>NC_083602.1:87740026-88059333 GCF_029168945.1 Cannabis sativa | reverse complement strand
GCTGGGAACCAAAAATCATCCCCCTTGATTCAATTCAATCCCAAACCTTACCAAACTCTCCAGTATACCTATACAATGCATACACAATGATTTCCAGGCAGTAATTCTCAGAATAAACCATCACAACTCAAGTTGCCATTAATGAACAAAGCTTTGCTCTTAGAACTTAGACTTGTATAAAACCAACAACACACTGTAAAACCAGCTACTAGGAGTTAAAATCAACTCAAAAGAACCCTAAAATTCAAACCCTAAACTTATCTAAACCTAACAGCCACTATATCACAATTTCATTAATTCAAACTAACATAAACTTGAAAATTCACATAAACAAGGATTCTAGGGTTTACCTTAGTTTGATTCTCCTTGAAATCTAGTTAATCCCAGAAAAACAAGATGAAAATTCTGATCCTTCACCCTTGTTCTGCCCCAGCCGAAAGAAAGAGAGAGAGGGAGTTCAAGAACATCCAAATTTCCAATTTTCCTTCTTTCTTAGCTTTCTTTTCTTCAAAGTAACCTTTTCTTTCTTTTTTTTTAATTACTTAACTAAAATAAGCTAGGTGTCATCACCCATGGCTGCCACCTTCTCCCACCAAGGAAAAGACTAAAATACCCTTTAATGTAAAACTTAGGTATTTCTAAAGCTAGGGGTAAAATGGTCAATTTCCATAACCCCGCTCAATCCCGATAATTTATTTTCTCTAAAATATTCCCCACTATGAAATAGGGTTCTAAACTTACTCATGTGATTATCTAGCCATCCATCGCATTTTCCGTTGTCGCCGAGCAAAAATTACAAAATTAACATATTTCACATATAAGCTAAATAATACCCCTAGAGTTTAATAAAATCTCCGGAATTGAGAAATTATAACTCTAATATTTATTTCTAAATATTGGGGTCCACATTAAAAATAAATTCACAAATAATAATAAAATAATAAAAATTAGTGCTAATTGCCTTTTCTAATCCACATTACTAGAGCGGTCATTACATCCATAGTACCCTATATGTATATTCTTAGGGGTGGAGTCTAATCCACAATTCCCTATGAAACACATATCTTGTTTAAACATAGAAGTAATATAATGAGTCAGCTATTGTCAATATAAATTCTTGATCTTGATTGTATGTTCCATTTCGATTTTACTGTTGTAAGTAAAAGTGTGATACCTTTGAAAGTTCTTTGTTAAAGTTTCACGCTACCTTAATTGAGTGGGAGAATTTTAAAATTCTATACCCATCTTCATTAGGTTGATAATTGTGATAGGTACTTAAGAACACTACTGAAAAACAAATCTAACCATTCACGTGGATAGGTATAGCTTATCAGAATTATGAGAATAAGATAAAGAACTCTAGTTCAGTCCATTCGAATGACTTGAACCAAGAATTCTTAATCCTCATAAAATTTTATGGTATCTTAATTTTGATTACTTTATCTCTGGCATGTATTTTTCACTTCAAATACTAGTCTGCTATGTTGATGACTTAGTCTAAACTTAAAGTTTCAGACTAACACAAAAGTCACAACTAGGTAACTCTCTAAACAATTAGAGGTTAAAAGTATTATTTAACCAGACATCTGCTATTGAGTGGGAGCTATCTGAGATGTAATCAAATAGGGAACATTAGAAGATATTCAAGAAGGATTTATAAAAGTGATCTATATGTCAGATATTAAGGAACTGTGTATCAGTTGTCTTTGTATCTCACCATCTAATTTCGACTTATATGAGATGGTTCTTACTTTGGGGGTGGAGGAATTATTGTATAATAATTCAAGCTCTACCAGAGAAAAACTATAACTTGGTCTATTCGAAAATACCAGAAAGTTATATCACTGAAGAAAAGTCTACACTGTATTATCTCAATTACATATTTTAAAATATGAGAGATATGTCCTCTCGTTAATCTCGTATGTACTTTTAAAACAAGAAAGATTTCGCATCCCTTGATGAGTAAAGCATATAGTAAAGGATGTTTCATAAGAGTATTTATGAACTAGTTTCCAGAAGTTTGGGTGGATTCAAATATACTACACTTGATCTGAAGATCAAGACATCAGATTGACCTATTTGCGCAGTTTGTTTTATATTAGTGCAAGTGGGAGTTTGTTGGGTTTTATGCCCTAAATAAAACTCTTTACAATCTGATTAGTTATCAATATAAGAAATTTGAAGTGATTGATGTTTGCATGAATTTTACATGCTAATGGTTTAACATGTTTAATATGTTTATTACATTCATGCACACAAAATCAGTTAAATCCAGATCATATGTTTATTCACAATTACAGTATCGTCAACACAGTGGAATGTGATTGTGATCATATGAATCAAAAGTTTTGGTCCCTGTTTCATCAGTGTTATTGGATTTACACTAATGTGATAATCAGCGATGATGTGTACTTACACTTGGAGTAAGTGTTATGTTCTTTCCAGGACATTAGTAAAGTATACTAGTTTCGAATGTATGGAGTATACATTGGATTGGACCGATATTGCAACTAAGTTAAGATATTACAAACTTACCGTTATACATATCTTTCCAAGTCAATATCAGTAGTTGATCTTAAGATTAAAAGAATCTAAATCCTGATATGCTTGGGCTCAACTCAGGAGTGCTATTCATGTTCTTAGATTTATTAGTTAAGCCTACTTTTGGGTCAGGGTGATACGTATATTTCGAGAACATGATAGTATGATTGAGTGGGAGTGCTGAACATAAATATGGAATCTATAGCTTCTACCTGTATGGGTTAAGTGATGATTCCCTTCGAGCTTAGCAAATAGAAGTAAATGGATGAGCTCTTGTTTAACTGACTAATTATTAGATCATTAAACACCATTTACAGGTAGCTAAGTGTTTTAAGGGGCAAAATACATTGAGGGGTGAGAACGGTAAAGAAATCTCATCTCGATGTAGATCATCTATATAGAGGATCTTTAAATCACAATAAGATTATAACAATGGTTAAATGAGATAGTATATTGGTATCGTGAAACATACAATATGCTCTATATAAGTCTGAGAGTGCAATTCTAAGTTCTAAGAGTGGATTCAACGAAGAATTAATAAGTAGGAATTTACTTGGTAAATTTGGTTCACTTATTGGAAGCTCAGCATATAGATCCATGGTCCCCATTCTAGTTGAGAACATTCTGCTTGTAAGACTCATTAATTGATTCGTGATTGATCAATTATAATTCTAAAGTTAGACTATGTCTAATTTTATGAATTTTCACTAAGCAGGGGTGAAATTGTAAGGAAAAGAGTTTTCTGGGTTTATTTATTTATTAATAGACTTTATATGTCTAATTAATAATTAAATTAAATGACAATATTATTTAATAATCTATTTTAGTTATTAAATAATTAGTTTTGGCATTTAAAAAGTTAGAATTGGAAAATTGGCATTTTTGAGAAAATAGAGATGAAATTTGATAAAATTGCAAAATTAAGTGAGGCCCATTACAACACCTAGGCCGACCACTTAATTAGCTTTTTCAAATTAATATTTTCATTATTTTAATGCCAAATAATTCTAAACCTAAACTTAGTAGTTGCCTATAAATAGAAAGTGATGGCTCAGTCAAATCACAAGTTTTCAATTAGCTTTCTGACAGAAATTTCTCTCTTCAGAAAAACTGAGCCTTCCTCACTCTCTACCTTGGCCGAAATCTCTCTCTCTCTCTCTCTTTTCCCTTCATCTTTTTCGTGACCCTAGTGAAAGAGTAAGTGCCCACACACAGCAAGCAGTAACTCAATCATAGATCGGAAGACTGTGAAGGATCAAAGCTTGAAGAAGAAGGAGATTCGGGCTCAGATCTTGATTATACTCTGCTACAGAAAGGAATCAAGGGTTAGAGATCTGAGTGGAAGGAGACATTAATTCCGCTGCATCAATGTAAGGTTTTCCTAACTTTATATGTGTTTATTTTATCGTTTTAGAAAGTTCATATTTAGGATGTTAATAAACATACTTGTGAGTAGATCTAAGATCCTGGTAAAATAATTCCCAACATGCACAGCTTACCCGGTGTTTCCCCTTACGGATCACGGGACTACTGACTGTCACAATCACCCCCCTTACGGGGTCCGACGTCCTCATCGACCACACTTCCGGCTGGGTCAAGGCTCTGATACCATTTGTAACGTCCCCGCTTCAAGCCTCCATTGGGCCCTTACACCCACAGACTAATGGCTCTTAGACACGAGTACGCCACTCTGGCTGCTTCCTCGATTGATGACTGACCCTACAGACCAACACGAGTGTTTTCAGCGTGCTTTGTCCTCACTCACACGCATCTTGGAAAAACTTCCCAAGAGATCACCCATCCTTGAAATTGCTCCAGGCCAAGCACGCTTAACTGTGGAGTTCTTTCGAGATGGGCTACCGAAAAACAAGATGCACCTTGTTGATATAGGTAGTACCAATCAATCCATTTGAGCTCTCTTCAACTGTGCAGTCCCATACCTACACAGTCTCAGAATCATCCCACTTGACCTTCCCAAGTGATGTGGGATTGCACAGCTTACCCGGTATTTCCCTTTACGGATCACGGGACTACTAACTGTAACAATCAACCCCCCTTACGGGGTCCGACGTCCTCATCGACCACACTTCCGGCTGGGTCAAGGCTCTGATACCATTTGTAACGTCCCCGCTTCAAGCCTCCATTGGGCCCTTACACCCACGGAATGAATGACTCTTATACACGAGTACGCCACTCTGGCTGCTTCCTGGATTGACGACTGACCCTACAGACCAACACGAGTGTTTCCAGCATGATTTGTCCTCACTCGCACGCTTCTTGAGAAAACTTCTCAGGAGGTCACCCATCTTAAAATTTCTCCAGGCCAAGCACGCTTAACTGTGGAGTTCTTTCGAGATGGGCTACCGAAAAACAAGATGCACCTTGTTAACATAGGTAGTACCAATCAATCCATTTAAGCCCTCTCAACTGTGTAGTCCCATACCTACACAGTCTCATAATCATCCCACTTGACCTTCCCCAGGCGGTGTGGGATTGCACAACTTACCCGGTGTTTCCCCTTACGGATCACGGAACTACTGACTGTCACATTATCACTGTTCTAAAATATAAAACTAAAACTATATTAATTTATTTGAGTGTGACTTAAAATTTTGAGTATTTCAAATTTTAAGAACTATAATAATTTTTATATAAACATGTATAAAATAATATCCAAAAATTATACAAAAATATATATAATATTTTATTAGTTGTAAAAAAATGTGAAAGGGTAAAAACAAAACATCATGAATTCGAGTTAGTATAAGAAAATAGGACGCGGTCTATTTAAGAAAAGTGGATTGACCGAGTAAATTATGATTAAAATTTGAGCACAATACGAAAATATCGAGCTTACTCTTTAAAAATATTGACTTGACACAACACGATACATATTTTTTTATGGTACGACACAACCCATATTTTAAAAAATATAAAAAAATATGAACCCAAATTAGTTCGACACACACTTATTTATAGCACTCTAGTTAGCTAGGTACCTAGTATCATTTGTAATGAAAATACTTTTGAAGACCTTTCCCCAAATAATTTGTTGTTTTAGGCCTACACACATAGTACTTTGAAACTAGACATAATAATACAATATAATAATAATAATATATAATAAAATATTTAAGTTTTCTTTTTTTATTTAATTTTTGATATATATATACTAAATTGAAGTGTGCAATGTGCCTATAATTAACTTTCTTTTTAATTAGGTTTAATTAGCTGATATTAAGTGCAATATATGTATATTAAATTTTTTTAAGTAGGTAATATATATATTTTTTTAATTTTTGAAATAGAGTTTAAGATTTTGATTTTTAAATTTTTTTAGTTGTTGCGGCTATATTAATGTACTCTTTACATGTGATTATATACATACGTATTTTATATATACAATGAATTCCATTGTTATACGTATTTTATATTAATCTCTCTATGTGTAAGAATTATATTAGAAATATTTTGACAAAATTTGAATTTGATTAGAGAATTAATTACTTTCAAAATATATTTTATATATTATGTCTAAGCATATATTTTAAAAAAATAATGATAATGATAGATACAATATTCTTAATTTATAGTTATAGGAGAATGTTGTTATAATATAGTGTACAAATTATTGTCGTAAAATTAAGATTTAAATATATATATTTTATATACATATGATTATATATAAGTATAATTTTATTTTTATATATATAATTAAATTAATTTTTTTATATAAAATATCTATATAATTTTTATTTTTAAATACATATAATAATCTTATAAAATTAATAAAAAAATATTTTGTTAAGTAATTAAGATATTCGGTTAAAATTAACATACAAAACTAAAAAAATCTCATTAAACTAAAAATTTGGTTATATAATCACACTATATAGAATAAATATAGTATATACTATCTTTGAAACCGTTACCCGTGACATGAATGTCATTTATTTGATTTTGTTATGGAAAATATTGGTTTTTTTTTTTTTTGAAAATAGAATTTATCATAGATAATCAACTTGCATTCGCAATTACAATATCTCTTAAAGAAGAGGGAGCATTATGCTCATAAAAAATTTGATCTGACGAAAAATAAGACCCCTAGCAACACAATGAACAACCCTATTAACAGAACGATTAACAAACTTATAAATAAATATTATAAATAAATGACATTGGTTTTGGTTCGATAACATTATAAATAAATATTAATATATATTATCATATCACACACATAAATATACTTGGTATATAATTAATTAATTTAAAATTCCTTTTTTTAAACTACCAAAAAGTTTCTTGGAAAATTCATTGAGCATATACTTTGGAGCATGCATATATCCATGCATGTTCCCCCCTTATTATTTTTTCTTCTCTTTGTTTTTTATTTTATTTTTATATATCTGCATATTCTTTATTATTCTTCATATATATTATATTAGAACAATACATATATTTTTGATAGATCCGTGAATATTTTCACATACATTATATATACATATGTAGTGCATGTACTGTACATACATTGTTTGATACTATATAATATATGCATAAGGTTGTAATATATATATATATATATATATATATATATATTTCTATCAATTCTCAAAAACTAATCTATATATGTATCTATGTACATTTATTATATATATATAATGATAATGAGTGGCTTAAATCATGAGAAGATGGTGCATAAAATCATGCCCTTGTATTCACAATTGCTATTTAGTCCATCTCATATACACTTCTTTGGGTTGCCCATCATCATCATCATATTTCATATATATTAAAAATTAGAGATAAGATGCATCTCCTCTCCTCTCTCTCAATTTCTTTTCATCTTTTTGCTTTCTTTTATTTATATATTTTTCACTCTCTTTTTCTCTTTTCTCTTTTAAATGCTTCTCTATAAATATATATAATATGTAGCATTAATTATTGTATCATGAAGAAGAAACAACGATCGTTCTTTGCGGAAATAATAATGTAGTGATTTAATTTCCAATTATTTTGAAGGGAAAAAACACCATTTAAAAAAAAAAAATTGGGGAAAAATTTAATAAAAGTAGTATGTATAATTGAGAATAATAATATTGGAAAGTTCTTATAGAAAACTACATCTTCCTAATACTCACTTTTTTATTATAAGCTTTTTGATCACAACTTTTTTTTGGTCAGCTTCATGATTATGACCACAAAACCAAATTAATTAGTATATGGTAACCAATTTTTAATAATCTTAATCTTATGGTCATTATAAAAGTTATAAGCTACTTAATCAAATGGAAGAATCATTAATAGGTGAGCTAGTACCATTATTTTATTTAGACAACTCAAATACATGAATATATAATGTATTAAATTAAATATATTTTAAACACTGTCAAAAATAAAACGTAGGGTTTAAGATACAAAAACCCTAAATTATTTATGTAATTAATATTAATTTATTGCACATTAATTTTAACAACTTTCATGCACATAAAGTTTATATATGTTTTATCATTAACTATATGAATAGTGTTAGTATGGTCCTTATATATATATATACTCAGTTACTCCTAATTGATAAGAAATTAATTAACTTTATATGGTTATAATTAAATTAGTGCTATACAAAATTATCATTCATAATCACAATGATGCTTACATGTACACATAGGCAATGCAAAAATCTAAAAGTAATAATATTATCAATTTTATTATAAATATAATAATACATGCTTTGACTTTGAAAATATTATGTTTTTTTTTGCAGCATGTATATATAATATTAAATTAATCGGTGTAGTAATTATTTGTTGGGATTTTTTTATTTTTACACTTTAAAACAGTTTTTTTTTGTATTTTTACGGAATTCTACATAGAAATTCTTATTGCAACTAGCGCTGCAACCTAATTTGTAACACCCGTATTTTATAATAATAAAGTCGTAAATTAATTTTAATATTTTATATATTAATAATCATATGGATCGGGATCCCGAGTATCAAAATACAAGTTAAAAGTACTTTACTTCTATATACATATATTATTTTTTTTTTTTAAAGTTTAGCGGACATGCATCCTCAAAATACAGACTTAAAATAATAATGACCGAACCCTCCGGGTTGCACTACCGCGATATGTACAATCATGCCGAGTTCTACCTCACTGTTCCTCCAGCTTTGCTTTTCCTTTACCTACACAAGGTAGCAAACTGATGAGTCAATGTACCCGCAAGATATGCAAGAAATATATAAAAGTATTGCAATGTCGGCTTTATGATTAAGCCGCCCTGAGCTCAATAACCAAGCTCACCAAATGGTTAAGAACGTTCTTAAGGGTAGTACGACTACTGTACCAGATACACTAAAGTACCAACTTTGTACTTGTGTTGGTAGAGCCCTAACTGTACTCCCGGGAATTACTAAGTGTTATACCACGAACACGACGTACCCTGGGTACTCGTGTTGGTAACACCGTAACCACATTAACATGCAATACTATACTAACACTTTAGTAATCATTTTAAATTAGTGTTAGTAGTATAACAATCAAAACAAGCACATACATTCATATATATATTCTTACGCTATCTTACCTCGTTCCGTGCTCAAGTGTGCCTCACCGAGTGGAAGTGCAGCTCGACGTTTTACAGGGCCCTAAACCATAATGTTCAAAATCCGATGAGAGACTCGCTAAAACACTTATCTAGGATTTAAAATAGAAACTAAGCTTAACCCTATCGATAAATAGGATGACAATACCCTAAATTACTTAAAACGGGACAAACTAGGGCTCGGGAAAAAGCCCCAACCGGCAGACCGGTTCCCAACCGAACCCCTGGGCTTCGGGTACCAACCGGCCGACCGGCTGCGAGAGGCTTCTCGTAACCTGCCGACCGGCTCGAGCTGGGGACAAAAAATTCAATCCCCATGAATCCAAAACAAGCCCAAACTTTTCTATAACTTCCAGAATACCTGCTTATACCCCAAATAACACATTCCAACCATCAATTTATAATAAACAAGTCAAAACATAAATCCACCATTAGAGCCCAAATTGAAGTTCATAAACTCCAATTGACTCACAACAAGGTAACCCTCCCTTAAATTGATCCAAACCAAGAAGAAAGACATATAAAACACCAGGTTACACATTAGAATGACTCAGAAAACAAACAACCACAAAAACCAATAACTCAACTCTCACAACTCAACCTAAACCTAAGAAAAACATGAAAAAGATAGCTAAATAAAGATACCTTGAGTTGAGGTTTAAGAATTCAGCTGGAGTTATTGTTGAAGAGTTGGAAAATCACAGCTTCAAGCTGCTCCTAGGGAATTCGAGAGCAAGAGAGAGAGGGATTGAAGAAGATGATGGTTTGATATTTGTTTCTAGGTCTTTCAAGTGAATAAAAATTAAACTTTTATATAAATCTATTACTTAATAGACTTAGCTATTGGGCTGAATAATAATTTAAAAATAAAGAATAATTAATAATAATAAAAGAGAACATTAAGCCACCAATCACCCCATATGAAAATTCTAAAATTCAATAAAAACTTCTAAGGACATTTAGTTATAAAATTTATTCCGGTCAAAACCCGATATCAATACCCTAACATTAAAACCTCGAAATAAAAGTGCTATAACATACAATATATGACTCTCTAAAGGCCCAACGCCGCTTTCCACCGCTTCCGAACACAAACACAGAAATGTGAAATTGGGTAATTAGACATAAAATAACACGACAACATATATGACACATTAAATATATTCCCAAAATATGCATTTCATAATTATTAATTAACCTCATACATAAATCTTAATTATTTAATAATACATGGTATTTATCATATGCGGTCTTTACAATTATCCCCCCGTTAAAAAAAAGATTTCGTCCCCGAAATCTATCTGAACAATTCAGGATGCTGAGCCCTCATATCAGCTTCTAACTCCCAAGTGGCTTCTTCCACTTTACTGTTTCTCCAAAGTACTTTGACCAATGATATGGTTTTGGTTCGGAGAACCTTTTCCTTCTTATCCAGAATTTGCACTGGTTGTTCGTCATATGATAAGTCAGGTTGCAATTCCAATGCTTCGTAACTCAAAACATGCATTGGATCAGACACGTACTTCCTCAGCATGGAAACATGAAATACATTATGCAATCGTCGATAATGCTGGAGGTAAGGCTAACCTATAAGCAACTTGCCCAACCTTCTCCAGAATTTCAAAAGGTCCAATAAACCTAGGGCTCAATTTACCTTTCTTTCCAAAACGTCTGATACCTTTCATTGGGGATACTCGCAGAAAAACATGATCACCAGGTTGGAATGTAACATCCCGTCGCTTGGGATCTGCATAACTTTTCTGCCTGCTTTGAGAAGCAAGCATTCGAGCTTTGATTTTGTCTATTGCCTCAGTTGTCTTCTGGACTAATTCAGGGCCTAAATATTTTTGTTCTCCTGTTTCGTCCCAATGAATTGGGGAACGACACTTTCGGCCATAGAGTAGCTCATAAGGAGCCATTCCTATGGTACTTTGATAACTATTGTTATAGGAGAATTCAATCAGAGGCAAATACTTACTCCATGACCCTCCAAAATCCATGACACAAGCTCGTAACAAGTCTTCAAGTATCTGGATGGTTCGTTCAGATTGCCCATCTGTTTGAGGATGAAAGGCTGTGCTAAATTTCAAATTAGTTCCCATAGCCTTTTGCAAACTTACCCAAAACTTTGAGGTAAATTTAGGGTCTCTATCTGAAATGATTGACTTCGTACTCCATGAACACAAATAATTTCTTTCACATACAAATCAAGATACCGATCCATCCGTATAGGTTACCTTAACACGTAAGAAATGTGCCGACTTTGTAAAACGATCCACCACAACCCAAACCGAGTCGTACATTCCCGTGGTTCTAGGCAAGCCAACCACAAAGTCCATTGCGATGTCTTCCCCACTTCCATTCCGGAAGTGTTAATGGTCAAGTAACCCCGCCGGCCGTTGATGCTCACTTTGATTTGCCGACAAGTTAAACATTTAGTGACATAGTCCACTACATCCCTCTTCATCCCATACCACCGTAATGTGGTTTCAAATCTTGATACATTTTGGTGGTTCCTGGATGTAATGAGTAAGGGGTAGTATGAGCTTCTTCTAAAATTTCTTTTTTAAGCTCACTGATATCAGGGACACACACCCGTGCTTTAAACAACAACATCCCATTGTCAGAAATTGAGAAGTCCTTAGCTTTGCCTGCTAAAACATCTTCTCGAATTTTAACCAATTCAGAATCTTCTAACTGGGCCATTCTGATTCTTTCCAACAAATCTGACTGAAGTGTCAGATTAAATAATTTCTCAGTCATCAACTCAATGTTTGCTCTAGTCATTTCCGAGGCTAGCTGAGAGGAAATCATGACCATGTTGGATATCTGATCAGGTCCTTTTCTGCTTAAGGCATCACCACAACATTTGCCTTTCCAGATGATACAGATTTCACAATCATAGTCTTTTACCAATTCTAACCATCTTCTCTCGTCTCATGTTCAAATCCTTCGAGTGAAGAAATACTTCGAGACTCTTGTGGTCAAGATAGATCTCACACTTTTCACCATACAAGTAATGTCGCCAAATTTTCAAGGCGAACACCACTGCTGCAAGTTCTAGGTCGTGAGTTGGGTAACGCTGCTCATAATCTTTCAATTGCCGAGAAGCATAAGCTATGACTTTATCTCGCTTGCATTAACACACAACCTAAACCCCGCCTTGATGCGTCACAAGACACTACAAACTTTTCGATCGTAGGCAAGGCTAGAACAGAGCCGTAATCAATCGTTGCTTCAGCTCTTGAAAACTCTTTTCACACTTATCTGACCATATAAATCGCTGATTTTTCCTAGTTAGCTCGGATAGCGGCATCGCGATTTTGGAAAATCCTTCCACAAAACGCCGATAATAACCCGCTAAACCGAGGAAACTTCGAATTTCAAAGGATCGTTTTAGGTCTAGGCCAATTCTTTACCGCCTCAATCTTCCCCCGGATCAACCATAATTCCGTCTTTTCCAACAATATGCCCCGTAAAAGACACTTGTGACAGCCGTAACTCACACTTTTTGAACTTTGCATAGAGTTTATGATCTCTAAGTCGCTGCAGAACCATTCGAAGATGTTGCTCATATTCTGCTTCTGACCGAGAGTACACAAGAATGTCATCGATAAATACAATTACAAAATTATCGAGGAAATCTTTGAATACCCTATTCATGAGATCCATAAAAGCCGCCGGTGCATTTGTTAACCCAAAAGACATAACCAGGAATTCATAATGACCATACCGGTTCGAAGGTCGTCTTCGGATATCTTCTTCTCGAATTCTCAATCGATGATATCCAAACCTCAAATCAATCTTAGAGAATACTGTCTTGCCTTGAAGTTGGTCAAACAAATCGTCAATTCTGGGCAGAGGATATTTATTTTTAATGGTTAACTTATTCAGCTCCCGATAATCAATACACATTCGAAGAGTTCCATCTTTCTTCTTCACGAATAGCACAGGGCTCCCCAAGGTGACACACTAGGCCGAGTGAACCCTAGATCCAACATCCCTTGGAGCTTGTATCTTCGCTCTTTTAATTCACAGGTGCCATTCTAAGGTGCTTTTGAAATGTGTTCTCGCTCTCCAGAATTAAATCAATGATGAAATCTATCTCCCGCCGAGGTGGTAATCCCGCAATTCCTCCGGAAATACATCCGTGAATTCCTTAACCACTTTAACTTCTTCTCGGTTCAAGTAACACAGTTTACCGGAATCCACTACCACCGCCGTAAATCCAACACATCCATCTCGTAATAAATCCCTTGCTTTCAACGCTGAGATTCTTGGGACACGAGAACCTTGGACCGAACCAACAAAAACAAAAGGTTCCTCATTCTCCGGTTCAAAAGTCACCATTTTCCGTTTACAATCAATACTAGCAGAGTATTTGGACAAAAAGTCCATACCAAGTATAATATCGAATCTCACCAATGGTAACTCCACGAGATCTGCACTCAATTCTCTATCTTCAATTCTAATTAATACTGACCTAACCCACTTCCTTGAAATAATTAATTCTCCATTAGGCAACAGGGTTCCAAACCCCGTCTCGAGAATATCACTAGGTCTATCAAACTGATCAAGAAGTCTTGATGACACATAAGACCGAGTAGCACCCGAATCAAATAAAACAAGATAAGCAAAACCATTGATTAGAAGCCGACTCAGTAACTACCGAAGGATCTGGCAAAGAAGATCACCGAGTTATAGCAAAGACACGAGCAGTGTGCAGCACAGTTTCGACCTCGTGCTTCGGCTCCTCTTTCTTTAACCGAGGACAGCCCTTCCCGAGATGTCCCACCGAACCACACCGAAAACAGCCCCTCCTAACAAGTTCCGGGTGATGCTTCTTGCAACGCGGCACTCGTGATAGGAATAAGTCTGACGTCCTCCTCTGTTCTGGTTTCCTCGAAACCTTTTTCCTTGCCCTGAACTTCCCGAAGATGGGAAAGTTCTTTTCTTCTGTTCAAAAGTAGAACCCCCACTCTCTTTTTCAGACTCGTACATAGGGAGAATAGTGATCCCACTAACACCGAAGACTCTCTGCTTCTTGCAAAAATTTAATCGCTCCTTCAGCTCGAAGAGCCTTATCAACCATTTCTGCATAAGTTGTGGTATCATTCGTTGTAATAACCAGATCATGTCTGATTTTGGCATTCAGCCCAGCCAAATACTTTTCTTTCTTGCTGAAGTCTGTTGGTACAATTCCGGAGGCTAACTTGGCCAAGCGATCAAACTTGGTGGTATACTCGGTTACTGACATACCCTCACCTTGTAACAACTCAACAAATTCCTTCCGCTTTGCACTGCGGACCGCCTCATTGTAATATTTGGCGTTGAATAATTCCCGAACTCTTCCTGTGTCATTCGGTCACATCTCTAGTGAGGATACCATTTCCCACCAAATCGTGGCATCCTCCCGAAATTGGAACGTGGCACATGCCACCCTATCATTTCCGCCTACGCCCATAAAATTCGCATTCTTTCGATAACAAGCCAACCACTCAAGCCAAATTCTTTAAGAACATCAGGACCTCCCAGAAATACTGGAGGTGCTTGTTTTCTGAACCTCTCATATAAAGGCTCCATGCGGTTACCAGCAATATTTTGCTCAGCTGGCACCGCAGGGGCTGCAGGAGCCGCAGAGCCGCAAAGCAGGCGGTTGCGGGGAAGCTCAACCGAGCATCTCGTTGTCTAAGTCGTCTGATCTCTTCTTCTTGTTGCTCAATTCTAGTTTGCATCTCGCAAACCTTTGTTCCCAATCAACAGGGGCCCGAGGTGGATTCTCCCCGTCCACCCTCGGACTCGACCGCGGCCTCTACCGCGTCCACGGGGTTTTGGGGATTTCTACCACCCCGACCACCTCCGGCCTCAACCAACTCACCCTGCCTTCTAACGTTTCGCTGGTCGTCCATTATTTAGGACTTAGCCTGCGAACCCACAAGGCACGTAGGTCAGACAGTGGTCAAAATATTTTCAAGACCGCAATTAAGATTTACAACATCTCAATTAATCATATATACATCACAACATATCTTAAAACAAGCTTGCAAAAAGAAATAAAGCTTACGAACCGTGAGCCGAACTCGACACTCGGCCTTGATTGTACATATTCGACGGCCTTCGTTGACAACCCGGTGGCTCTGATACCAAACTGTAACACCCGTATTTTATAATAATAAACTCGTAAATTAATTTTAATATTTTATATATTAATAATCATATGGATCGGGATCCCGAGTATCAAAATACAAGTTAAAAGTACTTTACTTCTATATACATATATTATTTTTTTAAAGTTTAGCTGGACATGCATCCTCAAAATACGTACTCAAAATAATAATGACCGAAACCCTCCGGGTTGCAATCGCCGCGATATGTACAATCATGCCGAGTTCTACCTCACCGTTCCTCCAAACTTTGCTTTTCCTTTACCTACACAAGGTAGCAAACCGATGAGTCAACGTACTCGCAAGATATGCAAGAAATATATAAAAGTATTGCAATGTCGGCTTTATGATTAAGCCGCCCTGAGCTCAATAACCAAGCTCACCAAATGGTTAAGAACGTTCTTAAGGGTAGTACGACTACTGTACCAAATGCACTAAAGTACCAATTCTGTACTTGTGTTGGTAGAGCCCTAACTGTACTCCCGAGAATTACTAAGTGTTATACCACGAACACGACGTACCCCGGGTACTCGTGTTTGTAACACCGTAATCACATTAATATGCAACACTATACTAACACTGTAATAATCAATTCATATTAGTGCTAGTAGTATAACAATCAAAACAAGCACATACATTCATATATATATTCTTACGCTATCTTACCTCGTTCCGTGCTCAAGTGTGCCTGGCCACCCGAGTGGAAGTGCACTCGACGTTTTACAGGGCCCTAAACCATAATGTTCAAAATCCGATGAGAGACTCGCTAAAACACTTATCGGGGATTTAAAATAGAAACTAAGCTTAACCCTATCGATAAATAGGATGACAATACCCTAAATTACTTAAAAACGAGAAAAACTAGGGCTCGGGAAAAAGCCCCAACCGGCAGACCGGTTCCCAACCGGAACCCTAGTTCCTGGGTACCAACCGGTCGACCGGTTGCGAGAGGCTTCGCAACCTGGCCGATCGGCTCGAGCCTGGGACAAAAAATTCAATCCCCATGAATCCAAAACAAGCCCAAACTTTTGTATAACTTCCAGAATACCTGCTTATACCCCAAATAACACATTCCAACCATCAATTTATAATAAACAAGTCAAAACATAAATCCACCATTAGAGCCCAAATTGAAGTTCATAAACTCCAATTGACTCACAACAAGGTAACCCTCCCTTAAATTGATCCAAACCAGCAGCAAAGACATATAAAACACCAGGTTACACATTATAATGACTCAGAAAACAAACAACCACAAAAACCAATAACTCAACTCTCACAACTCAACCTAAACCTAAGAAAAACATGAAAAAGATAGCTAAATAAAGATACCTTGAGTTGAGGTTTAAGAATTCAGCTGGAGTTATTGTTGAAGAGTTGGAAAATCACAGCTTCAAGCTGCTCCTAGGGAATTCGAGAGCAAGAGAGAGAGGGATTGAAGAAGATGATGGTTTGATATTTGTTTCTAGGTCTTTCAAGAGAATAAAAATTAAACTTTTATATAAATCTATTACTTAATAGACTTAGCTATTGGGCTGAATAATAATTTAAAAATAAAGAATAATTAATAATAATAAAAGAGAACATTAAGCCACCAATCACCCCATATGAAAATTCTAAAATTCAATAAAAACTTCTAAGGACATTTAGTTATAAAATTTATTCCGGTCAAAACCCGATATCAATACCCTAACATTAAAACCTCGAAATAAAAGTGCTATAACATACAATATATGACTCTCTAAAGGCCCAACGCCGCTTTCCACCGCTTCCGAACACAAACACAGAAATGTGAAATTGGGTAATTAGACATAAAATAACATGACAACATATATGACACATTAAATATATTCCCAAAATATGCATTTCATAATTATTAATTAACCTCATACATAAATCTTAATTATTTAATAATACATGGTATTTATCATATGCGGTCTTTACATAATTCGCAATAAAAAATCGTATAGAAATCTCTATTACAACTAGCGCTACAACCACTTTAGAAATTCAAACCGTAAATTTAATAAAAAAAGTTAAAAAAAATAGTATATGGAATAATTTTCTTTATTTCTTCACTATAAACTTTTTATATTCTCATATGGTATTTAATATATTCTCAAATCGTGTTACATCATTTCTTTAAATGGAAATTCAATATTATTTAATCATCAACTTTCCTTACAAATATAGTAGTAATTAGTTTAAATAGATTCTAAACTGAAATGATAATCAGGTTACAAAAATAGTAAGTTTAGTAAAGTTACGAGCCACAACTAGATCCGATTTTAGACATATAGGCGGGATAAGTTTGTATTATGACCCATCTAGCTCACGGACCCAATTTTTTTTTCTCTCTTTTCAAAATTATATATATATTTTTACTGATTATGAATATTATATTTTTTTTTTTCTAAATAAGAACTCGAAAATATTTTTTTTTCTTATGATAAAATTTCAAGACTAACTCTGGGCACAATATTAACTAATTATTTAATAAATTAAAGAAATAGAAACATTATTTACATCATTTTAATCACCATAATAATTAATATATTTTGATCTCCCCCTCCCTCCTCTCCTCTCTCTATATATACCTATTACCTAATATGTCTCGATAAAATATAAGTAATATTGTTAGATACATATTTAAATAACACACATTTTTTAGACACAATAATATACATATATTTTTTATTTGAATGGCACAATAAATACATATATGTAATGATAGTCATAGATAGTTTTATGAAGGACCGCATAACTTTTTAAATATATACATCAAATTTCTACGTGTATATATATTATATAGATTACTAGTCTTAAATATATATATGTATATATATTTTTAATAGGTATATTATTAATTAGGAAAATTTAAGATTTTATACTTATTTTTTTATTTAATTAACAAAATCTCTTATTTTTATATGATAGAGTTGTTTCATTAATTAAAAAAAAAAACTCCATTAAAAAAATTGAATTTGACTTAAATTTATTTAGTATCCATTAAAAAAGTATTCTATATAATATTAATTTTAAAGCCACTAAGGCTAGCTTAGTGGTGAGGGAGGGATGGGAAAAAGGGAAAGGTCATAGGTTTGAACCTAGGACCTTAAAGCTATTAAGCTATTAAATAATTGTGAAATACCATTACGTTACACTCAAAAAAAAAAAAATATAATATTAATGCTAAGTAAATAATAATCTGCAATTTTTTACATAGGATGACTTTCTTACTAATAATCATAGCTAAGAATTGCAGATTGAGGCCACCACTTTTATACCTTTAAATTTTAATTTATATTTTGACCACTTGGATATTATATGTATCATGGAATGGGTCACGTTTATTTCAATTAATTGTTTACTTTATTATTTTTTATTTTTTTGAAAAAAGTTATGAATTGATTAGTAAAGACTTTTTTTGTTTTCAAGTATTTGGTGCTTAACTACTATCTTTTATTTGTTTCTAAATACACATTAAGTTTTTGGGGCTTGAAACTTGCTCAAATGATTTATAATTCAATATATGAGCTGGATATATAAAGACCTATAAAAGTGAATTGATAAATGAATAATATGAATTTATTAATTAATCATATTATAAAAAAAAAAAACAAGGTTAATTAACTATTGATACCTTACCCTCACTAAAAAAAATTTATTTTTTTTCAAGTGTGGTATAGTATTTGTTTTAAAGTGTTATATGCAAATTTTATGTAGTGGGGTTTTCAACCTCTTTTTTAATATTTTTAAATACATACATACATGCATGTTATACAAAGTTTTTTTTTCCTCATTAGAAATAATGTTATACAAAAGTTGATGTGTGGTTATTATCCTATATATGTAACTCCCCACCATGAGTTTAGAGTATGAAAAAGAGAGTACACAAAGTTGATGATACAAGACCATCTATATAGAAAAGGCCTTCCTATCCTATATTAGATATATCCTTATTATTTGATTATACAACTCTCAAGCACCATACACCTTTTCATTCTATATTCAATTATCATCATTTCTACAATTTAATATATATAACTTTCAATTTCGTATTTTAGTATATAAGTGGAATTTTGTTATTAGACATTATTAGTGTTTAATATTATGTATTGTGAATGTGAACAATTTTTATATATATAATAAATTAAATTAAAATATTGATATTTGATATGATACCTTGTAATTAATAACGCTAAGCACTAATAGTCCCTTGTAGCATATTTTTCATATAAATATCTTTCTTTATTTAATAGATATTGTTAGTTTAAGAAAAAACATTGTGAACTTTAAATGAATATACAATTATTTAACGAAATATTTTACATAATTTTTTTAAAAAATTAATATTTCAATGTATATATATTGTTACAAAGATAATAAAAAAAAAGTAAATAACAGCATAAGTACTCAAAGTTTTGAGTTTGTAAAATTAACTGATACTACATATTTTTGGTCCAGACCAAATAATCTAAAATTTGGGTCTTATATGTATTCTGTTTGAGACAATAACAGAGTCTGTATTGATGAAACTGGAAGAAAATTACAGTTTTATAAACATTGGTACTTATGCCACTAAAAAAAATCATTGAGTTTATGTCGTTTATAAATCTAAAACTTTGAGTACTTATGTCACTATTTACCCATAAAAAAGATCAATAATCCTGTGTGAAATAGTACTATCTTTCATATTCCCATTAATTAGTCGTACAAACAATGACCTTTGCAAAGTTATCTTAGTATTTTAATTATTATAGGAATCCAAGTTAATGAATTTAATGTCGTTGAAAAAATAATTAAAAATCTATAATTTGACTGCAAAAGTTCAACCCACAAAATTTCAATCTAAGTGGTTGATCGTGCTAAATGTCAAAGTTCAAAGAATTTGACAGCAAATTATCCGTTTTTATTTTTTGCTAAAGGAAAAATCTTTAACTTTGTGTGAGATAGGAAATGTTTTAAATTCATAATTGGTGATGTTGGTATGATATTGTCCGTTTCAAGCCTAAGCCCTTACGGTTAAGTCCTCATGCTCTAATGACCCATTTTCATAATTATAAACTAGAATGTATATAACTTATTTTACTAAGTTCAAATTAGTCAACATTTATATATTTCGATGCAATAACAAAATATTAATTTACACTTTCAACATTTTTATTTGTTCCAATATGTAAATAATTAAAATAAATTGCAAATATAATAGCAATGAAGATATCATTCATTCTTATATATCCATGATTATTTCTATTTCTAATCAAATTGGAATTTTGATTGCATATAACAATAATATTTATGAGACAAAAACTAGTCATAAATTACATGTTTTGTTAATTACAAAGTTTTATAATTATTTAAAATATGAAGTTAGTTGATTTAATTTCATGTTAAAATAAGACATTATCAAATTGTTTGTTTATTTTATTAATTTGACTTAGTTTTAGATTTTAATATAAAAATAATAATTATAATAACATAATTTGAAAATATTTAAGATATATTTGTACAGTTTTATGTGCTATAGAAAATAATAATATTTCCAAATCATAATTAACATATTGCTTTGTTAAAAAATTAAGATATTGCTCTAATTAAATTATTACTAATTATATTAATCATGTTAATCATATAACATGCCTATATTTATCAACATATATCATCTTTTTACTTTTGAAATTGTGAACAATTTGTGATATTGTAGATTTTTTATTTGATAGATGATTTACAAAATATATATATTTTTTTAAATGCAAAATATTTTTAATTAAAATTTATATAAAACACTCCTAATCTCCATGTTTACGACCACTAAAAAAAATCTCCATATATGTTAATTTACTAATCACAAATAGTAATAATATGTTTTGTAATTCATTTGTTTATCCTTTTTTAGTAATGAAAATATTTTAATAAGAATTGGAAAGTGAATGTGTTTATTATTATTAAAAATTAAATATCAGATTCACCCTAAAAAAGTATTTTATTTAGAAAATATACATATTTCATAAAAGATAATTTAGTTAACTTAAAATATACTATTTACCTTTTAATTTAGAATTCTTTTTTACTATGTGAGTAAACAATATAAAATATATATATAATAAAATAATAATTTTGATTATTCAATATTTTATTTGCCACTGCTTTTGTCATTGAATATATATATTCATAAAAAAATTATATAAAAATAAAATAGAAGTAATTTACATAACTTTTTTAAGATAATATATATTTTTATTTTATTTTTACAAATAATACTATTTATAATTCTGATTTATATTTATTTGATCGAGCAAATTCTTTTATTTTATTTTGTTCATTTAAATTATTATTAGGTTAATTTTCTTACTCGATTGGCTTCATTCCAAAATTATAACTCTCAATCAAAATTTAGTAAATCATAAAAATAAAATCTCTTCTAGATAATTGTTTCATTAAAAAGAAAAGAAAGTTGTAATTACTTGAACTGCCACACACACACAAAATATTACAAATACTCAAGCATTTTCAATTTCAATTAACAAAATAACAATTATTTCCATTTGTTTCTTCTTTTTATTTATTTATTTTTTCAAAAAACAAAAGAAAAAAAACTATAATTTTCTTTTTTTTACAACAAGAAGTCAATTCAAATATTAAAACAAAAAAAAAAAAAACAGAGAACAAAACATAAGGATAGGTGGTCAATTCTCCTAAAAAAAAAAATAGGTGGTCAAAGGCATAGTATTAAAAAGTGTAAATACCATTTTAGAGATTGTATTTTGCAAAAAAATATTAATTAAATTTTTTATTTTATTAAATGACTAATCAAATCTAATATTTTAAAATTATACAAAATAATATTATAAACTTATTTTTT
This sequence comes from Cannabis sativa, assembly GCF_029168945.1. NCBI lineage: Eukaryota > Viridiplantae > Streptophyta > Magnoliopsida > Rosales > Cannabaceae > Cannabis > Cannabis sativa. The sequence goes on along the minus strand of NC_083602.1, from coordinate 88,037,159 downwards.
ATCAAAGTAAAATTTCATAATGATATGACGTGGATGTGTCATGACTAAGATGGTTATATTTTTTTTTTTACATTTGTTCGTGTTAAAAACTAACTTTGGGGTATTATTTTGTAAAATACAAATTTTATTTTATCATTTTAAAATGTAAAGAATTTTAATAGATTACAAATCACAAATTCCAAAATATTATTAGAAATTTATATATTAGATTCCCTATCTGTTTCGCTATCAAGAAAAAAATTTAGTCTAATTTTTTTTTCATGTTCACATTCACATACGTTGTAACTGTTTATGACCACTTGTAAATTTTTCGAAAATTCCAAATAGTTTACCATGCCAAAATTTTGGTTTAAACAGTAACTTACCACGCGTATAAAAAAAATAGTCGTACGTGCAATAAAATATGTAGATCTTATTTTCGACATTGTAAACTACTCAAAATTTTTAAATTTTTTTACAGATAATCTTAAATAATTAAAACGTACGCGATCATGAAAAAAAAAACGCTCTTTCGTATGCCAAAACAAATAAAAAATTTACCGAAACACTCTTTTAAAGATGAGCATTATTATTGAGCACTAGTGATACCCAACATCTTTTATAAGTGACACCTCATGATTGGTTAGCGATACTGTGTAAAAGCTATTTTCTTAAGTTATGTACTCAATTACACCAATAATAATATCACTGCTAAACAATAAACACTAATAATACCTACCCTAAACTTACCTAATAATATTAACCCTATTAAAAATAAGATTTTTTTTATTATTCTTATTTTGTTTTTCAGCTAAGAAAATCAACAAAACAGCAATTGTTTCTTTAATAGTTATTATTATTATTTTTATTAATTAATTAAATTTGATGGCACCCGCGAAATATAAACCGTTAAAAAGCCCAAAAGACTCGGGAGAGGGTCGGAACCAGCTTCGGCCATTTTCTTCTTCTTCAAAATCTTTCTTCATATTTACAAACAACATTTTCAAACAAGATCAAATTTTTTCTGTTTCCCATTTCCAATCTCCTCCTGTATTTAAAACCCTAGAATCTTTATCTTCAATCTCCTTCATTTTCCTCTGTTACGATTCCAACACTTTTTTTTTATTCTTTCAAACCAAACAAACAGAATTTGCATCAAAACTTTTTACTTTGATTCATTCATTCATTTTATTTTTTTGTGCTTGAGTTTTTGTTTTTTGGATTAATTTGAAAAACTTGACAGAGTGGGTTTGGGTTTTTTTGTGGGGTGATTGATTGTAAAAATGGCAACAGAGCAAGTATTGCCCTTCTCTGTAGCTTCAATAGTTGAAGATGTTCTTCATCAGCATGGTTCTCGTACAACCCCCATTGACTTCGCTTCCAGGAAGGCTGAAGAAGCTTGTACGTCTTTTTTTCCTTTTTAATAATCGTTTTATTATTTAGATTTTCTTAATGAAATGTGAGATGAGATGTTCTCTATATGATCGAAACTTTGATCCATAAAGAAATGTGGTTTAGATGAAATCTATATTTTGAGACTTTTTTTTATTGGTTTATTGGATTGGGTATTGATCATATAGAGAATCAGAGAATGGTAACATAATATGGTGTCATCATTTTTATTTTTTACAGCATTGAGAAGGTATGAAGCAGCTGGATGGTTGAGAAGAACAATTGGGGTTGTTGGGGGTAAAGATTTGCCAGCTGAGCCTTCTGAAGAAGAATTCAGACTTGGTTTAAGAAGTGGAATTGTTCTCTGCAATGTTATTAACAAGGTCAATCCTGGAGCTGTAACCAAGGTATTCTTTCTGTGTCTGACTTTGTTCCATTCTGTTTATGTGACTTTAAATCAATACTTTTCTGGTAATTGTAAGTTTCCTGTTTGTGCTTTAGGTTGTAGAAGGCCCTTCTGATTCGGTAATCATTCCTGATGGGGCAGCACTTTCTGCCTTTCAGTATTTTGAAAATGTTAGAAACTTCCTTGTAGCTGTGGAGGAAATGGGGCTTCCAACTTTTGAAGCCTCTGATCTTGAGCAGGTTGATATCCATGGCTTTTGCTAATTATGAACATGTTTTCATGCACTCTTTGTTGTGTCCTATTACATTTTTCTCATATCCTGAAATTTATTTACAGGGAGGAATGTCAGCAAGAGTTGTAAACTGTGTTCTAGCATTAAAATCATATAATGAGTGGAAACAAGGAGGTTCGATTGGTTCATGGAAATTTGGTGGAAATACTAAACCACCTGCCTTTGGAAAACCCTTTATGAGGAAGAATTCAGAACCATTTGGGAATTCCTGTTTGAGAACCTTGTCATGGGGAGAGAAGTCTGTAGATAGTATTTCCAGTAATCAATCATCTAATGGAGATATTGGTCATGACATCAGTGAAACAGTTAGTTAAAACTTTATGGTTTCAAAAGTTTAATGCAGAATTTATCATTGACAAGATCGTAATTTTTTGCATTATGATTGTCAGGGTATCTCTCGTTCCTTGAATGTGTTAGTCCGTGAAGTTCTTTCAGATAAGAGGCAGGAAGAGATTCCAATAGTAAGAATTCTTGCACCTTTTATGGTGATTGTTTTTTCACAAGTTTAAGAGTCATCATAGAAGTTTCTTGAGAATGTTTTTTTGCTACCACCAAGAGACTTACCCTATACTATAAATGCAACTATAAAGTTTACCCAGAATGTCATTTTTAAGTCTTCTATCATTAAAGCTCTGGACTTGTTCATTTTGGTGTGAGGTTTCTTGTTGGAGAAATAACTATTATTTTGCTTGTAACAGATTATAGAATCTATGCTTGGTAAAGTCGTGGAGGAATTTGAGCGTCGGTTAGCAACTCAAAGTGAACTTGTAAGTTGCTTTCTCACACTAAAACTTTTGTTCCTTGTTGTGACCTTTGAGGCTCACTTGTCTTGAAGGTTAAGGTCTGAACACTTTCATCTTTTTATGCCATGTACCAGACAAAATCAATTCAGAAAGACATGGCTTTATCTGGCACGGAAAACTCTTGCGCAGACCCTGCTTCAGATGATATAGAGGTATAAGAATAGGTTCATTACAAAGAGTTTTGTGTAATTTATCCCAACATATAACTATACATGTATATATTTGTCATGCAAATCAATTATGATTACAAACTGCTTTCTGTCTGCATAAGAGGTTTAACATTTTCTTTTTCTTGTGAATGAAGATGGAAGAAAAAGATGCCAGCCCTACCAAAGAGGAAGCTTGTACTCAAATGTATAACCACGAAGAAGCTCCTGATAACCAGTTTTTAAAGCAGCATATGCTACTGGAGAAACAACAGAGAGATATTCAGGTAATAAGCTGATATTATAGTATTACTGCTATGAAAGTTCTCTATTTGACCATAAATTTTAAATTGCCATTGGTGTAAATTTGTTGTAGGATTTGAAACATACTCTTCACCATACAAAAGCTGGAATGCAATTTCTACAAATGAAGCACAAAGAGGAGTTCGAAAACTTAGGTGCTAATTACAGTAAAAAAAATTATCTTTGAGCTTGTATGAGCTAAGTAAAGTGGAATTGTCCATCTCAGAGCTGTTTTTCTGTTTTGATAGGTAAGCACCTGCGTAGTCTTGCTTATGCTGCTTCAGGTTATCAGAGAGTCCTTGAAGAGAATCGCAAGCTATACAATCAAGTACAAGATTTGAGAGGTAAAATCAGTGGCTTTTTTCTTGTTCTTTTCTTTACTGGCATTTATCCACTTTTACAGAAAGATTCAACAGTTCTTAATTTTGTGCTTGCTCAGGAAATATAAGAGTGTACTGCCGAGTCAGACCCTTCTTGCCTGGAGAATCAAGTCGTCTGAGTACAATCGATCACATTGATGATGGCAATATCACAGTTCTTACTCCTGCAAAGTATTGCAAGGAGGGACGTAAATCATTCACTTTTAACAAGGTTTTTGGTCCTTGTGCAAGCCAAGGTAGGTTGTTTGGTTGATTAGTCTTTATATAGTTCCAATCATTATTCTCATATTGGTCATAACCTATTCAATTTCTGCTTCTTTTTCCCTTCAGAGGCGGTATTTGCAGACACTAGACCTCTTATACGTTCTGTTCTTGATGGTTACAATGTATGCATATTTGCTTATGGCCAAACTGGATCTGGAAAAACTTTTACTATGGTAAGGAGGAAATTAGACATGCCACTACTGCATCCATACAATGTAAATTGCTTGGTTCACTTTATGTTACTCTAAATTTATGGACTGTGTCTCTTTTTCCAATCTAGACTGGACCGAAAGAGCTCACACAGGAAACCCAAGGTGTAAACTACAGGGCACTAAATGACCTATTTCTTCTCTCAGAACAGAGGAAAGACACTTTTTTCTATGAAATTTCTGTTCAGATGCTTGAAATCTACAACGAACAAGTTCGGGATCTACTTATTACAGATGGTGTTAACAAAAGATATCCTTTATATGCACAACTTACTGTTTTATGTATTCTCACATATAATTCATTGATATTCATACATACATTCATATGTGATCTTTCTTTAACTCCAATATACATTAGAAATTCGGAATAGTTCACAAAATGGAATTAATGTACCAGATGCAAACCTTGTACCTGTATCAACAACATCTGATGTCTTGTATTTGATGAATCTTGGACACAAGAATAGGGCAGTGAGTGCTACAGCCATGAATGATCGTAGTAGCAGATCTCATAGGTATAAGCCAATGCATTAGACTTAATTTTGGTGGTGTATAATTGGGTGATTGTCCTTCTGCAACTCTCTCATCACATTTACTTGTGACTATACCAAAAATAGTAATGTTATTTTCTTTGCAGCTGCTTGACTGTTCATGTTCAAGGAAGGGACCTCACATCTGGTACTGTTCTACGTGGTTGCATGCATTTGGTTGACCTTGCAGGAAGTGAAAGAGTTGACAAATCGGAGGTGACTGGAGACAGATTAAAGGAGGCCCAACATATCAACAAATCTCTTTCTGCCTTAGGAGATGTGATCTCTTCTCTTGCTCAAAAGAATTCCCATGTTCCTTATAGAAACAGTAAACTCACACAACTGCTCCAAGACTCACTTGGTAAGAATATGTATCCTATATACTCTAGATTACCTTTGATTTTTTAATTCCTATTTCCCAATTTAATCTCCTCTACAACCCCATGTTGTGATCATCCTTCGAATTTTTAGGAGGACAGGCAAAGACACTCATGTTTGTTCACATTAGCCCCGAGGCCGAAGCTGTTGGGGAAACAATTAGTACCCTGAAATTTGCTGAACGAGTTTCAACTGTTGAACTTGGTGCTGCTAAAGCTAACAAAGATAGTTCAGACGTGAAAGAGCTTAAAGACCAGGTTAAACAAGGCATTTTATAGTCTTTTCTGATGATATTTTCTTATCACCATGTGTCATGTACATGCTTATTTCAATTTTTTGTTTTCTCTTTTGGTTACAGATTGCTAATCTTAAAGCAGCTCTAGTGAGGAAGGAGGGAGAACGCGGTCCACATTCTCGTTCTTCCAGCCCAGATAGATCAAGATTGAAATCTGCAGGGTCATCCCCTTCACACCCAAGTTGGAAAAGTCTCAAAGAGTTTTCCGGGGGGCGTAGGCAACCAATAGAGGATGTTGGTAACGTTGAGGTATGTACCAAAACCAAATACAGTTATTGGTAATCAAATTTTAAGCCAAGCTAATCTGCACTGGACTTTCATCTTTCCCACATTGCATAGTTTATCAAAAAATTTGCTCATATATGTTCTACATGTATCTTCAGAATTCTGCATCGAAATTGAAAAGGCGAAGTTTGGATCTTCAAGATGTGTTGATGCATTCATCTTCTTGGCCATCTGTTGAGAGTACTCCTGATGGAAATGGAAAAGAAGATGATAAGGAATCAGTTAACAGTGATTGGGTTGATAAGATTATGGTGAACAAGCAAGACATCATAAATAGAGAGGAAAATCTTGTGGAATGTTGGGATGTAGACAGTTCACAGTTGACAGAGATGTTTGGTCAGAACTACCTCCCAGACCCTTCAAAGATATATCCAGAACAACAATTGAATAATAAGATTAATGGAAACAAAAAGGAGAGCCAAGATTATGATTCACAGAGGAGTAATCGATATGAGATGGCCATCACTGATGATTCTGATGATCAGTTAGAGGCTGCAACTAGTGATTCTTCAGAGCCAGACATGCTTTGGCAATTAAATCCTCCTCCTAAGGCCACCGGCATTCCCAATGGCCCCGGAGGACCGGAAACAAGGAAAACCAATCCCAAGCCAGTAAGAAGCACAGAAACCAGGTAAATTTTCCAATGTATTCCCATAAAAGCTGATAAAAACACTAGTATGGCATCGTTGTTACCACTTAAGCTCTATTCAAAACTTTTTCACTATTAAAAATATGGATAATACTATTTTATTTTAATTCTGTACTTCACAAAAGTTACCGATTAGATATTCTGTTTTATTAAATAACAATTTAGATTCTAGCCCAATTTTACTCAAAATATAATTAATCTTATCATAACATTTCTAACTCAGAGTATTATTATTTTTATTTTGAGTTCAGGGTACTATTATATTCTGTTTTGAAACATACGAATCCAAATTGTTACTTAACAAAACAGAAATCCAATCTATAATTTTTGTTAAACACAAAGTTCAAAATAGTTTTTACACGGCTTTGCTTCTACATGATGAATGGTCTAAGTTTTGTTTTAACAAATATGAATGTTCTAATTTTAAAAGCAATGATTTTGTGTTTGTTCCTAACCAGGAGTATGATTCCATCCCTAATTCCTTCACCTGCACTATCACGAAAATCATCCATTGGGGCTAGTCAACTGGTTCAACCTTCTTACAGGCCTGCAAAGCAGGCAGTTCATGCCCAAGGAAAGAGAAGAATTACAAAGTGAATACATATATAAATACAAGCATACATATGATATAGATATATATATATTTTACAATTTACACACACTCATTTATATATATTTTGTTGGGGTTTGCGGGAAGTTGCTATTTTGTTCTTTCTTTCACAAATATATACATATATATATTTGTGTACTTATTATTTGATTAAAGAGAGAGAGAAAAGAAAAGGAAATTGCCTGAGTTTCTAAGGTATATGATGATGATGGATCATCATGTTGGTTCTTCCACTGGTTAGTTCTTGTTTTGTTCATAGGTGTGTTAGTTTTTGTGAGCTTTTTTTTTTTTTTTCCATTGTATGTGTCCCAGGAAAAAGAAGAAAAGCAAAAGAAAGTGTTATATTGTATAGAGAGAAGAAAATGCGATTACAGTTCTTTTATATTTTTCTACAATGTTTCTCATTGTTACAACAACAACTCTATGAAATCTTTACACATTTAGCTATATATATAATAAATTATGATTATGTGATAATATTGTTTCTGGTGCTGATAAATGTATAATGTAGAGATCAGAAGGGTATTTTACTAGGTTTTTCTTATAAATTTTCAAGTGTCGATATGTTATAAAGGATTTGCTACTCATATATATATGATATAGTTATGTACATTTTGGATTGTCATAATTAATAGGCACTAAAATACTTAATATAGATGACTATTTATATTCTGTAAAATTGTTCATTAATTTCAATAAAATTATTCATTGTTTTTTTTAATATACTCATATTTTTTTTTTTAAATAAATATACTCAATATTTTCAAAACATTACACTTTTGCAAAAAATCTCAAAAATATGTTTTTGTCACTACTCTTATTAAATAAAAATTTCCGACAAATAAAATGAATTGATAAGATAATGAGCTCACTTAACTTAATAAAAGATAATGAAATTGAAATTATCAAATTAAATGAAAATAAGTAAAGTGGTGATTGTTGAGGTGGTGAAGTTAGCAAAAGGGTGGGGCCCACATAATCGTCGAGTTGAGTGGGCAACACGCGTGTAAGTTTACAGCTGGATAGGAGAGACCCCTTCAAAATGAGTGGCAAACACCTAGAATGGGTCCCACTCCACGTGGCCACGTCACCTTATACATATTATTATTATTATTATTCTCTCTCCTCTCCAAAAATATCCACAACACACACACCTTCCTTCTTTTTTGGACAAAACGTCCCCACTAATGTTGCTGCCAGCCCAGCCCAACAAGTATATATATCATTTTGTAATAAAATCATTTCTTTTTTGTTGAAATTATGATTAGATTTAATTCTTAATCATTTTTTTATAAAAAATTATTTATATATATATATATGATTATTCTTTATTTTTCTTAATTATTTAGATTATGTATTTTGTAAAAGTTTTTGATTGAATTTTTTTATTTTATTGAATTACAAAATAAATTATGTATTTTTTAAATTATAAAAATAAGATTCTAAGCTTAATTTTTAATAATTTTTTTCTTTTTTAATAAAATTATATTGAAGATAAATCTTGGCATGAATAGATATAGAAAACATAATTAGTTTTGTTATGATATATTTATATCAGCTTGTTATTAAATTTTATTTTAGTAAAAAATAATTTAGAATACTATTTAATATTATTATTAAAAAATATAAGATTTAATTTGTCATTTATTAAAATAGAAAGTCTAATTAATGATTTTTTATAAAAAATAGTGTAAAAATTAATATTTATGCAAAAAATAAATATGAGAGAGGACCAATAAAGATGGAGTATTAGAACATCATTGATGGAAGCAATTTTTAGTGTTGTTTTAAAGGACCCACTTTCAGATCTTAACCAATCAGATTTTTTTTAGAAATTAAAATAAAAATCAAATGGTAGAGCTACGTAGCTAAACATAAACCATTTTGCCATGTTATTTTCATAAAGAGAAATGCTAAAGGGCACCAGTGGTGCCTAGCACCCTCCTATGTATCAATATTGCTATTAGTTTAACTAAGTATCAGGTCTCATATAATTTAATATAATAGGGGAGTATCGCTAGCCAATTGCAACGCGACATGTCGCAAAAGTACTAGTCACCACTAATGCGTAATAGCAATGCTCTTTTACAAATCTCTCTCTCTCCTCCACCTCACCGACACCTGGTCCCACTTCTGATAAGTAACACTCCCATACCGTCATACGACCATACCACTCCATTGAACTTGCCCTTACAATTGTGTTAGTAGTGTTATTTATTATTTAATAACTATTGATAGGTGAATTCTATTTGATATTCATTTTATTTAAAAAAATTGGTATACTTCATATTATTTTTATACTTAATTGTTGATGGCTTTTTCAAACCTTAGTTGAGGTTGCTAGGTAAGCTAATTTTTGTTAATCTTACTCCATAAATATTTATATCTTTAATGTAATAGATTTTGTCCCATTTGCATGAATAATAATTCTGTTTTCTTTATATGAAAAAATTAAAAAAAGAAAAGTATATCATAGATTTTCAAAGCTACATTCATTTTACATGAGAAGCATTACTAATAGTAGTGGTGGTTAAATTATGAAAATAAAAAACTTACTCTATTGAAGCCATATATTACGAGTTCTATTATATTAATATATCAACATTTTGATATAAGATTATTATACTATTGTTATTATTATACTTTTTTTTATAAGTTTATTTTTCTCTATTTATTTTTTAAAACATATATATAAATAATCCATAATTTAGGGCGGTTGTCATGGCATATAGGGTGATTTATTCAAAACCACGACAAAATCAATATAGTTGGCAGTTGGCTTAATTTTGTTATAATATAATTTATTAATTAATTATAATCTTATTTATCCAAACTCACCAAATTCTTTGACAATCAAGCCACGCTATTCCTATTTCTTATTTGCCTTTTTTTTTTTTTTTGGTAATTTGATAATAATTTCATTTCAAGTAGATGAGAAGAATAATAAGAAGAAAATATATGTAATATACTCCATAGTGCATGTCCATGATGATTGATCAAAAGTCAACATTTTTTTTTTGTTTTCAACTTTTTTTTTGGTAATAATAAAATGTCAAAATTGCTTTTGATTATATAAATAGATTGTTCCTATGAAATTAATTTAGTCATTATATATATATTAATATACTTTTTATTATGTTCAATGGCAACACAAGGTTGCATCCCTATTCTCTAAAAAAAAAAAAACAATAGCATCCTTATTCCCTACATTTTTTTAGTATATTCAAATGGAAATTTTTGTAGTACTGTTTTGGTACACTTTTTATATTTTTTTTGACATTCAAAAAAGCTTTTAAATGCAAAAATTAATTTATATTTGGCAAAAAAAAAATTGTGTTTTACTTACATATTATGTTCTAATACACAATTGCAAAACATGTAAAATTTAATATTTTTATTAAAGATATAAAAAAAAATGATAAATTTATTATTAATTTATCATTTTTTTTATTATGTAAAATAATAATAAAAAATATATAAATAGTTCAACATTAATGTTATAGTTAAATATAATAATAAAATAATAAAAGTGATGTAAAATCAATAATAAAATCATACATTTATGTTGATGCAAATTTTAAATCATAGCAAATGTTATGATAAATTTGACAAAATATTTGTTATGTGTGTCAAGTTTGTATCACTTTTTAACATATTATTGGAGTATATATTTTTTTTCTAAGTGAGCTATATTTTAGTTTTACATTAATTAATTGCATTTTCATTAAAGATGCTTTAAGTCTATTTTTTTCTTCATAATTACGTACGTTGTAATTTTAAGATTATCTGTAAATTTTTAAATAATTTCAAATAAGTTACCGTGCTTAAATTAAAGTTTTAAATAATTATTTATCATACTAATGAGAAAAAAGCAAGAGGTTATTTAAACTTTAAAACTAAAAAAAAAATTATTTAAATTTTATTTTCTTCATAATAAACTATTTAAAAATTTATTGATAGTTTTAGATAATTATAATATAACTAACCATTGAGAAAATGAAATATTTTTTTTCTTCCTTTTGGGTATAAAAATAGATAAACTATTTTTATTTTATTTCTTTATTTAATTGTATTTTAATTCTAATGAAACTTTTCTATCATTATAGTGGAATAATTATTTTATTTTGAAATATAAAAAAAAAATTATTTTACTATTAATTTTTTATTTTTATACATATTAAATTTAATTTAATTCTATTTTTATTCTTATAATTTTATTCCTCACCACGTTATTTTCCACATAAGCAATTAGAATGATTATCAATGGTTTCCAATTCGATATAATTACTATATTAAAAAAAATTAATTGAAGAGTTGTTAAAAAAGAAAAATTAAAATGAAGTGGGCTAAAAGAAAAGGAAAGAAAAAAAAAAGGTAAAAATTGGATTTGGAGTACAGCCGTATATGAATATGATGGTCGAATAGACAAAAATACCCTAACATTGATTCCTTCTATAGCTAAATACACAAGGGTATTTATGTCATTTAGACACTCCTTAATTACACCGAATATTAGGACATAAATGTCATTATCAAAATTATTTGCCACCAAATCATACCCTTTTTCCGCGTTTTTTTCTCCTTCTTCTTCTTCCTCTCTCTCTCTCTCTCTCTCTCTCTCTCTAGATTTATCATCCAATCAAATCACAGGAAAAAGCTGCGATTCTCTCTGTTTCTCTGACTACTTTCTCTCTCTAAAACCTCTTTTGTCCTCCGGAGGGGATTACTGAGCAATCTGTGGAGCTTAATCTGCAATGGAGCTGAGTCTGATACCTTTGAGAACGAATTGTTTGTAGATGGGTTCAATGTACGCTCCTTTATGCTCGATCTGTCACTGACTCGCTTTGTTCATCTGTGAGTTTTAGGGTTTCTGAACTTTTTGCTCGACAACGAACTAATTTTGTGGAAGGAAAAACTTCGTTATTATCGCAAATGTCTGCATTTTCTTGATCTATTTTTATATATTGTTTTACTGGGTTAGGGTTTTTAGGGAACCTATTGTACGCACATTTTGTTGTTTATTTCACTGATAATGGGTGTTTGTTTTTGGTTTTGGATTAGATTAGCGAATTTAGGATTTGTTCTCCAAAAATAGAATAGGTGGTTATCAACAAACATATCTTTAAATTTAGATTAGTGGGTTACAATTTTGTGTGAAGTTTCATTGATTTGAAACGCAGACATGCATGATTTATTCTCAGTTGCAGAAGAAAAAAATCAATTTTTAATGGTTTTTTTTCTTAGCTATTATTTGCTGTACTATTCGACTTATCTGCATGAATAAAAAATTAGTTTAATTGGCTGGCATATAGATATGAACTGCTTTGTTCTACACATAGCTGTGAAAAAGCTTTCGTTTCATTTATCTGGGTGTGAATGTTGTGGTGACAGGTTCTAAGAAATGTTGGAATATAGTACAAAATGAGCCAGACAGAAATATCAAGGATGAAGCCTTCCCTTGTCCCACTTGCTACTTTGCTTGGTCGGGAGCTTAGGGGCGAGAAGGATGAGAAACCATTTGTGAAGTATGGCCAAGCTGCTTTGGCCAAGAAAGGAGAGGATTACTTTCTGATCAAACCTGATTGCCAGAGGATTCCTGGAAATCCCCTGACATCATTCTCTGTTTTCGCGGTATAGTTTCATTCTTTATAGCTCTTTATGTATTAAATGTGAAGACATCCAATCATCTTTTAATGCTTCGGTTCGGTGTGAGGAGAAAGAAAATTATCCTAAAAAATTGCTTAACAGCTGAATACAGCTGACTTTGATAAGCGCTTGGTTCTGATGAGGAGGCCAACTAAGATGTTATAACTGAACAGTGAAATGAATTGCTTAATTTATTTATTTTTCTTGTATTTTGTTTATGATACCAATTAGGAATTCTTAAATTAGCAGATATTTGATGGGCATAATGGTATATCAGCTGCAATCTTTGCCAAAGAGAATTTGTTGGATAACATCCTGAGTGCAATTCCCCAAGGAGCCAGTAGGGAAGAATGGCTTCAAGCACTTCCTCGAGCATTGGTTGCTGGGTTTGTGAAAACTGACATAGAATTTCAACAGAAAGGTATGTATTAAAATTTCTTTATTAAACTTCTGTTGCATTTCTTTTCGACAACTTCTCACATTGTAATATCAACAACAGGAGAAACTTCCGGGACAACTGTGACATTTGTAGTGATTGATGGCTGGACTGTGACTGTTGCATCTGTTGGGGATTCTCGATGCATATTGGACACTCAAGGAGGTGTAGTTTCTCTCTTGACTGTTGACCACAGACTGGAAGAAAATGTCGAAGAGAGGGAGCGTGTAACTGCAAGTGGGGGTGAAGTAGGAAGACTCAATGTTTTTGGTGGCAATGAGGTATATAATGCCTTTTTTGTGTACATTTATTTTTTTGCACCAGAAAGAAAAGTTATAGAGGACAATTTCTCTGGTTTAGTCCCAAACATTTAAATAGGTTTATATGGTTCACAGGTTGGCCCACTTCGCTGCTGGCCTGGTGGATTGTGCCTTTCAAGGTCTATTGGTGACACAGATGTAGGAGAATACATTGTTCCCATTCCACATGTTAAGCAAGTGAAGGTAAATTCATATTCTTTTGTTGACAATGGTGTCATTTACTGTGGTAAAGCATTATGGTGCATGAGAACCCTTCTTTATTTTATACTTTTCACTTATGCAGCTCTCAGATGCGGGAGGAAGACTAATAATTGCTTCTGATGGAATTTGGGATGCACTATCTTCTGATATTGCAGCGAAATCTTGTCGGGGACTGCCTGCTGAGCTTGCTGCAAAGTTGGTGGTTAAGGTGATGTTTGGTACTCACTTTTTCTCAAGATACGTCCTATTTATTTATATTTCCTAAGATGGTACTGTTACATATTTCAGGAGGCTCTAAGATCAAGGGGTTTGAAAGACGATACAACTTGTCTGGTTGTTGATATAATCCCATCAGACCAACCTATTTTACCTCCAACTCCAAGGAAGAAACAAAATGTGCTTTCTTCATTTATCTTTGGCAAGAAATCCCAAAATCCTGTTAACAAAGCTAAGCTTTCTGCTGTTGGAGTTGTGGAGGAGTTATTTGAAGAGGGTTCTGCAATGCTTGCTGAAAGGTATTAAAGACATATTTAATTCATCTTTTGTATGGACTACACTGGTCTGTGTTGAGTTGGATATATTAGCCATGTTAATTCCTGTAACTTCTTTGCGAAAATACAGGCTTGGTAAGGATATTTCTCTGGATGCAAATTCTGGAATCTTCAGATGTGCAGTGTGCCAAGTGGATCAACCACCAGCTGATGGTTTATCTGTAAACTCGGGCCCTTTCTTTTCACCTGCATCCAAGCCCTGGGAAGGACCGTTTCTCTGTACAACTTGTCGGAAAAAGAAAGATGCCATGGAAGGAAAAGGGCGCAGACCTACAGTAATCTCATAGTAATAATCCCCCCTCCTTGATTGCATGCATCATATATATATATATATATATATATATATATATTTCTTTTCTCCCTGGCAGTGTGAGCATACTTAGTTGTTAGTTTTTGGTTTGAAAGATGGTGATTAATATTATTATAGATGTTTTGTAAGAAAATGAAGTTGAGATAACGAAGGGCCAGTAGCTGTTTTTCCCTTGTTAAGAGTTTGTGTTGGATTCTGGTATGTGGTCTCAGCTGTTGGACTGACTAACGAAGAACAGAAGTGGTGTCAAAAGTGGTTGATAAAGATATCTATGGTGATATGGTGGTGGTGTTTTTGATAGCTAACAGCTTGTATTTGTAAGTAAATTGAAGAATCCATAGTGATATGTTTTGATACACCAACACAGTAGCTCTTCTACTACTATATATATATATATCCCAACTTTAAGCTAACACCTAATTGCGCTTATTTTGTTGGAACTAAGAATATATAATATTCATTTGATTTGATTTGATTTGATTGGGGATTATACTTGTGGATAAGTTTTTGCAATTGTCCACAAAACCCATCTCACTTACATTTATATTTATATATCCTTGTTATTCTGATCCCATGTAATAGGCGTTTTAAGTGTATAGTATATTTAATGACTTTATGACTTTGGTTCCCATTGTTTCTTTTTTGTTGCGTTTTTGCAATTGTGTTTGTTATGCTCCTATCATTTTCTTTTAAGGGTAACCCATAATGTAAAGATCAATCAATAAATATCGTGTTTGTGGTTCTATCATTTATTTTATGTGGTGTCTCTTGTCAGCAGTATCTTCTTGACTGTGAGTTGTAACAAATCACAAATACACACAAGTGAAATTCATTATTTGTGTGAAAGAAACTAATCAATTGGCTGCATAAAAGATTAGAAAAGGGTTTTGTGTTGTGTTGTCATATAGAAGACCATAGTTGGTGATCATTGTGGTAAAAGACTAGAAGCTTTCATAATTTAAACATAGTATTCTTCTTAACAAAGAGTTGGTGTCAGATTCATTAGGTCATTTGGAAGTTGGTGGTTTCTATCTTGCTTCAAATTGCTGACTTCTAAATCAGTACAATGCCTTGAACTAGATAAATTTTGGAGAATTTTATTTGTATTCTAAAAATTTATATATACATTCTATTTTAATAATTATTTTTTTTGAACAAGTGAAAGTTTTTATTAAAAACCCAAACAAGGAAAGAAGCGACAGCTTCTACAAACCCAAAATGCAGTCTACAACGGCAGCAGTTGAACTCAAATAAACAACTAGCAACCCTCTACAACATTAAGAATACACATGTTCTTTTGGCTGAGTTTATGAGGACCCATTCTCACCACTCTACATTTATTAACATTCTTCATCTCCAAATTAATACTTCTAGCTGAACTACAAACATAATCAAACTCCTGTTTTTTAAATAAAATACAAAGTTGCAGATAAAACAACATTTCTAATTTGATTCTTCAAATCACTAGTAGAGTTCAAATACCATTGCTGAAGCTCCGAGAAGGAATTTGGCCACTGATGAATGCCCCGCCAGCTGCTATGAAAAGGTGATTGTGAGTTTCATTTTCAGTGTCACAGATAGGGCATAAAATAGAATGGATAGTCATTATAGGCTCAAATAATCTCTGGTGAGTAGATGAGAGTTAAAAACTTGCCAATATACAAATCTATGTTTGGGCACTAGGAGTTTGTTCTACACAGTTTCAGCATAAACAACTTTTTAAGCAACAACAAGAGAGGTATAAAATTGTTTAACCCAAAATTTACCTCACTTTTCAGCTTGCATCAACGAAGTTTCATCAGTAATTTGTCTAAGCCTCAGCAGCTTCTTAAAATACTAACTCTTTTCTTGCTTGATAGGAATGCTCCAAATGTTTTGCTTCTTAAGATAGATGGAGTTGATCCATGTTCCCAAAGACAGCCTTGTTTATTGGAGATCGCCCATAAAAACTTCGCCATCAACACTATACTCTATTTCATGCCTTCTCGAAAATCAATAACACCCAGCTTTTTTGGGAGGCAAACCTTCTCCTCTCCTAAGAAGGAAGATGAAGCTTACTCCTATTTTCCTTAGCACCACAGAGGAAGTCACGACAACTTTTATCTATGATAGCTGTAATTTTATGAGGGAGAATGAATATACTCATCTAAAAATTTCTGATTCCAAGCAAAATTGAGTGGATTAATTGAGCACGATCAACAAAAGATAAATTCCTACTCGCCTAACAATTGAGATTCTTGTTCAGCTTGTCCAAGATCACACCACAGTCCGAAGCTTTCTATTTTGTAGGACGAAGATGAACCTCCAAGTATTTCAAAGGAAAAGATCCTTCTTCTATTTGCATCATATCAATAATCTTAACATTGATATCCTCTTTAAATCCTCCAAAGTAGATATGAGATTTTGATTTGTCGCAAATAGACTTGTAGAATCACAAAACTTCTTGAAATCTTCTTTAACTCCTCTCACTGGATTAGTGTTGCCCTTACAAAAGATAACAAAGTCATCTACAAAAGCATAGGTTAGTTAACCTAGGATGTTTACACTGAGGATGGAACCAAAACTCTCTTTTTACCAGAACTTTGGTTCAATAATCTGGTAAGATACTCCATTATTAGCACAAACAGGAGGGGAGACATGGGGTCTCCTTTACGAAGACCTTTTTCCCCTTTGAAAGTACCCTGAATTCTTCTATTCATATGGAGATTGTAGCTCGTTCCTTTCAAATTCCTTATATCTTAGAACTCTAAATTCCTTGATAATTTATCATATTCATATCATTTAACATGCTTCTTCTCATTTTTAATATATATTTTGAATTTTACCATTTAAACCTGAAACAAATAGAATACAAGCATAATTCTGTACAAGTAAATATAATCAAGTGAAACACACTTCTAAAACACTTTATAAAATGCACCTAAAACTAGTTTATCAAACTTCCCAAAACTTAACATTTACTCGTCCTCGAGTAAAAATCAACACTAAACTAAAAATAAACGAACACAAAGCAAGTCTTACTTCAATTTACACCACACCACCACTACTCACAAGATTCAATTGTTCCCAATACTCAACTTTAGTATTCAAATTCGAATAGAAAAATATAACTTGCAAATGACAAAAACCATTAAAACTTAATATACATGCTCAAAATCAATCTATCATGTCCACAAACCGATTATCAATAAGCTTGCAATACTTAGTCTTATCCACTAATGTCAACAACATGTGCGTTAAAATTAAAAGGACTTATTAATTGGATTATAACGTTAGGCTTAGGTAAGAATAGATGAAAAACGTCATTATTATGTTTTGTGGTCTGGCCACTCAGATTGTATACTGTTGTTTTGCAAACAAACTCTTATGATTAATAATATTATCTCACACTCTTTTTCCTCTTGAGGTTTTAATGGTGCCAGTTTTTCTCAAAATAATAATAATAAAAAAAAGTACACCCATTTTATAATTTTTATTTTATATAAAATATATATTTTTAATTTTACTAGTTTTTTTATTATTCTTTCAATATTCTTAATTAATATACTTTTAAAATATAAATAAAGTATATTTTAAATATTATGACACAATAAGTAAAATAAAAATTTATATGAAATTTTATTCCAAAAAATTTTTAAAAAATAAACATGATTTTAAAAAAGGTGAAAATAAAATTAAGTAATGATATTAATAGGAAATAATGTGAAGAAAAATAATTAAAAATTTATAAAAAGTGATTTTTAAAAGTTAATTTAGGTTGATTTTTTTTAAAAAAAAATAAAATAAAGTGTATTTATAATTTTATTGGATGCAAATAAAATTCCACATCCGCTAATAAAGTGAAAATTTTAATACTTAAATGTGTTTTTTTTTTTTCAATTAAAGTGGTGTTTGGTTGAAAAGAATACCTATTATATTAACATCTTGTTAATGAATTCTTTGACCCTATTTGCTTCATGTTGTTGACCAATAAGAATGTAGGGTTTTCTCATAAGATGAATATTAAACAAAATGAACTTGAATGGAGACCCTTTATTTACTTTTAAATATACAACAAGTAAAATAAAAGTAATAACTCAAATTAAAAAAATCCAAGCAAATGTCATAAAACAAACAAACAAACAAACTAAGCATGCATTTGTGACAAAATTTATTCAGCAACTAAAAATAAAAATAAAAACTTTCTTTTTCTTATCAAGTAGAACATTTGTCATACATTATGGGTTGTTCTCCAAAACACAGTTAGGATTAGGAGGCAACCATTGCAATTCAATACCATAATTCCATTGATAAATAGGGTCTTGAGGGTTGATATTAACCACAGAAGTATAAGCAGTACATCCACCAGACCTGACCCTAATGAAATGTGAATTCATACTTGAATCTTTCAAGTAATGACAACAAAGCCTACTTTTACAACCACTTCCTTCCTCCATTTCATCCTCAAACTGCCTGCAAAGACTGTTGTTAGAACAATTAAGCGGGGATCGAAGAATGGATTCGGCGCAATTCAGCAACAACACAGTGTTGTGTTTTGATATGTTGAAAGGTAATGTCTCATCAAGCCTTATTCCTCCTTGAGATAAATCAGAAGAGGAACATGTGTCTTTAAGTATCATAGGTGGTCTAATGATGAGTGAGTTAGTGTTTGTGTCAATGCTAAGGATTTTGTAGTGAAATCCTTGGAGTGATGGGAATTCAAGGTTCCCATTGTTACAATAGATTTTGTATCTAAGATTACCACAGTTATCATTAGTGCTAAAAGGGTATGGAACTTCAAAGTTACCACATTTTGGACAACCATTATGGAAAGATGATACAAGGGAAACTAAGGTGAATAATAACAAACATAACATGACAAGCATTTTCAGTTTTGTGTCCATTATGAGGACTAGAGAGATAAATAAAGAAACAAGAAGAAGAAGAAGAAAAAAGACTAGAGATAGATGAGCAAGAAATATGGTATGAGCTAAGGTGTCTATTTATAGCAAAAATCATATAATTAAGTTACTATTTTGTAATTAGATATAGTTATTATGAGTTACTTGGTTACATTTCTGTGAATCATCAAAGGTGGCAATTGGCAAAGCAGGCACACCTGTCAGTGTATGGACTAGAATAAAAAGGTCAATAAACAATATCCAATATCAAATTTTTTAATTACAAAATATGTATATATTATTGGTTTTATATGACAATGACACCCCCATGAATGTTGAAGCTAATTAGCTAGATTAATATTCCTGTAATTGTTTAATATGTGCCAAACCATAGAATCTAGTAGTACATTTTGTAGTAGATCTGCTTCTACCTGGCATCCAAATTATATGGCTACTAGAATATACATGATATGGTTTGAATTAAGAAAATATCAACATGATTCAATGGCATCTTTGATAATGATATATATACTAGACAAGTGTCAACCTGTAAAAAGAAGGGCCTAACCTCTAGTCAATAATTTGAAGAAAATAAAAAATGGGTGCAAGAAAGAGCTTATATAGTAAAAAGAAAAAAAATCACACAAATTCTCTTAGGATATAAAAAAGTGGGTCAGTTAGTCTCCATCTCCACTAATGGAAAAAAAAAATTAATAAAAAAAAACACTCATATAATTAAATTTATCATTAATGTTGTTTAAAGCCGACACGTACCAATTTAGTGATGTTTGATTTTATTTATAAAAAAATGGTAATACCAATCCCACTTACCTTGTTTAGAACTTTTTAAGCACCACTTGCTTTCCCATTTCGTGAAGTGGTCTCAATAGAAATATAAATATATCAAGGGAAGGAAATCGATTTAAAATAAAAAATAATTAAAAATAAAATTTTAGTATAGTGTTTGAAAAGAAATTTAAAATTATATTATTTTGTTGGAATGTTTTAATTTGATAAAATTATCATTATTAGAACATATAATTATTTTTTGTAATTTATAGATTTTTAAAGAGTATATTTATTTTTTCTTATTTTAATTAATAAAATTATAATTAAAGTAAAATAGGTTAGGAAATTAAAAGATTTTCTCTATAAAAATAGGGGAGAATTTTTCTTCTTATTTTCTCTCTAATTTATGTGAGCCTCACTACTTTCTTCTTTTTTTAAAATTTTATAAACAATATTAATACTATACTATTCATTCCTATTCCTTTCAAGTAAACATACCATAAAATTTATAAACATGAACGAATAGCTCATAAAATTATAATTAAAATTGTTTTAGTATGGTGTATTCATTATATGAGAATGATAATCTCCAATAGTATGAGTTTTTTATGTTTTCTGAAAAATTATATGAGATTAATTACTCTGTTGGAAGATAATCTTTTTATAAAAGTTTTCAAAATAAATTGGTTCTAAACAATCTCACCAATCACAATATAATGTATTGATTCCACATTCTACATATTAGTAATTGAGATACATGTGCTAACTTAAGAGGAATCTAACTAAATACTCTCATCTACAAAGCAAACACAATTTACAAATTTTAATATTTTCAAACAATAATATTCTATGTCTTAATATTTTAGTTAATCATACCAATCACTACATAATGCCATGTTATTGGATATTGAATCATTGATGAGGGCATTTGTCACTTAATATATACATGTAACAATGCAGATATATGAATAATATATATAAAATAAATGAAGCCAAATTGAATATAAATATTAAGTACTATGAGTAATAAAAAAAAATAATAAGAAAGAAGAAGATAAATGAAATGGAAATATAGAATATCTCAAATTGATTCATAAATACTAATTTCTATTCCTCGAGTGTAGTGAAAGTGATACTAAATTACTAATTACTAAAACATAGTAGAGAATTTTGCACCTGAAACAACATAAGTTGAGTTATAACTTATATATAATATGTTTAAAGAGAAGTGTAGTATTCTTTTGTCCAATCAAACCAAACCAAACCAACTGTTAAAACACATTACAGCACTCACTAATATGATTTACAGATTTAGATTAAAGACGTACGTACGTGTCAGTCACCAGCTCAAAGGATCACTAACATAGTCTTTTTTAAGTGGTTAATAAGTGAACACATGTGGATTCTATTCTACCATCCAAACAAATAACTATAAACAAAAATTCAAAAACTTGAACTTGTGAATGTGAATGTGATGAAAATTTATTTAGATGATGCCACTTGAGACCCAACTAAGATTTTCTTTAACTTTCATTGATTTTAAGTTTGTAGATTTGGGATCACAATTCTACCTAAAATCATATTACATGTGGATACCCTACTATATAGATAAGATATTATTACTTTCAATAAATTAGGATTTAAGTTAAAAATTATATTTTAAAAAATATTGCTATTAGTAAGGCCGGTATTAAAATTTAGCAGGATATAAGAAAAAAAAATTAAGCCTTTGTTTACATAAAAATATAATATTTTTCAAAATTAGTAAAAAAAAAAATTAAACTTCTAAGCTAGGTGAACCTATGCACAAAGCCCACTTATAGGTTGAGCCTGTTATTAATTAGGATTCAATGACATTTAATATTTTTATGAGGTAATGTTTCGTGAATAATTAACAGTTTTAATAAGTAGGATTCTACACAAATAGAAACATAAAGTATTAGGTACTTGTTTAGCAATTTTATTATTACTTTACTCATTTAAATTTTTAAAATATATAGTTAATAATAGTACTATTTTTTTAAATTAAATATAAATATATTTAAAACTTAATTAAAAATATACAAATTTAAACTAAAAGATAAGTACAAATAGTTTTCTTACTTTGTGTATTATCTATTTAAATTTTGATAATTAAAAATACAGAGTTTCTTATTTTTTTACTTCAAATTTTTTTTTTTTTGTATTTTTATAAAAATTTACATAGCAACTAACGAAATAATTTAAATTGTAACTAAAATTTACATAGCAACCCACATAGAAATTAGCGATAACAACCCAAACCATAAATTTGAAAAAAAATAAATTAAAAAATAGTATATGAAATAATTCTCCTTTTAAAAGTAATAATAAATAAATTAGGTCACATACTCAAACGAAGGGCTTTCTCACACATGTTTACCAATTTTGATTCCAAAATATCTCAACACACGCTTATTAAATAGTAATTAGAATCAAATAAAATTAATAGAGAAATGTATCAAAAATTCAACCAGCATTTTATGTAAGTCAAGTTGGTCGTATTCAACCAGCTATGGCAGAAGTTTTGGGGATTAATGAGACTTTGAGTTTGATTAAATGCAAGTGCTAGCAAAATATTATTGTTGAAACTGATTGCTTAGTTGATGTACAAGCAATTCAGAGTGGTAGAAATGTCATCTTTGTTTGGTTCTTTAGTGAGTGATCGTAAATTTCTATTAACTTCTTTATATTCTGTCAAAATTTGTTTTGTTAAATTTTGTTAACAAGACTGTCGTGACTTTTGTTCATATTCAGATCGTACTTTCTGAACTATTGATAATAAAATCTCATTCTATTCTATTCAAGAAAAAAAAAAACAAGGTAAACATGAGTATCCACTACAGCTTTTTTAAATAGGCCCTTTTATAAGATAGGGTGGTGGAACAACTATATTCAACCAAGACTATATAAATATGTGGAAAATACTCACAAGACAAATATTATCAAGAAAATATTATTTTACAAAATTTCACCAAATGGCAATGATTTGGCAACTTGGAGCTTCGGCCACTCAAAAAAATGTTCTGAAAAAACACTTCCCTTTAAAAAAAATCCCCATGTTCTCTAAAATACAAAAGTTCCTACATTTTGCTACCGTTTGAACACTTTTAATTAGTTTCCTTTTATCTAGTTGTTATATACATACAATATACAACTTATATAGTAAAAAAAACAGAGAAACTATAGTATCTAGTAAAAACTATTGTGTATAAAAAAAACAAATCTTGGTAATGTACTTTTAAAAATAGGACAAATGGTCAAGATCACTATGAAGATGAAGTCTATGAATGGCATAAAGAAGAATAGGCATTAAGGGCAAGTTGATAAACTTTCTTCAATTCAAAAGCATTAAGGTTTAGTACTACAGCCTAATTATGTATGCTGATCACCTTTTTCAGTACTAAAAGACAATAAAAGTTAGGAAAGAAAACAAGCCTTTAATAGTAAATGGGTCCAATTGCTTTGCAAAGCACTCTTATATTGGAAACTAAAGGTGATATAATAACACCAACTTGTGTAGTTGGATATTCATAAATATTATAACATATATACACACACTATCTTTTTCATGTACTAGTTTCTACTACTAATTATAAATATATAATAAGCTAGGCCTGCACAAGAATATTTTATACAAAGAAGGCACTTTCAATTTCAACCATCAACAATGCTTTCAAAGACAAAATGGAAACTAAGACTTCGAGATTGATCTATTGGCATTGAGTGGAAGATATGCTAAAACAATAAAATAAATATGTATGAATAACTCATTAAAACAAGCCATGACTATGCGATGTATAGATAATTAACTTTGTTTTTTTCATTAAATTTAGTTGCATATAGTTAGTCTTGAATATGTGAAATCAGAACTAAAGGTTTTGAATTGTATGCATAGTGAATGTGTAGTGTGTACATACCAGTATGTAGGTCGAAACTGCAGTTGAAACTGGTAAAATACAAATAGAAATGCCATTATCTTGTGTATATAAAAATTTCTAAAATCTTGAGCATCTATCTGTCTGCGTTTAATTACAGCTAAAAAACTAAGATGCAAGATAAATTTCTTACAAAATTAAAGAGGCATGACCAACATTCACTATTGCTCGGTCTCGTCTCTAAGCTAAAACAATCCCTCTCCTGCCATTGAAAGATGAGCTCCTAAATCAAAATGCTATGTCAAATTAGAATATGGTAGCATGTGAACGGCTTGTTAGGGTATTTTGATAAAGACAGACTTACTTAAATCGTCCAAGGAAATATTGCTAACGCTTTCGCCAGTCTTTATGAGGCGAATCCTACCTGAAAGTTGAACAATAGTAGTGTAAAGACGTTACAGTGTAAAAAATGCATTTCAAGACTGATATACAGCTAATTGGCTTTTCTTTCCATCTTTAAACCTTAAATTTCTTCCTCTTCCTTATCTTTTTCTTCTCAATTATGAGTTCATAGGGCGAAAAGGTTGTTGAGTTTTTCAAGGAAAGTAGACATTTCCAAAGTTCTGGAGTTCATGGGTTATCCCCTTTCAAAACCCCTTCCCCCAACCCCTAAAAGATAAAATTTTAAAAAATTAAGAGACAAAAGTAAAAAAGAATCAGGCTTATAACTTAAACTCAAACAAGAGCATTTCTCATCTCATCCAAGTGCAGGGGCAGAACCATGTGTACCTAAGAGGTGGCCATGCCCCCCCCCCCCCCCAAAAAAAAAGGTTGTTATATATTTCTCGTTTAGATTTGTTCACAATTGACCCCTACTATTTTCTTACTCTAGTTCCGCCATTGCCCAAGTGAGACAAGTTAGAGCACATAAACTGGTTTGTTTTAGCACAACTAATCATGACCAATAGAACAATAGAATGACAATATTCTGTCTAATTGACATACCATCTTGACGAACACATATCTCTGCAATGTATTTGACTTCACCGTTGATGCTGTCATTGTAAACTCTAGTTTCAATGTCACCCTCAACATACACTGGCGAACTGCGTTTAATCTTAAATGTTAGAAACAACAATAGATACATATATGTTTTAATGTATTTTAAACTTTCTTCGCTAAAAGTTTAATATACTTGAGATTGAGAAATGAAATGAGTACGTACTTCTTAACAATCTTTTGAACAGCATAAGTTCCGAGTGGATCATTGTGCACGGCAATTCGGTGCCATTGTGCAGGTCTTGGCAAGCCCTTTTCCAGACTTGTTCTCTGATCAAACATGCCTCCTGTCCCAACGGTAAAGATGGTTATAGTCCGGCCATTTCGCAATATCTTCTGCACAGGAGCTTGCCCAACTTTTCCACAAATTATTGCCTGCATTACAATGCAATAATTAAATTATTCCTCAAATGTCTAAGTGAGAAGAATGGTTCTTAAATAAAAAAAGTTATTGCCAGACAAATTTGACCAAGAAAACACAACCAAGCAAAACCCATGAAAGAAATTTTCATTGTTTAGACTTTAGAGAAAGAAAAAATAATTCACTTAATGGATTACACATTCTACAGCAATTAAATCACTTTTATTTGTTATATCATATGGATCCAATCAAGACCCAACTACAAAAATACAAAACTGAACACCACACTTTTATAAAGTATAACTGAACACTCTTATCAAGTACCTTATGTACACCGCGGTAAAGCCAACCTTTACCAGGATTCACTCCCTGGGGCTGCATTGCAGCTTCTGATCTGTCACCAAGTAAGTCATCATTGTACTCTTCAACTACAACATTCTTCTTTTCACCCTCATTTTGGTCAGATGACTCAGTGGAAAACCACAATTTCAAGCTTCTTTGAGCCCCCGTCGCTAAAATCAAGTCAATAAAACCAATAAGCCAATGCAACAAAAAAAAAAAGAAAACCCAAAAACCAAGGCAAGCAATGCCAAGAAATCCACACACTAAACACAACATCATCAGATAAATACTACAAAGCATGAAATTTGTATTGTTAAACTACTACGTCTGAATCACACACTACTAAACCATGCAACAAGATCATATAGCTAAAAAAATCATCATCATCAACAACAACAACAACAACAAAAAGTGTATGTTCATATGCTATAAAGAGCAGAAATGGACTTTTGTGATCAGAAACCAATGAGTAAATACAAAAAAAAACCCAAAAACCAAGACAAGCATTACAAAGAAATCCACACACTAAACACAACATCATCTATTCATTTGATAAATACTACAAAGCATGAATCACCACACACTACTAAACCATGCAACAAGATCATATAGCTAAAAACAACAACATCAAAAAGTGTTTGCCTACATGCTATAAATAACAACAATTAGATTTTTGTGATCAGAAGCCCAAACTCTCAAACATACAATATATCAAATAAATACTAGACATGAACATAATTGAAAAATGAGTACCAAATGAGGATCCGTGCGTTGTCGGAGCAGAAATTCTCAAGTGCTTGGTGAGTCTCCCGGCAAAAGCACTCATTTTGAGCAGAAACCCAGAAAGAATGGCAGAATGTGAGAATGGCGAGAGAGGAGGCCCTAGCCTAGGCTGGGGTACATGAAGGGTTTTAGAGAACATGGGTCGTGGTCGTGGATATGGGTAATCGGGTTTCGAGAACATGGGTAATGGACCTGGGTAACCCGGTTCCGGAACTGGGCCCGGCCCAATACGGGACTTGATATTTTCTGTTTTGGAAGCTTTTTTCTTGAGAAAATTAAGTAAGTTATTATTTTTAGTAAAAAAAATTTACTTTTAAGTTTAATTTTTTATATATATATTTTTTTAAGATATTTTATAAAAACACAAAAATTAATAAAAAATAACGATAAATAATATAAAAATTAATAAAAAATAACGATAAATAATATAAAAAATTAATATACAAATAATAAAAAATCAACAATAAAATAATAAGAGTACAACATAAAAATATCTCAAAAAGACCGTATTTTAATAAAATTTTAAAAACCTTGAAAATATTTAAAATTTAGTAAAATTATATTTTTGTAATTTTTTGTTGTTTTTGTATTTTTTTAAAATTATCTTTTTTTTCTAGGAATGCTTTCATAAATACTCAAACATTGGTAAAAGATTACAAAACTACAAATTTATAGGCTCTTCAACATCTTTAAGAATTTGAACTCTTTTTTTTCTAACAAAAATATGGATTGTTGTTTTTTATGTTGTTTTCGCAATAACATACTATGTTGTTTGTAAATTGTATGTTGTTTTGAGTTCGTTTATATTTGTACTATATTGCTTACATGTTATTGTCATATTATTTTTATGGAGTTTGGTAAAAATGTAATTAAAAAATCAAAATCTATAAAAATGAAATAAAATATAGTCTTAAAATGTAAACAAAATGCTATTTTAAGTACTTTGTATCAAATTTTATTTTTTTCAATTATACACCTCAAATACAAAATGAATGACAAAAATAGCTTGAAAAGTCTTAATTATAATTTATAATAATATATGGCTGTTGGGTTATATGCCCTAAATAAAACTCATTTCAATATAATCAGATTTACTTATTAATATAGATCAGAAATAACATTTAATGTTCCATGGTTCACATGATTTATTTAATGATTATATGTACATAATGTATGAATTCGTTTGAAACCATTTTCACATACTTGATCCTGTTTATTGTGTCGTCAACACATTGGAAAGTAAACATGACTATGTGAATAAAGTTTCCTAGATTTATCAGACACAGGGTGTTACTGATATGATAATCTACAACAGAGCTTACTTGCATTTGGAGAAGTGCTATGTTCTTTCCAGAGCATTGGTTAAAGTAAAGCTCAGGTTGGATGCATGGAATATGCATCGGAAGGAACTGATATTTAACTTTGACTTAGATTTATTAAACTTACTGTAATATCTATTCAAGTCAATATCGCCTAGTTGATCCTAGATCAAATGATCTTAATCCTGTTATGGTTAGGCTCGATCTCGAGAGGCTATTCGTGTTCTTTGATTTGTTAGTTAAGCCTACTTTTAGGTCAAGGTGATACGTACATTTTGGGAATACGGTAGTGCAATTGAGTGGGAGCGCTAACATCAACGTGGAATTTATAGCTTCTATCTGGCGAATAGTAAGTAAAGGATGATCTCCTTCGAGCTTGACCAAACGAAAATAAATGGTGGAGATCTCATTTCACATAAGCTGAAATATCATTTATACGGGATTAAGTGTTTTAAGGATTAAATACATTGTAGGGTGTAACGATAATCTAATCCCTTTACAGTGTAGATCATTCATATGGAGGATCGTTGATCAAATTAGGATTATAACAATGGATAACTAATGATGTGTTTATATGGTGGAACATATAGAGCATTCTATATACTGAGAGTGCAATTTTAAGTTCTATGCGTGGATTCAACGAAGAATTAATAAGTTAGTGAATTTTAGTAATAAATTCTTGATCTACTTATTGGAGGCTCGGTTATATAGACCCATGGTCCCCGCACTAGTTGAGATAATATTGCTTGTAAGACTCATATAATTGGTTTTGATTAATCAGTTATAATTCTCAAATTAGACTATGTCTATTTGTGAATTTTTCACTAAGTAAGGGCGAAATTGTAAAGAAAGAGTTTTTGGGGGCATATTTGTTAATTATGATACTTTGTATGGTTCAATTAATAAATATGATAAATGATAATATTATTTAATAATTATTTATAGTTATTAAATAGTTAGAATTGGCATTTAAATGGTTGAATTAGAAAATTGGCGTTTTTGAGAAAATCAGATGCAGAAAAGATAAAACTGCAGAATTGCAAAAAGTGAGGCCCAAGTCCACTAAGCATGGCCGGCCACTTTTGTAGGGAATTTAAACTGACATTTTCATTATTTTAATGCGAAATAATTCAAACCTAACCTAGTGGAATGCTATAAATAGATAGTGAAGGCTTCTAAAAATGACACTTAAATTTTCTATTTTTCCTTCAGAGAAAAACCTGAGCCTTCTCTCTCCCTATTTGGCCGACCGCTCCCTCTCTCTTTCTTCCCTCTTGAATTTTGAAATCCTTAGTGTGAGAGTAGTGCCCACACACAGCAAGTGATACCTCAACCATAGTGAGGAAGATTGTGAATAAAGACTTTCAGCAAGAAGAAGTTTCAGCACTAAAGATTCAGAGAAAGAGATCCAGGTTCAGATATTGATAATGCTCTGCTACAGAAAGGAATCAAGGGCTAAATATCTGAACGGAATGAGTCATTATATTCCGCTGCACCCAATGTAAGGTTTCCTAAACTTTATATGTGTTTATTTCATTGTTTTAGAAAGTTCATATTTAGGGTGTTAATCAACATACTTGTGAGTAGATCTAAAATCCTGGTAAAATAATTTCCAACAATGGCCACATCTTAAAATATACTTTTTTTCTAAGTTGATATGTCTAAAATAAAAATAATCCCAAAGTGTTTTATTTTTATTCTTCTAGGTTTTCAAAAGTAATTTTTTTTGCTATGATAAACTATTTTTTAAAGGGTAATAAAAAATTAATTAGTTATTTCTTCATAAAATTAAAAATTTATTTTTATATCATATATAAATTAAGATATATTTTTAGTTACCATCCAAAACTTATTTATAGAGGTAATTACATAAAATACTATTTTTTTGTAAAAAAATATATATATTTTTTACGTTCAATTTTTTTAAAAAAAAATATATATTTTTTACGATTTTCTACCCGAAAAAAAAAAACTTGCATGAAAACAACCAAAAAACTACATAAAAATAATAAGAAAACAACATCTAAATAATAATAAAAAATAACATACAAATAAAAAAAAAAATCAACAACAAATTAACAAGATAATTACCGAACTGCCTTTAATCCTATTATTGAGGTCTCCCCATCTTTTATTACCCATTATCTGGTTAAGGCAAATGGTGATTGGGACTCGTATAAGCTTCGCCACTGGTTTGTGCCTAGCCTGGCTGAATCGACTATTTTTTTGAAGAGGTTGCCACCTACACATCCTAAGGAACTTATTTCTTTACCAAATTGGCTTATAGAGTTTTGATTAAGCATCGGTGGGCCTATCTTGACCCTCTATGGAAAGATCTTTGGAAGCTTAAGATCCATGAACGTCTCCACCTTTTCTTGTGGAAGCTTGTGAGAGACATTCTGCCTTTTAGTAGTCATCTCCAACAGGTTTTTGGCAAGAATGACTTTCTCAATTTGTCATGTTGGAGAGGACTAGTATCTCTTTTTTAAATGTCCTACGGCTAAAGGAGCTTGGTTTTTTAGTCAATGGGGATTGAAATATGATGAGTTAATTTTTGATAATTCTTTTGCCTTATTGAATTGGATCTTAAACCCCGATATTCATCTTGACATCCCTTTAGATCTCAAGGTGTATTTTAGTATTTTCGCAGGTTGTTTGTGCTATGAGCTGTGGATGGCAAGGAATAAAGCTTATCATGACTCATGAGGATATTTACCCAACAGTGGCGGTATCAAAGCTTTAGTTCAAAACTCTGCAAACCAGATCCTTTAGATTGTGACTCTTGATATCAGAAGTTCTCCTATAGATCATAGTGCTGATGTCGTGTTGCCGGTCTTCCCAGCAAACATTATTTGTATTTTTCTGGATGTTTGCTTGTAAAGGCTCGTGTGCTGTGGGATGGGAGCTATCATTGTGAAGAACAATGGCAGAGTTGTGTTGGAAGCTTTGACCGTTAGGTTTGATATCTCATCTCCCCCTCAAGGAGAGACCAGTGTTCTTCTTCATCCAGCTTCCCTATGTTTCTTGCATGACTGGCAAAGTTCGGTTCTCCTTTCAAATTGTAAAGTGTTGGTCGGTGGTATTTTTGCTAATAAGGCCCATACTGGCAAGATAAGTATTGATTTAGTTTTCTTGTGGATCAACTGGATTCTTTGATTGAAGCTCTGGTGGGTGGGCTGCTGCTCATTCTTTTTTTTTTTTAATTTTTTTTTAATTTTTTTTTAATTTTTTTTTATTATTTTTTGTCCTATAAGAAGGTAGAACCTCTTATTTCCATTTAAACTTTGTTTTTTGGTTTTGGCCTTTTCGTTTTTAATGATTGTTTAAGTTAAGGAAAAAAAAAAACTTAATTATAAATTTTTTATGGAGGTTATTGTCATTTAACATTTTGATCATGTTTAGCTGTGTTTTCAGTTTTCAGTTTTTAAAATTGTGTTCTTAAAAGTAAGAATAGAAAACAGTTTTTTGTTACATTAAAAATTTAACGGTGTTTGACACAAATTTTTAAAAATTATTTTTAGATTTTTTCTCACTAAAAAAAATTAATATTTTAACACCATACCATGTCATGAACTCATCCAGATTCGAATTTGGGTATGGTTTCGGGTCTAGGATCCGAGTATGCAAGTAAAAATATAAAATATAATATGTTAGACAGAAAAATTTGTTTTTAAAAATTGAAAACAACATTTTGATGTTTTCTGTTTTCTAGTTTTTTAAAAACTTTTGCCAAACGACCCATATTAGTTTTTAAAAACTATTTTTAATTTTGAAAAACAAAAAATAGTTTTAAGTTATGAAGCCAAATAGCCTCTTTGCTTTTCGTTAAAAAAAAAAAAGAAAACATTTTACTCAAACATATTATCATAAAAATGTTGGAAAAAATAATAATAATCTTTTCAAAATAATAGTAATAAAACAACATATTAATATAAAATTATCAAATTGAGCCACATTAATATCAAACTTTACAAATTGACCCCGCATTTTAATTGTTTTTACAGCATACGCCAAGAGAGCCAACCTCAAGTTTTCAACTAACTTAAACCTTAAATATAAGTTTCCAAAATTCTCCCAATCTTTTTCCTTTCCACATTTCCAACTCGCCGGAGAACCTGAGCACCGTCCGTACCGTAAATTCTCCGACACCCGGCGGCTAATCTCACAAAGTTCTCCACTTTCTCCACGTTACCTCGATCGATTATGGCGACACCTGAGTCGATGTTGTTTTCTTCGTCTGATTCGTAACGGTTTGTTTTTTCTTTTTTCCGACTTTGAATCTGAATCCAGTCAAAATCCATGGCGGCGAGGAATCAAACCTCGTCGTTCGGGAATTTTAGGGATGCTTCGAAGATCTTCCAAGCTCCGACGAGTTCATCGGCTTCTACAAGCTCCGGCGGTGGCGGACCGGCGATTGGGTTGACGAATACGTCGCTCCTGAATCCGAATCGGTCTTATGCTCCGCTCAGTACTGACGATCCCGGTAATTCAAGGTCTCGTTCTCTTTCACTTTTTCTCTCCAATTTGTGGAAATTTTGTGTTGAAATAGAATGCAAGTAAATTAGAGACAATTTTAGAAATTAGCTACACTGGAATTGAAGGGAGCAAAACTTGTTTAAACTCAATTCATGGGTTCGTTTACTAATAGATTAAATAAATGAAGCAATGGCAAGGTAGAAAGCATTGTGTTTCACTAAGTAGAGACTCGTTAAGACGTGCTTTCTAATTTAATACATGAATAAATCGAGAAGGGAAAATCAAAACAAGTCGGGAATTTGGTAGAACTTTTTTTCGTATAGTGTCTATGTGCAATTTCGGTCATTTCTATTGTTTTGCTATGCATGCCCAAGAATGTAGAACATAAAAAACTGATTTTGGGAGTGGTGCATTAGGTTTTAGACCCTTATATTGTTTCAATGATCATTCAGACAATTCGATTTAGTAACGACATGTCCAATGGCAGCAGGAAAATCTCATTTGGAACTTTTCCCTTCACTGGTCATGGGTCATTTACTTCCTAAGTCCTATATGAAAAATTTCATTAAGAGAATAAGGGCCAAAACCAAATAGTTTGTAGCTTCTAAAAACCCTTTCTGCATCAGTATAGTCAGGTGCCAGATGCTAAGCTGGAGAATGATGTGTGAACTTGACTGATGATATTCTATCATCAGGGTAATATTTCCTATATGAGTATTAACTGGATTATTGAGAAGCACAATGCAAGTATATAGTGCTTTAAATTATCAAAACAAAGTATATAGTGCTGTAAGTTGAGAAGTTCCTTTCATGGGGTGACTTATGTTTTTATTACTACAGTAGGGGTGCGTTCACTGTTGATCCATCTCCAACTTGGGTGGATGTATCTGATGAAATATCAGCAAATGTGCAACATGCGCATGTGAAAGTGTCTGAGCTAACAAAAGCCCATGAAAAGGCCTTAATGCCATGTTTTAGAGGTGGAAGAAAAGATAAACACTTAATTGAAGCCCTTACACAAGAGATAATTGGTTTGATAAGGAAAACAGAGAAAAGACTACAAAGACTTTCTGCAGCTGGGTCATCTGAAGATTCGAATGTCAGAAAAAATGTGCAGGTATAACTTTGTTTTAATCTTTTTTAGTAATTCAATTTGCTTTATTAGTTTCTGCAAAACAATATTGATATTTGTTTGCCTGTCGTCTAAATTTTATATTTAGTGGAGGTTAATCTGTATGCTTTATCCACACTGTTGAACGGTCCTAATACCTATGGTCATTAGTAGCTTGCAAGGTTCTTAAAGTTTGTTTCCCTTTCATAATTGTTTCAAATTGCATTAATAATTTAGGGCCAACTTGTCTAATTTGACATTAAACAAAACTGTATGCTCTTTAGGTTATAGGTATCTTTTGAATCTCTCTCAAACTAATAGTCAATAAAGTGCCCTAGTTACACTATTATCAAGGAAAAAACTATTATTAAGAGTGACATGTACCTTCATAGCTAGCTATATAATGTATCTAGAGGTTGCTGAATAATTATAGATTACTTTAGTAATAAGTGCTCTAGAGATTGCTCATTATTCTTCACTCTTTTTGTGTACTTGTAAGCACTGTTTCTTTGTCTTTTCATGTTGAGAAAAAGTACATGTAATATTGCATCCTTCCACAATAGTGGTGAGAAATAAGGCAGGCTGTGTTATACCTACAATCCAGCAACTGTTAGAAATTCACATTTTGGTTAACACAAGCAAACACATAAATCAAATTAAACTGTCTGAAAAATAGTGAGATAAAGATGGACTATGGTTTTGTGTGCATGTTTCGACTACAGCGTTCTCTTGCAACCGACCTCAAGAATCTCTCAGTGGAGCTAAGAGAGAAACTGTCTGCTTATTTAGAGGGCCTCAGGTGGCAAAAAGAGGTCAGTAAAGAATATATTTATTTATCTATGTATATGATTATGTAAGAGCTATTGTTTCAAATGGATTGACCATGGACATTGCATGTTATGGAAGTTTATATCTGATTTTTCAAGCATGGAATTGTTTTTTATTTATAAAAAGCAAGTACATGAGCCTCTTATATCTGCTCCTGCATTAAAATTCTGGTGAACTTTTCTCTTATTGTTAGGAATTACTGAATTGTAAATTGCTTTTAAAGCTCACAAAGTACGCTGCATTCCTTTTGATGTAGGGTGATGAAGTATATATAGATATGAATCTTAATGGAAGTAGATCTAGAGTGGAAGATGAAGATTTGGATAACATGGTATGCTGGAATTTTCTTCTGTATCTGTTGTATTTCTTTCAGATCTTGTTAACCATTTCAAATATGGGGATCAAATTCCATTGACAAGGTCAATATTTGTTGATCAATCTCTGAGTATACTGACTGGATAACTGAAATTTTTTTAACCAATATTTTATTTGAGTTAAAAGCTAGTAGTGATACAAATGTGTGGACAGGTGTTTGATGAGCACCAGCTTGCAAAACTTAAAAACAGTGAGGCATTCTCAGTAGAAAGAAAGCAAGAGATCCAACAGGCAATTGAACTTCTCTGCACTAAGTATTTTCGTTGATATTGATTCAGTGCTTAGTTAATAATTGGCTATGCTTTTTGCCTTGTTTACAGGTTGTAGAATCTGTAAATGAGCTTTCTCAGATTATGAAGGATCTGTCAGTACTTGTGATAGAACAGGTTAGATAAATCCAAATTTAAGCACATTTATTTTTTTTCAAGAAAAATATGGCATGCTATTTTCAAACGGATTTTCCATGTCCTAAATTTAATCTCTTTTCAAACAGGGTACTGTTGGGGATAGGATAGACTACACACAGAATGCTGCAACAACAGTTGAGGAGGGCCCCAAGCAACTAAAAAAGGTCTTTTTGTTGAATAATTTTGGAAATGGCAATATATTTGTATATAAATCTGTGATCCTCTCTTACCATTTCTAGGCTTTTCCATTTTAGATTTATTTGATCTCCAAGTGGTAATTTTTTTTGAAAATATATTAAGAAAAAAAAACA
Source organism: Cannabis sativa (assembly GCF_029168945.1). NCBI lineage: Eukaryota > Viridiplantae > Streptophyta > Magnoliopsida > Rosales > Cannabaceae > Cannabis > Cannabis sativa. Next base: position 88,001,837 of record NC_083602.1, on the reverse strand, counting down.
AAAAACTTTGAAGATTGCTCGGTCTTTGGATTTTAAATAAATTTAAACTCTACAAGGAATGTTCAAAATTTATTAAAATTTGTTTTGTAACGTATTTCCTATGAATATTGTAATTTGATTACTTTTTATTTAGACAAGGAAATATATGTTTCTTTTTAAAATAATAATAATAACGCAGTTAGGAAATGGTTTTTTTTTTTTTTGATAACAGTTAGGAAATGATTGATTAGCAACTATTTGCATTTTGATTTTGAGGGTCTTGTATTAACATATTTAATAGAGCCTAAAAAACAAACATAGGCTAACCTCAAATCTGTTATTTAGTTTTTTCTTTTCTTTTTAAGTTTCAGAATTAAATTAGATTTGAATTTTGATGTATGGATTTCGGTTGGTGAATACATTAATATTTACATTTAATTATGAGTTTTAATATAAATTGAAACGTTAGTTTTGACCATTAATATTAGTTTCAATGAAATTTTGGACTTTTTTTTTTTTGCTTTTTGAATAATTTTTACGTTAACTTTAACTTCACCTTGTTTTGTTGTGAAAAACAGATGGTTAGAGGTGGGAAGTTGAGTAGCAAACATAAATTAAGAAAGAGAGCTATGTTGATGGACAAAGGTTCTGATGATTCAGATGAGGATTATGTTGTGTCAGATGAGGATAATGAAGTCTCTGGTAATTCAGATGAGGATTATCCCTTTTTAGTGGATGAATTTGCATCAGAAGATGATAGTTTTGTTAAGGAAGAAGAGGAGAGGAAAGTGAAAAGAGTGAATAAGGTTGGCAGATCAAAATCCAGATGCCGCCCTAGAAGATCTATTGTAGAAGAGGAAGATGAGGAAAGAGAAGAAGCCGAAGAAGAAGAAGAAGAAGAAGAAGAAGAAGAGGGTGATAGTTTTGTTGAGGAAAAGGAGGAAGAAGAGGAATGGGAAGTGAAAAGAGTCAATAAGGTTGGCAGATCAAAATCCAGAAGCCGCCCCAGAAGACTTATTGTAGAAGAGGAAGATGAGGAAAAAGAAGCAGGAGAAGAAGAGGATGAGAATGAGAATGGAGATTTGGAAGATGTCAAGACGAGAATCAGATCAAAAGTGCAGAGCAACTTTTCTAGCATGCGAAAAAACGGGGTTAGGCCATCTCAGAAGAGGAGATTAGTTGCTTGCAAAGAAGAAGATGATGACGACGACGAGGAATTCACACCCACTAATGAAGAAGAAGAAGAAGAAGAAGAAGAAGAAGAAGAGGAAGAGGAAGAAGAAGAGGAGGAGGATGAAGATGAAGATGAAGGTATGGAAGAGGTCAAAAAGAGAACAAGATCAAAAGTGCAGACCAATTTCTCAAGTAGGCAAAAAAATGGGGTTAAACCATCACAAAAGAGGAGAAGATTTACTTACAAGGAAGAGAATGACGATGATGACGATGATGAGGAATTCACACCCAATAATGATGATGACGATGATGACGAGGAATTCACACCAGATGATGATGATTGTTCAGAGGAAGAAGAATCAAAGGTGACAAAGAAGAGGAAGAACCATGCAAAACCAGTCAAGCGTGTATTGCGGAAGAAGGTTTCTTTAAAGGGTAAGAAAAGGAGGAAATCCATGGTTTCAAAAAGGCCATTAAGAAGGAAGGTAAAAAAGAAACGTGGAATTAAAAGGAATGTAAGATGTGATGATGACGACGAAGGAGATTTTGAAGATTATGACATGGTTTTGAGAGAGAAAAGTGCAATAAAAAAGGGTCGGAAAAGGAGGCGTTCTGTCTGTCACTCAGATTCAGATTTTGCATCCTCTCGTTCTTCTGAATACGAGTACACCATATCCGAGGAAGAGAGAGAGCAAGTGAGAGAAGCTAGGGAGTTTTGTGTAAAAAATAACTTGAGAAGCTCACCTTTGATCGTGAGTGATAAAATTGTGGAGAATGTGGTTCTGCCATTGGAAAGAAAATCTACTGGAAGGAAGGGTAAGGAAAAGGTAGAGGAAATAAAAGTAGAAGTCCTAAAACAGGTATGTGGAATTTGCCTTACAGAGGAAGATAAAAGAAAAGTGAGGGGAACCCTTAATTGCTGCACTCATTATTTCTGTTTTACCTGCATCGTCGAATGGGCAAAAGTGGAATCCCGTTGTCCTTTGTGCAAGCAGAGGTTTAGTACAATTAGTAAGCCTGCAAGATTTGCAGCAGGAGTTGATTTGAGAGAGGTGGTGATAACAGTACCTGAACGTGATCAGGTTAAACATTGCTCTCTCATATTACCACCTCCTATTGAATATGACCTTTCATATATTTGAGCATTATAATTAGTTCCTTGATTATGCAGGTATATCAACCGTCTGAGGAAGAACTCAGGAGCTATCTCGATCCCTATGAGAATGTGATATGTACTGAATGCCATGAAGGTGGGGATGATGAACTCATGTTATTGTGTGATCTCTGCGATTCACCAGCGCACACCTATTGTGTCGGCCTTAAGAGGGAAGTACCTGAAGGTAATTGGTATTGTGAAGGTTGTCGAGCTGTTGGTCTTGGATCCTCAAGTTCCCTTGCCCAGACTCGTTTTTCGGATCAGTTAGCAGCAGCCACACCCATTGCAAATTATAGTAATGAAAGCTTGGACCTTAATTCAGTTTCTCCACTCTCCCGAAATGGGGCACCAACAGTATCAGGAAGAAGGAATTTTCATCGTAACCAACACCATATCCAAAACCGTATGCGCTTTTTGCGTTCTGAGAATAGGGCTGAAGGGAACTCGGGTGCTGATGTGGTCGTTGATCTTAATTCTCCAGTTGATACAGGAAGGTTACCAACAATTCAACTTGCAAATACACAAGACATGGAAGTACCATACCACCATCCATTCACTCAGGAAACATTATGTGAAAGTTCTTCACATACAGTGCAAAATACTTATCTTCCATCTTCAATAATAAGCCAATCAAGAAGGCAAACGGGGCACGAACCAACTTTTGTCAATGGGACGTTGTGGCCAGGACTTGCAGAGAGGAATTCACTATCAGATTATGAGCAGTTCCAACAGTGCAGCAATAGACTAAACGATAGTTATGTCAGAGAGGATGATGATCTTCAAAATGCAAAGGAACAGCTGAAGTCAATGGTCAAAAACCATTTAAAGAACTTGTCACGGGACAATAATTTAGGTATGTTGAGTATGCATTTTGATATATTGTTGAAATTTCTTTGTAGCTTCATTATAGTTTTGTTTATTAAGTTCCTTGCTGGTATGCAAATAGAAAAAGCTCAATGGGGACTTTGTTTTCTTTTGATTTAGCCCAAGGTACGTTTAATGACATAGCTTGGAGTTCAACAAACACCATTTTAGCAGCATGCGAGCTCGAGAACAGGAGGAGCAATGAAGCTGTTGCTATGCCCCCACCACCAACCTGTGAACACATATTAATGGCAGGTGGCAAAGCAAGTCTAATGAGAGGTTGCTGCTTCACATGTTTCGATTCTTTCGTAGCCGACGTAGTACAGAAGAAACTGGATAAAAAATTGTCTGAATGGTTAAGTTTAACTCTTTAAAATTTGATGGAATGGGGTGGGTGGGGTGTCCTTTTTGGACATTATTATTTTTTTCTTCTTTGGTGGTTTATACAATAATTTATTAACTCTTGTTTATAGAATTAATTCCCTCACTCACATTGAACATGAATATATCCCTATTCTTAATGGGACCAAGTCCTGTAATTGTTTAGGTAGGATGAATGAATTATTATACCTTTTATTTAAACTTGTTAAATATTTCATAACCTACCTTGTACACACTGTTACTGATTCTATTGATTCTTCTTTTATTACATGTGAAAAAACTCATTGTAAATATATAAAAAAAAAATGATGAAATTGCTATCTCTGGAAGGAAATTATTTTTCTTCTTTTACTTAACAATAAGCTGGAAATAATACATAATACCTGGAGTTTGTTAAACTAAAGTTCAGAAGGCACATAAATTACACTCATCCCTACAACTTATTCCACTCTCTTGTTTTTTTTTTCTTTTCTTTTTCCCCTTTAAAATATATAATAATAATATATATATGTAATATATATAACGTGACATACACACTACAAGCATATCATAGGTTTGCAGTGTAAGTTGGCTGTGAGGGTTTTCATTCCAGTGCTGAAATTCATAAGCCATCGTCAAGAATGGTGGACAACAACATCCCTTGAACAAACTGACATCTTTTTGCCTTCTCTTCCTTATCCTTAACCGAGAGAGGAGGAGCCGCCGGCTGCACCTTTCTGTCACCCGAAAAAAAAAAAACAAATGAATTAGACCCAGTTACAACAATTAAAACAGGAGTTAAAAGATCACAATAATAATTAGAGAAGGGCAGTGTTTTTTCTTATACTGGCTTGATTTTCTGCAATGCAATATGAAAGAAAGGAACTGACTTACTGAGACCCATCATCAACAACTTGAATTTTCAATGATAATAAATAAACTTAAAGACAATGACTTAATTAACATACCTTTCTGATACATTCTCAGTAGAACTTTTCTTCGCTGAGCTTGTTTCAGCTAAAAAGGGAGGTTGAACACTGCCGAAATCATCAGCCATGGGCAAGATAAATGACGATAACAATGGATCAGGTGCAGCATTGGATGATGACACTAAACAAGATGAGCCCCCAAAAAGAGATTGTAAATTTCCTTCCCGAAGCTCTTTCCTCAACAAAGATAGCGTTGTTGAATGAGATCCCCCTTTTCTCGTCTTCCTCTTGTGCTGCATGTAAGTACTGGTTAAGGAATTCAAAGTACTATAACACAATCGTACACAAAGATAAAAAGGCCATTGGACAAAATTAACTGTTTGTTTGGTTAGCCGACTAGGAAGCAAGTTTTAAATGGTAGAGAAGAAATACACTTTAAGGGGGCAAAGAAACAGATGCTTATTAAGCTATAACTAACAGGATGTAAAAGCATCACTAGGTAGGCAAGTTAAAAGAATCTATAACTAAAAGAAAGTGAATGGTAAAGATAGAGTGAAGAAGAGGGAAAGAAAAGAGTAATAAAGAATAGTATCACTACTTTTCAGAATGCTGGGGAAAAATCTTATATCACAAATTTCCAGAGCTAAAGTCTAGTTACACATATTTGTTACTCCATATGGTACTATCAAGATTCAAGAAACTGAAGATAGATTTTAAAGGCAATTTTAATATCATTATGTTAAAAATTAAGAAAAACAAACTTGTGAGTAACAAACAAAAAGTTATAAGAAAAGGATATCTTAAAAATGTTTCCATGTTGTAGCGTTATGTGCGCTACCATGTCTACCCCAACCCTCATAGCACAAACCGGACATACCTGCAGACAAACCAGCATTAAATCATGTAACACTAACAGAAAGTTTCCATGAGCATGTTGTTAAGATTTCGGGAGCTCCATCAAAGAAGATAGGATAAACTTGTTCTCAAAGTTGACTTAGGGCTATTGTAAAGCACCATTTATTAACCAATCAAAAAATATATAAAGTAACCAGAAATCTCATAATAATGACCAAAATGAAACATTTTCTTGCAGCACAATAAAATAGACAACTAGAGACGTGAAAAAGAGCCATACCCCATTCTTTGCCTCAACTGGATGCTCTTCATCAATATGGCAACATAATCCAACAATATCAAAATAATCTGAGCAGAAGGGGCATGGAAACTCCTCCCTTATGTCATCATCCCCATCAATTTCTTCAAACCCCATGAACATATCTGTAACCAGCGAATTAATCTCAATTGGTGGAAATTCTAAAAAATCTGTTAACACCCAAGAAGCCCAACACAGATAAACTCATAAACATTAACAAAGAAACTCAGTAAATAAGAAATTTAAGAATTTAAGACTCATTATGGGGGAAAAAAAAAAAGCAATCCCAAATTGGACATGAAATCAAAACAAATTTTTGAGATATCAAATGGAATCTTGACATCCACTTATTAATTGCGATTATTACAAAGCAAAACCAACTTCGGAAAAGGAAAGAGATCCTTTAATCCAAAACAACTAGCATTAACCTAGTGAACAAGTTCCATTACATCAACCCATGACATGGATCTTTTTTTTTCTCAGCGCTTCCAAACACAAAGCAATTGTTGACAGAGAAAAAAGGGGTTAATTGCACTAACCAGATCGTGATTGAAGTGCCGATTGATATTGCTTAGATGCAGAAGAAAGGCGGGCACTCCATGAATCACTGTCCATGATTAATTCTTGAAATGCAAACACGGATTTGGGGTCTTGTTCTTCTTTTTCTCTTTCGAAAGCACGAATCACGAATCACTAACCTCTGATCTCAGATTTACAAAACTTTACCAGCCAAGGACCAATGGTGACATTTTCTTCCTTTGGCGGGCCCTCTGTTCTTCCTTTAAACAAAAAACAAAAAAAAAATCTTATAAACAACACAGCAGCAACATTGAAATATAAAAGGATATTGACTTAAGACAATCCCACATAAGTAACAACAAAAAGCCTTAAGTCTTAACGCTACTCTATGGAGAAAAGAAAGTTATTTTTGTTTTGCAATTGATATCATGCTAATTTGAAACACTATCAGAGAAGTTTAACAACATAATGCAAGTAAATTCCTACCCCATCAACTGTTGGAGTGCAGCCAGATAAAGATACACACATAAATAAATACTCAAGATGCTTGATCATCAAAATACATCAACAACAATACTCTCACATAAAGATAAGGCAGCCTTTTAACTCACTCCAAAATCCCAAATACAAACAATGTATAGTCCAGAGCCTATTTCCAATATCAAAAACAAACAAAAACTAATCCAAGAAAATATATTTTAGCTAGGGAATTTACTACTTTCTAATAATTGGTATCATAAACTAGAAAAATCACTACTTAAGAAGAACCAACAAATAAAAACTAGATTCTGTGTTAAAAGAAAAAACATTCTTAAAAATCAAACAATAACATATCTGTAAGGAATTGCAAAAATAAACACTAAGAAAGAAAACACGACCAGCACCTGAACTCGTCGCCTTTCGGAGAGATCTGGCACCTGGTAGGCGGCGAAGATATCAAGAAAGAGAAAGAGAGAAAGAGATAGATCGTCAAGGGAGGCGATTCACTAGCTTGTGACCTCAGATTCAGAAACCCTACCAAACAATTGGGGATGAAGAAGAAGAAGACGACGACGAAGACCGCGAAGATGATGATGAAAAATACAGCTGTAAAGAGAGAAAGATGGAGGAGTAAGAGCAGCAGTAGCAGTAGGGGAGTGGAGTTGATTAGATTGGGGTAGGGCTAGGGCTAGGGTTTGAGCTTGAGGAGGAAGAAGAAGAGGGGTTAGCTAGCTCGAGATGATGAGGAAGACGATGACGATAATTGAGAAATTTACACCAAAAAAAAAAAATAAAAATGTGAAAGAGAAAAATTAAACAATTTCTCTCTCACTTCTATATATAAAAAATTAAATTAAATTAAATAAATTGTGTCTCAGTTATATATATATATAAAATAAAATAAAAATTAAAAATAGAAATAATAATTAATTTTAGTTTTTGGGGAAAATAAAAATACGAGTGTGTTGTGTTATTGGGATTGGGACCCACAAAATGAACAGTCAAGACAAACCCAACCCAACACAACCGAACCGACCCTTTAATTAATTAATAAAAATAAATAAATTGTTTTTTTTAATAAAAATAAATAAAATTATTTATTTATTATATAAAATGAAATGAGAATGAATGGTCCACCACCTCCCTTTATTTTTTAGTTTATTATTACATTTTATTACCAAATACCCTAAATTATTTCGGGTAAATACCATTTTAGACCTTGTGTTTTGGAAAAGTTACCAATTGGACCCTATGTTTTGTTAAATGACAAAATGGACCCTGTATTTTCTAAAATAGTACAAATAAGACCCTGAATTGATTTTTAAAGTTTAATTATAATTCGATCTAAAAGTGCTATGACAAAACTGTTTATATTTTTTGTATCTGTTCGTATTAGAAATTATCTTCAAGTTGGTTGTATTAAAAAAAAAGTTATCTAAAATTAAGCTCAGGGTCCTATTTTTACCATTTTAGAAAATATAGGGTCTATTTTGTCATTTAACAAAACACAGGGTCCAATCTGTAACTTTTGCAAAACACAGGGTCCAAAATGGTATTTACCCAATTATTTCTAAGTGTTTGCAATGTTTATTTTACTTCCATTTTTTTTTTTTCATTTGAAGTAGATTTTTTTTTTAATTAAAACTTCAACTTTTATTAAATTGAAAAATTAGCCATCGAAATGGCAGAAAGAAATGATAACTAACTCAGGAGACAAAGAATTTTCTTGAATATTACTTGTGAAGAAGTACGAAATTGATAACATGAGCAACTTTGTTTACGTATCATTTAACAAAACATATAAGAACAAAAGATAAATGTTTAAGCAAAATTTTGCAATAAGAAACAATAAAACTAAATTCAGAAGGAGTGAAAAGAGAACTCGAAATGGCTTGAAATACATTTTACTTTTGCTCTTAACAAAATCAGTGTTTGTTTATTGGACCACATCTAATATTTTTAGGCTTATTTAAATCTGATCTAATTATATATTAAATGTTAGATTTTATCACCTGATCCGATCTAATTAATTTTAGTTATTCAATCGATCCAACATCTATTAAATGTTGGATTGAATCGGTTATATCTATTGAATGTATTTTGTATTTATTTATTAGTTTAGTTTTATCCAATATTTTAGACTTAGTATTTTTCGGATCGAATCGGATCTATCAAATATTTTAGGTCAAGTATGTATTGGATTGAATTGGATGAATCCAATCCAAGAAAAAACTAGTACAATTTTAATGTTAATTTTTATACATACATATATATATTTTACGTATAACAATATAAAATTTTAATTACTCGTCAAAACTAAATGAAAATACTAATTAGTTCGATTGAATGTTAGATGTATTAGATTTTCAGATTAACATATGAAAAATAATTAAATAAAACTAAATTAAAAAATTTTAAAATATTTTATTTTCAAATTAATTGGTGTTGACGTGTTAACAGTATATACAATTATGTCATCATTTTGTTTATCACATGTGTGATAAAAACTTGATAAAAAGACTACTTTAAAACAGTGAACAATTCAGCGAGTTCTCAAGTAAAAAATATAAATAACCTTTAATATATGTCATATAAATAGTTTTTTTAAAATAATATTTTACTATTAAAAAATATTTTTTTAAATAATTTACATCATAAATACTTAATTTAATTATTGATTACAAATAGATACTTAAGTTTAATTTTTTGACCGTAATACTAATAGTACCTAAGTTACAATTCTGAAATTTCTGTAGGTACTTAAATATTAAGTGTTAAATGGGCACGTGACAGTCTTTGATTAGTCTAGGCCATTGAATTTCTATTATTTATTTAAAAATTGATTTAAATATATCAATAAGAAAATGATACACGAATAATGACTTGACACTTATAGGCTAGATACTTACAGAAATTTAAAAAATATAACTTAAATATTATTATTGTAAAGAATTAAACATAAATATTTATCCCCAATCGAAAACTAAACTTAAAAGTTTTTATTTTCTTTGAATTTAGCCTATTGTAATACAAAAATTAGAAACAAAGTCATACATATTTATAGCTATTTATGAATTTATCCTTTGTTTTTTGTTTTTTTTTTTGTATATTTCTCATCAATGGTATTTAAATGAGACCCACATAAAGATCAAATTTACAAATTGACCCCAATTTCATTAATGTTTACATCATTTGCAAGAGAGAGACCCAACTAACTTTTCAATTTAATCCTCCAAATAAATTTCAGAAAATTCTCCCAATTTTTCTATCTCAAACATTTCCAACTTCGCCGAGAACGTGAAATTCTCCGATCTCCGGCGACTGTTTACGTGAAGTGTTCTTCACTCACTTTCTCTCCTTACCTTGATCGATCATGGAGAAACTTGAATCAAGATTATCTTATTTGTCCGATCCATAGCTTTTTGTTATTGTTTTTGGACCTTGAATCTGCAAATCCAAGTAAATCCATGGCGTCGAGGAACCGGACTTTGCTTTTCAGGAAGTATAGGGATGCTTTGAAGAGCGTTAGAGCACCAACAAGCTTATCGGCTTCTACGAGCTCTGGCGGTGGCGGACCGGTGATTGAGTTGGCCAATACGTCGCTTTTGAATCCGAATCGGTCTTATGCACCTCTCAGTACTGAAGATCCGGGTAATTCAAGGTGTCGTCTTCTTTCAATTTTTTAGTTTCTGTCAAATTTCGTGGAAGATTTGTTTCAAAAATTTATATTGAAGATATGAAATGTAATGCTAGTAATTCATTTTGTTTGGCTAACGATGAGGACATTTGAGAAAATTAGAGGGAAAAAAACCTGACTTTGTGGAATTAAATGGTGCAAAAAGTTTTTAAGCTGAGTTATGCTTCATAATGCAATTTAGTTTAGTTGTTTATGAGTATGCATAATGCCAATTCAAAGCCATTGAACATTAAAAAATAACTCCACATCCAAGTATGTTTGGATTTCCTGAAGAATCAAAATGTATGGAGTTATTTGTTAGAAATAAGTATTCCATGAGAATAAAGGCAATGAGAAGGAAGATTACATTATGTTTCTCTTCCCAATCTCACCAAGTAGAGACTCTTCAAAACTTTTTTTTTATAAGCTCACCGAGATTTCTGGTTTTTTTTTTTGGGGTATAATAGTGCTTCATATTTTGGTAAAGTCTGTTGTTTGCACTTGTTTTCCTTTCAAGATTGTAGAACATGTGATAATTAGATGTTGGGAACTTAGGAATGGTGCAAGAAATTCCGGTCCTTGAAAGGGTCTCAATGATCATTCAGACGATTCAATTTTTTTGTCCACATGTTCAATGGCAGCCGCTGGGACATCTCATTTGGAACTTTGTTCTTTAGTGGTGATATGTCATTTTGATTCCTATATGAAAGATGTTATCTATTGAATAACATCCAAATAGCCTGTATTTGGGACAATCCTTTTGATTTCAAGTTGATTGTAACTTCTACAAACCCTTTCTGCATCAGTCTATTCAGGTGCCAGATGTTCATCTGGAGGATGGTGCCTGAACTTGGATGATGATATCTTATTATCAGGACATATCAATACTCTTCTCTATAAGAATGAACTGGAATGTTGAAATGTACAATTGCTATTATAGATTACTTCAAGTTAGGAAATTCCTTTGATGGGGACTAGTGTTTTTATTAATGCAGTAGGGGTGCGCTTACTGTTGGTCTACCTCCAGCTTGGGTAGATGTATCTGAAGATATATCAGTAAATGTGCAGCGCGCACGTGTGAAAATGGTCGAACTGACAAAAGCCCATGCAAAGGCCTTAATGCCTTCTTTTGGGGATGGTAAAGAAGATCAACGTTTGATTGAAGCGCTTACACAAGAGATAACTGGTTTGATAAGGAAATCAGAGAAGAGACTACAAAGACTTTCTGCGGCTGGGCCATCTGAAGATTCAAATGTTAGAAAAAATGTGCAGGTATAACTTTGTTTCAAGCATTCAAGCAATTATATTTAATTAAACTTAGTTTTGGCAGAACAATATTAATTTTTCTTTGGCTCAATTTCATAGTTTGTGGGGTTTTAATTTTTCACGTATACCTGCTTTATTGTAAATTGTTTCGGACCCTGAAGTAGATGTCACCAGTAGTTTGTATGGTTCATAGTTTTTGTTTTCCTGTCATAGTTATTTCAGTTGAGTTATTTATTTATAAGAAACAATCAATTGAGTTATTTAGGGTCAACATGTCTAATTTTACAAGTAATAAAATTGTGGGCGCTTTAGGTAATAGATATTTATTGAATCTTTAACATGCTAGTAGTCTATAAGGACTTGTAGCCATATTTATATCATCAAGAAAAAACTATTATTAAATTAAAAGTTACACATAATGTCTGGAGCTTGCTGAAAAAATTTGGCTCCATTCCAGGGGTGGTTGCATCATTCTTCATTCTTTTGCATATTTGCAAACATAGTTTCATTATCATTTCCTGTCTCAACAGTGGAGAGAATTTAGGATGTTGCACTTTGGTAAACTGTCTATGGAAACACAATAAAGTCTAAATATTATCCAAAATTAAGAGAATATTCTGATGAATATGAACTCTGGTTATGTTTGCATGTTTTTGCTGCAGCGCTCTCTTGCTACCGACCTGCAGAACCTATCGGTGGAGCTTAGGAAGAAACAGTCCGCTTATTTGAAGCGCCTCAGGCTGCAAAAAGAGGTTAGTGGAGAATACTTATATTCATCAATTTATTTTCTTATGTAGGTAGGAGCTATGGTTTAACTTGCATTGACCGAGATCATTAAATCTTATGCAAGTTTATGTATGTTTTCAGTATGTAATTGTTTTTCAATGTGCATGTTCCTGCATCTAGTATCTAGTGAATATATCCCGTTTTGTTAAGACATGAATTGTATATTACTTATAAAGCTCAAAAAATATTCTTGCAATTGGTTTGATGCAGGGTGATGGAGTTGATATAGAGATGAATCTAAATGGAAGTAGATCTAGAGTAGAAGATGACGATTTGGATGACATGGTATGCTGAAAATTTCTTTATATTGTTTTTAGATCTCATTAACCTTTTCAAATATAAGACCAAATTCCTTCGATTTGAGACTTTGAGTTGAAAGCTAAAATTAGTATAACAATTATTTTCAACAGATGTTCAATGAGCATCAACTTGCAAAGCTTAAAAAGAGCGAGGCATTCTCAGTAGAAAGAGAGCGAGAGATCCAACAGGCAAGCGATCATTTCTGCAATACGTGTTCTCTCATCAGTAATGCTTTGTTTTTATTTAATTTCTCATGTTTACTTCGGTGCAGGTGGTGGGATCTGTAAATGAGCTTGCTCAGATTATGAAGGATCTTTCGGTACTTGTGATAGACCAGGTTAGATACGCTACTATCAACCTTGAGAAAACATAGCATGCTACATTCAAACCGAAAATCCTTTGTCACTAATCGAATTTCTTTCCACAAACAGGGTACCATTGTTGATAGGATAGACTACAATATTCAGAATGTTGCAACAACAGTCGAGGAGGGCCTCAAGCAACTACAAAAGGTCTTTTTTTGTCATCCCCACCCGCCATATACGATTTTACTTCAGCTTAAATTTATGTCGAACCTCTCTGAGTCTTTCTAATTTTCCTGCAATATTATTTTGTGAAACTATTGGGATTTACAGGCTGAGAGAACACAAAAACAAGGAGGGATGGTAATGTGTGCTTCGGTTCTCGTCATCATGTGTTTCGTCATGTTGGCCCTTTTAATAATCAAGGAAATAATCTTGTGATCGGTCTTGAGAGCTCTTTCCAGCATTTGGATACCAACTAATTCTTGTAACCCCTCCTCCCCAGCAGGCCCAGATGAGAGATTTATACACATACAAAATTGGTTTTGTTGTTCCCGGCAGAGAATGAAGTTTCGAGTTTCGAGTTTCGAGAGAATTATTAGCCAAGAAACCAATTGTTGATTTTGTTTCTGCCAGGATTTTGGTACTTTGGTTTCTTAGCAAACACATCACATGTGGTGTGATATGATACTTTTGTTGGTTTCATAGTTTGTAATCTCTATTGACTTTATTGTACAAAAAAAGAAACAGTGGCTCTTTTATTCAATCAAATTTAAAAACATAAAATGTCCCAACAACGTTTTAGTGGCTCTTTTATTATTATTATTATTATTATCATTTTTTTTGGGTGTGTTTGGGGACTTTAGTGGCTTAATATATAATTAGAGTACTCAACAACTTGTATAAAATAGAAAAAGTTTAAAAGATTTAAAAAATGGTATTTTTTTTTGAATGGAAATTCATCTTTTATTAGATAACCATATCAGTCACCAAAACAGGTAACAAAACAGTTGGAATAGAATCCAAACTGAAATTAATTTACAATCAGGAAACGATACAAAGGCTCGAGCGAACTCATGAGCTACCGTATTTACTGATCGACGAATAAAATAAATAGAAACATTTTTAAGTTCAATAAGTAAAGCCTTACAATCATTTACCACTTGACCAAAAGTGGAAATCATAACAATTGAACTTCTTAAGGGTTGAACAACAGACAAGCAGTCCGTTTCGATTACCACTTGCTGCAGTCGACTGGTTTTTATCCAGCTCAAAACCTCCCGAATTCCGACAGCTTCAGCCAATTCTGGTGTAGCTTGAACATTGAACAATCTTGTATGGCCACTGATAAGAACTCCCCTAGTGTCCCTGGCAGCCCAACCAATTCCAAACTGTCGGGTTGTTTCAAAAATCGCTGCGTCAACGTTTACCTTAATAGTATTCTCCGTTGGAGGCACCCAATGCTCGGCTCCGTCCCCATTGATCAAACCAGTGGACAGCAGCTCTAAACCAGAGGAATGAGCATTTTTCCATTGTGAAAGGTAACCTTTTGCTGACGAAACAATAAAATCCACAGTCTTGGATTTATTTTGCCACACTCGATCGTTTCTTGCGTTCCAGATTGCCCAAGCAGTTCACGGTTCTCCTTGTCTAACATCTGAAAGTTGCTGATGCACCAGTCGAAAAAACTGTGATGTTGCTGCAGAACCGAGTGAATACCGACACTGTCCCAGCAATCCTTAGCAATTTGACAGGTCACTAAAGCATGGGAGATCGATTCTTCTTCAACAGAACACACAAGGTAGAGAGAATGAGGGACTGCGTGTTTGATTCGAAGTTGCACCATAGTGGGGAGACAGTTTGTGCATGCCCTCCACACTAAATGAAAAAAAAAATGGTATTAAAAACACGTTACATTATATATTTTATTTTTTTAAAAAAATATATTATTTATATTCTATATATATATATATAGAATATTATTAATTGTTCTAAATGTAATTTATTAATTATTTTGATTATATGCGATTCAAACTGTGCATATTATAAAAATTGCCATTGGAGAAGTAGCCAAGCGAACGAACTCCCTATCCTGGTTCATCACCGCCGCCCTAAGACCAATTTTCCAGTCTTGTTCTTGAATATCGACACATCTCCAAATAAATTGAGATCTTCCAACACCAAATCAGTGTTTGATTCTCCATGAGAAGAACAACTCGCACGTGGAGAACTTGGAACCACATCCAAAGACAAAGGAATCTGAGCATCTTAGTACCTCGAACGAAAACTCAAAGACCATTAGCTAACCATAGGACCCGAGAGCAACTTATGGTCATGGATAAAAGTGTTTCGTCTATGCCAAACTTTTGACATTACGTCTATGCCAAACTTCTGACATTACTAAACTATACTTTTGAATTTTTCAGATCGTTAAAAGTTCTCTTTAAATTTTGAGATTATTGGATTGAAAGACTTTCGTTCACTTTTACTAACGAACGTCTATTGCCGATGAAAGTTCGAAAACACAATTTGATTTCTCAAATTTAGGGGACACAATTTAGTACATAATTGTCACGTTAAGCGTCCTTTATTAAAGTTGAACAAAATTTACCAAAAATTTTCAAACCCAACAATCTTAATAATTTGGTTTTTTTTAACATATTGAAAAGTTCGGGACACTAATTTAGTACATAACAAAGTTATGAGAAAATTGAAAACTTAGTATATGTGGCGCCATTAATTAGGGTTGTTCATTAAATGCTAAAACTGTCCGCACCACTAAAAAAATGCGGTTTAAAATTCTTTGCGGTGCGATCGCGGTTTGAATTTTTTTTAAATTGCGCAGTGCGGTGCGGTTTGCGTTTTTAAATTGTTAATATACGATTCAAACTGCACATATTATAAAAATACTAATTTTTATATTTATTTAGGTCTATATGTGAAGGCCAGCTCAAAGCCTTAGCCCACTAATTATGTATTGTTGAAACTTGAAATTTTTTTTCATATTTATTTTTAAGCCTTATAGTATTTTTGACAACTGTTGCTCGTCAAGTTTTGTTGTATTTGTGATAATTTAATTATTTGGTGATAGTCTAAACTGCAGAAACCGCACAATACTATTTTTTTTGCGATACGGTATTTGCGGTTTTTTAGTTTCGCAATGCGGGTGTGGTTTGGAAAATTCAAAAAACTGCACGTGCGGATTGATTTCAAAAAATAGTAAAAAACCGAACCACCAGCTCTGCGTACACCCCCACAACATTGATTGTTTTGGGATTTATTAACTTTTTTTTTTCTTCCAAAAACCTTCATAAGGACTTCTCTCTCTGTCTCTAGACCCTCCCTACAGTCTCTCTCAGCTCCAACCCCAGCCTCCGACAGCTCCCACACAAGACCCAACGCCGACGACGGCGACAGGCGGGGCAACAAAGCTTAGACCTAAGGAGTAGCAAGGAATCTCTCGGTGACGCCTCCAAGCTCCATTGTCTCGCTCTGTACAGCCTTCGTTTTGCTACTGTAAGTCTCTTATTCTCTGTCTCATTCAATTTTTAAACTTTTTTCTGGGTATTTTTAAAAAGATTTGCGTATTTTAGAATCTGTAATTTTATGTGATAATGTTGTGATAATAGAAGTGTAGAATCAAATCTTTAGAAATCAATATTAAGGCTATGTTTGAATGTGATATTTTGGCGAGGAAAAAAAAATGAAAAAAATTAATTTCTGATGTTTGGTACTGAAAATTTTGTTGAATTAAGTATTTCTCTATGCAATTTTTCTTTGATACCAAACACTAAAATTTATTTTTCTTGATTTTCCACTTGTTATTTCCCTACATTTTTCTTTCCCATTATACATGGTCATAAATATTACAAACAACAGCTTTGAACAATTAGGTGTTATTGTATTTGTGAATTTGTTGTAAATGGAGGTAGCATATATATTAAGTCTATGAGTATATTATATAAAGAGAATGGAATTTGATGTGATGCAGGTTCATGCTTCTTGGAAGCCATTGTAGCTTATGCTTATAATGGTTGGAAGGTTATCAACTAGGTTAATGAATATTTGTGTAGCCTCATGTTGTAAAGCCCGAAACTTGGCAAAAGCTGAAGCAGTTATTGTTGATGGTATAAGATTAGGCATACTTCCCAGTGTGATCACTTACAATACATTGGTTGATGCATATTGTCGGTTTGTTGGACTGGATGTAGCTTATTCTATTCTTGAAAGAATGAAAGAAGCTGGGATAAAGGCAGATGTTGTTACTTACAATTCTTTGATTGCTGGGGCCACCAGGCGGCGCTTATTATCACAAGTTCTAGATCTGTTTGATGAAATGATTGAAGCGAACATTACTCCGGATTTATGGAGTTACAATACACTGATGCATTGTTTCTTTTGTTTAGGGAAACCTGATGAAGCCAATAATATTTTTCGGGATATCATACTCAGTGATTTTTCTCCCTGCTCAACTACATTCAATATCATGCTTCATGGTCTTTGTAAAAATGGTTATATCAACAATGCCATTATGTTATTTAGGAGTTTACAGCGTCAGGGATTTATCCCTGAGATAGTGACGTATAATATTATTATCAATGGACTTTGCAAGCGTGGCAGATTGAGGGCAGCGAGGAAAATGCTCCAGGAGCTTGGAGAATCTTGTTTAGAGCCAAATGCCATCACCTACACTACAGTTATGAAAAGTTGTTTTAGGTCGAGGAAGTATGAAGAAGGGCTTGAGATCATGTCGATAATGAGGAGCAAAGGTTACACCTTTGATGGCTTTTCATATTGTACAGTTATTGGGGCTTTAGTTAAAACTGGCAGGATGGATGAGGCAAACTTTTACATGGAAGAGATGTTAGCACATGGCATTGAACTTGATCTAGTGTCATACAACACATTGATTAACTGGTATTGTAAAGAAGGTGAAATGGAAGCAGCCTATAAGCTATTGGATGAGGTAGAGAAAGGTGGTTTTGAATGCGATCAGTATACACACACAATTATAATTAATGGATTGTGCAAGGCTGGTAATATTGATGGTGCCTTAAGACACTTACATTATATGGACATGATGGGATTTACTATAAATTTGGTTGCTTTCAACTGCTTGCTTGATGGAATGTGTAAATCCGGTCAGATTGATCGTGCATTGAGGGTGTTTGAGACAATGGAGATCAAGGATTCGTTTACCTATACCATCTTAGTGTGCAATCTTTGCAGGGCAAGAAGATATCAGAGTGCATCTAAGCTCTTGCTATCTTGTGTAAGAAGTGGCATGAGAATACTCAAGTCCGCTCAACGGGCTGTTCTCGATGGCCTACGTAGTACGGGGCTTACAAATGAAGCAAAAAAGCTTCAGTCCAAAGTGCGATTGGCTCGGATGTACAATAGTGACTTGGGTGTGAGGTCCTAAGACATGCTACCATTCTAGGGCCTACAAGGTACAAATTTATTTATTATGAAGAACTCTCTTGGTGGGAACGAGTTGTTAGTCAGTGGTACCATGAAGAGGAATTTTGTTTCAAACTCAAGTAGTTTTGCGCTAATATAATTGTACCAAGACACAAAGTAGTAGTAAGCACTACTGCTGAAACTGCATTAATAAAATGTGCCTAATTACATGTTCCAGCATGTACGCTACTCATCTGAATGCTGCTATTGAGTGCATGTGGCCGAAAGGTCAAATTATGTGACATTGGAATACAAAATTCGGATCCTTCATTCCCAGGTCAATTGGACTATGTTATGATGGATGGTGACTGATAACTTCTATTAAGTTCAATTGTTCTTGGGGAATTTCTTTGGCGGGGCTGTGTAAAAAGTTCCCACCGGTGGGGCTGTTTTAGTTACATCTTATTGGTTGGTGGATGTACGGATTAGTAAAGAAACCGGGCATACAGTGATATTGGTTGCTTCAAGTGTTCTTTTATGTGTTTCTGTTCAATATTAAATTAGTTTTTGAAATACATTTATTTATTTATTTATTCTGTAAAAGAGAGAAAGAAAGAAAATGAGACATCCAAGGAAAATGATTTTGCTTCAGGAGAGGGGGAGAATCGATTTGAGAGGACCAGGGAAACGATTTTGCTTCTGAAGAGGGGGAAAATCAGTTTAATTTCTATGGAACCCGAAACTAGTGGTTGGCCAAACAAATTCGTACCTAGACGTTTCTTCGTAAAGATTCTTTGAGGTACGTCCCTACCACACCATTAGATCAGTTAACTTCTATAAAGAATTCATGATTATTGAAAGATCATTCTTGGCACTTAGTTTGAGCTATTGTGACTATTGTGGTATACTTTTCATTGTATGTTCCATGATATTCAATGAAGTCCATGATATAGCTTCCTCCCCAAAAAAGAACCACTAGATACAGTTAAATAATTAATCATAGCTACAATATATATATATATATATATTTAATCCTCTCTCTCTCTGAGTTGGTTACTGTTGTTTTATATCCATATACTGATATATGTTATGAAAATTTCTTTGTTTGAGTCGATTTCCAAAGTGAATTCAGAGGATTTTGATAAATAACAGGTTTTATGAGTTTGAAAGTTTTAAGTATTTGTATTCTTAAGTTTCTATTGTTTTTTTTGGCCTCTAAAACAGCAGGAATCTAACCCTTTGTATCTAGTTAAACACATTAGCTTTGTTAGAAAACAGAAACAATAAAAAAAACATAGGTAAATATAGTGTGAAAAGGCTTGATAGCAGCTATAGTTAAGCTTGAGAGTTCTTTAGCATAAAATATTATTTATGTGATATTTGCACTTTAGTAACATTCAGTAACAACCTTTCTTGCACTTTATGTAATATTTGCATTATTTATAAATTTGGGAGGAGGTCAAGTTTGGCCTTTGTCTCTTTTTCAAGGAAAAAGAAAAGTGACAACCTTTCCAAGTTGTAAGCTTGTATAAGAATAAGATGGATGTTTTTCCTGCTGCATCAAGTCCCACCATTAAAATTCTCATTTTTTTTATTTGCACGAGCCGAGAAATCATCAAACTCATCTTTCTTGTCAAGTAAAAAAAAATAAAAAACCCATCTTTGAATTTGGTTCAACAAAAGGCACAGATTGAAACAAGACCAAATCTTCTATATAAGAATGATGAAGATAAATAAATGGTAAGCCTTTCGACCTTGTTATTTGACCGAGGAAGCAATGTAGTAGAGTCTTACTCTTCTTTTTTTCCTTTCTTTCTAATGTGTATTATATGATAAGTTTAGATTAGAACAATGTTCTTTTAAGGCATAAACATGCATGTTAATAGAATTCATATTAAAAGTTAGAAAAGAATAAAAGATTCAAAAGACAATATCCTTTTGTTCTACTTTATGTGTTCATTTTCATCTGTAATAAACTTATTGATATACTACAAATTCAAAACCAAAACTTTATGATAATATTACATAATGGTCACTAGAAAACTCACTAAGAAGTTTGGAAAAAAATACAAGGAGAGCTATTAGAATCACTGTTGTGCTGTCTTATTTTTCAGAAAAGGCATCTTTGGCAGACTGAATTGAACTGCAGCAGCAGCACAAGATACAAGGTATCCTTCATTAGTTCTCGGTTTTCACTTTTCACAAGTGCCTGTTATAGAACTCACGACCTTTTTATTTTCTTTGTTCAAAACATCCAACACAGCTATGGATTTTTAATTGAGAACAGTTTGGTCTTTTACAGGAAGTTGAGGAACGGGATATGATTTCTCTCCCAAAACACAAGCTGAAAGCTTATCCTAAGACAAAATGGAGTTTGGCCTGCTAAAAAGATTCGAATGCTTGTTCAACATTTTCTGAATAAAGCGTTTAATGCGTTTTGGAATTCTTGTGATGTTCACTGCTTCTAATGTCCCTCATTTAGTAGGGATGGTTTCAGTTCTGATCTGACTTTTAACCATTCGAATGGGATTTACTTCAAGCCTTATGTTATTCAACGTTTAAAGCAACAACGAACAGACACTCTCTTCCTCCCCCGACGAGAGACTTTAGATAAGACTTCTCCCGAATTTCATGAATGAAGCTTAGAAGGACCAGTAGCCGAATGACTAAATTTATCGGTATGCAGGGTTACAAATCAAAAGCTCGCTCGTCCCCAAATTTTTACAGGACCGATCGTAGCAAGATAACCTTTTCAGACTTGCTACCGTGGGAAAGGGCCTGCTACATGTGTATAGTTTTTTCCTTTTAATAAAGCTCATTGGGAAAGAGAGCCATTTGTATAGTGCTCATTTTGACTATTCAAAAGGTCATTTTCTCTTCACATAAGTAAAATGGATCTTGTACTGGATATAACATGCATACCATTGATAAAGCTTGGTTTAGAATAATGAAAGTTTCTTAAGGGAATTACAGCATTTTTTCAAGGGCCAAATAAACAAGGATTTGAAAAACACCCTTTTTTCACTTTAAGAAATGGATGAAAAAATGAACCGATACACAATTGAAGAGAATTTCTTTTAATATTCTCTAGGTGCAATTCATGGATAAATGCTTATGCCAAAACTAGAATTTAACTTAATTCTCTGGATTGATCTTATGCCTTAGAAATTTATTTATTTTTTTTTAAAAAAAAAAAGTTCAGGAAAGCCAAAACAAACAACTAAACTTTATCATTAATCTATGTTCTAATGATTGTTTTCTCCTGCAGAAAACTAAAGAGCACATAAATTTGCAGTTCAAGCAATCCTCCCAAGAAACCACAAGGAAGCAAAGCAAAGTAAATTCACCAATTTGTATAAGATGTAATAATACATCAATTTATCCACAATTGAACATGGAAAATTTATTCTCCAAAAAATCCAACATCTAAGCTCATAGCAAGGTTCAAGAGCCAAATGCAAGAAAGGGTAAAATGATTACAAACAGTCAGATAAGAAAATCATAAGAGAGAAACAGCTAACATTTACTCTTCCTGCACCACAACACCGATCTCACCCTTCTCGAGCAAGTCATAAAAAGTCCTCACTTTTCTCTGCTCATTCCAGTGATGCATTTTCCAGAGGCTACCTGCAGCCAAAGCAAGAACCGATCCAATGCATAACTCCTTGACAACACTCGGTCCTTTCAGGACGGCATGAGCAACCTTGTGTCCAGCCATTTCAATGAATCTGCAGAAGAAACAACAGACGGCTTTGATTTTACTTTCTTCATTAAGTACATACAGACCAATATAATTCAACCAATAAACATGACTTACAGAGTAAAACCACCTAAAACTCAACACTAAATTTGACATTATTATCTTCATAAACATATAAGACACTTTTTCTCCCTCACAACCTCACAACAACAGGAGGCAATAGACCAACACAATCACAATCAAATTGCTATGTACAATGAGAATAAGGTACTGAGTACCAGGCTGCCAGCCACATTGGACACATACAAAGAAATTAATAGAAAAAGATTTACAAAGAATAAAAAAAGTGAATCATCTTCTGCCAATTTCACCATAAATAGGGGCTCACAAAACTTCTTTCATAATCATGTAAGTATACAAATGAAAGTAAAGAGCAAAAGGAAACTTCGGCCTTATTTTGTAGTAAGAATGTCTCACATTTGTAAACATGACCATTATCACATAAAATTCAAAAATGCAAGTCCCCGAAGAGGCTACAATACAAAGACGGCAGGACCTATGTGCAACCTGACTAGAGTTGCAGCATGAGAAAAGATATTGATTTCTAAAACTAAGTTACACTGCCTAACCCTACAATATTTAAAGAGCTATATCAATTGTTGTGGCTGTGCAATGTAGGTGGAGGAAAAACTCGAATTTCAAATCTTGTGGGAACAAATTACATGTCTACGCCTGCCCACAACAGAATATTGACTATAGCCAGTAAATTCCACAGACCTTGTAGAGTAAATAATAAAAAGTAAAAACTTCACAAACCAATCTGGGCATAAGTTCTCTACTTGAAACAGGATTTTCTAAATCGCTAAGCTAAATTCAGCAGTGACTTCCATTTGCCTATCTTCTTTCCTACTCTTATTTTCATTCCTTTTCTGATTCTGCATAACATTTTATGTCCACTATGAGCTAATTTGTAATCATCTCCAACATGAGAACCAAAAAAGAGAAGCTTTTAACAATATAAGAACCAACAGAGCACAATATAAAAAATGAATCAACAGGAGATCAGGCTTCAAACTTTCAGCATTGAATTAAATTGTCTTGTAGAGTTTTCTCAAAACAACAAAAAAAAGCAAATAGAAAACAATGGCTCTTGTATGATAGCAGTCTACATTTATATCTTAACACAAATTTAGACTAGGTTAAGGTTTGTTTAAAAAGTTGGTGAAGATAATGACACAACACCAAAGTGGAACTTGAAGACAATTCAATAAACAACTAACTACAAAATACTTGTTTTGTAGCATCATCATGATTTTACAGCCATCCATGTGTGCCTCCACATACTGTTCTTAATTATCCAACCAACCTTTTAATAACGAAAAAGTGTTGCTACACTTGAAAGAAATTAAACTAAATGCTAAAACCAAAATCAAAAGCAGATTTAACAGACAGATGACACAATTATTCATTTTGATACCTAAAGCAGGGGACTTTTCATCTCACAATAATTAATCATAAACATCTCAGCCACAAACCCAGATCCAACAAAGAAAAGAAAGAAATAATTCGAAATTTCAGCATAAATTAAATACATACATGAAAAGTGATTGAGGCATGTCTACCAACTTATATAAACAAACACAAACATCAATACCAAATTACAAAGCACAACATACGAAATCAAATAAAGAGAGATAATATTTTAGCACAATCAGAAAACCCAAAACGAAAATTAATAATGGAATAGCAAAATCAAGCAATAGAAATTGTATATTACCTGTTTCAGTTTTCGGAACAAATCGGGAGTGGCAAATGTCGAGAAACGAGACCTCAAACTTCGAATCCGGCGAGGTTTATAGAAATTCCACAATACCTCCATTAATCAGTGACACCATTAATAGCAAAATTTATATAAATAAGGAAAGTGAGTAATATCAACAAGCTTTCATAGCTCAGTTGGTTAGAGCACCCGTTTAGTAAGCGGGAGGTCTTGAGTTCAACTCTCAATGAAAGCATTTTTCATTTTTTAACCCAATTTATTTTTTACCAATTTTAAAATTAGGATTTAAGACATATATTAATTGTACATATATTATGTCAAGGCCTATGAACCTAATGTATATGTTTTGTTGTACATAATAATTGTTTTATCATATGATATATGAAATCAAATAACATAAGAATTATTTCATAATTTTATAGGTTGAATGCTTTTTTATATATTAGTGTAATTTGGGGTCACACTATTAATAAATTTAGTTTAAAAAATTATTTCTACTACAACATCTAAAATTATACTAAAAAATATTCTTATTTTTCTGAATTAATCAAGAGTTTATTAATTAAAAAATATTCTTGTTAATTAACAAAAATCACTACAATTGTTATATTTAAATAATAATTTAAATAAACTTCATAATTAGTTTAAAAATAATAATATTGTAAAATCGGTAAAACTCGATAAATTGAAATATCATATTGTTTGTAATAACATATATACAATTATAGGAAAATTCTACAATGCACCCCCTTAAAATGGATGTATTGATGCACCCCTATCTGTTTTAGCATCCGAAATAATTTTTTTGTCAAATTTTTTCTCATAGTCATGTACGTTATAGTTATTTAAGACATCCTGCAAAATTTTAAGAAATTCAAAAAAGTTTAACACGCCAAAAACTACGTTCAAACAGCATATTGCACGCGTGACTATTTTATTTTATACCCGTGTAAAATAAACTGTTTGAACATTGTTTTCTATATTGTAAATTATTCTGAATTTTTCAAAATTTTGTAGGATATCTTAAATAGATATAACGTAAATGAATATAAAAAAATTAGACTAAAAAATTATTCTAGATGCCGAAACAAGTTAAGGGTGCATCAATACATCCATTTTAAGGAGGTGCATTGTAGAATCAGCCAATATTATATTACTATAGAAGAAACATCACATTCACGACGAAAGAAGTTACATTAAATTAATTCAAACCTAAAATACAAATTTAAAAAGATTAATTAAATTATATTAATTTTGTAAGTTACCGTTACACAAGTGTTCAATTAATACATTTCGAAGTTCAATGTGAGTTTTCTTATCTTTAATTTTTCTATGTTTAGCAAAAGATTCACACATGCAATAGACAATTTGAACCTTGTTTCTAGCGTGTTAATTTTTTTTTTAAATTTCTCAAAATTTTGCAAGATTTTTTAAATAATTATAATGCACACGACTATAAAAAAAATTAAACTAAAAAAATCTCTCAAATACCAAAATAGTTAGAAATAAACCAGTACACTTAAAAAAAATGCATTTTAGAAATTTCTTAAATTAAATTTATAATTTCATAAATAAAATTAATTTTATAAATACAAATAATAATATAAATAATTAAAAAAAGAGATCAATGCCGTTCCTATAATGGCCCGGCATATAAGTCGTGTATCGTAAAGTATGAAGTCCAAAATGATATTTACCTTAAATTATGTAAGTCACAATTTAGTAACTTTTTTATTAATAAATGTAAACAATTACAATTAATGGCTTTCTTAATGCTCTAACAAAAGCCAGTGGATTCCAACACCTTAGACAATTGAAGTAAATTACTAGGTGTGTAAAAGGGTATCACCTATCTCTCATTCTGAGTTTGAATAAATTCAACAATAACAACAACAGCAACACAAGTTAGTTCTACAGCAAATGGCTGCACAAGCCTGACTAGCTGGGTTTCTTCTTCTTCTTTTGATTGATCAAGTCCGAGGCACTGAAAGACCTTTCAAGAAGGTCCAATGTTGAAAGCTTCAAGTCGAAGGTAAGCCTTCGAAGAATTAATGTCAAACCTTTCACATCTGACTCAGCTCTATGAGCATCACCTTCCCTTTTGATTTGAAAGTGTTCCATCAAATCTTTCTGTGATGCCTTCTTTGATCCTGTTGACAATATTTTCATAATTCAAAAGCTTTTAAATATTTAGTACTCAACCACAAATGTTGGACACATAACAAAACAAACACATAACAGAACAGAACACACCTTCAATTTTCATTAGTTCGCGTGCCAAAGGAAGGGTGTCAAGGAATAACCAATCTGAAGGAACTTCTATCGAGCAGCGACTGAATTCGCTAATCAGAAACGGTACATCAAAGGTTCGAGCATTGTGTGCCACCAACAATACCTTGCCTCCAGGCATTTGATGGCTACTGACATACTGAAGTAAGATTGGTATCAAGTCCTTCATCCTCCATGTAAACAGAATATTTATTAGCTATCATTTATTAAATAAAAACTAAGAAATGCAACACAATGAAGATAAATTCTTGTTCCAACTTAACAGCAGCAGTTTCCTAAACCACTTTTACTGAACTAGCTCACATGGGGTCCTATAAAACTACTCAACAATGCAGAATTAAGACACTGATTATCTATTCCATGTTCTAAATTAACAGTTGAAACAGAACATAATGATACCTTGGAACATCGCGTCTGTTGACCATGCTTGAGGTAATGCCATGAACTTTAGTATTTGGCACAAACTTATTCGGGTTTACCAATGTCTGGAAAGTACTATTCTTACCGCCACGAAGAACTTGAAGTGCAATCTCAATGACACAATCACTGTCTCTGCTAAATCCAGTTGTTTCAATGTCAAAACAAATAATTGTCAATAGATTGGCCAAACTCTCATAACTCTCTTCTTTCTGAACTTCACAATATTGAAGCTTTTGGAATTGACTAATCTCAGTTTTACCAATACTCAAAGAACTACTTGTTGCTGAAATGGTTTCATCTAAAACTTCATGCCTAATGCTGCTAAGTTTACTGGTTTGAGGGGTATTAATACTTCCTTCTGTTTTTGTTGTTATAGGCCTTCTTGTCCATTTCTTAGTATTTCCTCCTCCAATCCCCGGGACTTTGGGATCATGAAGCTTTGAGGTAGTGATGTGCCTCCTAGTCCAACTATGGAGGCTTCCACTCCACAAATGAGCTAAAGTATTGACTCTACATCTAGAACCATGAAATATTGATAGATTCATGGGAGCTATGATCATCACAAGGACAATTTGCTTTCAAGTTTCAACTTTCAACTACAAAGAAAAAAAAGAAAATGCAGCATTAGGAATAGGAAGAAACTCTGAAAACCTATAACTAATGACAAAGACAAACTAATCTATCCCCAAACAGTGAAATGAATTCCAAGATCAGATATTTTAGGCATTTGATTCTTCAGGAACTAAATTCGTGATGGGTTTTTTCTTCCATTGGATAAAGATCCAATTTTTGCATAATAACCACTAAAGAGTAAAGACATACCTAAAAAAGATATTAGAGAGAACAATGAAAGATTGTGATAAATAAATGAAACCAATCAACAAATTGTACTGAGAAACTCATAAGAATTAAAAAATCTAATTATTCCCAGAAAATTTCCACTACAAAGTTCAAAAATTTACACTAAAACTTAAAAAAAAAACAGTCAATTTGTATGAAACTAACTAAAGGTGGTAGATTTCATTCTCTGGTCATAGAAATTTCATCAAGCTACAATATTTATCACAGATTCGTAACAAACAAACCATAATAAGACATTAAATCATAACAAAAACTTACACAAGTGAAACTAAATGATGAACTCACGAGGAAGAAGAAGAAGAAGAAGAGACCAATATAATGAAAAGGAAGAAGAAGAAGAAGAATAGACGAAATGAATATAAGAAAGGAAAAGTATAAGAGAGAGTTACCTGGAAGTAATAACAAAGATTGGGAAAAGAACCGCATTTGTAGATACGTGTAATGGAAGTGAAGTTATATATATATATATATAGAGAGAGAGAGAGAGAGAGAGAGAGAGAGAGAGAGAGAGAGAGAGAGAGAGTATGAGGACGACAATGGCAGTTGTGTGAGTCCCAATAGTTGCGGATCGTGCGTCTGAACCGGCTATAACCTCAACCCTCACCTCACCTACACTACACTACACTCTCCCATCTTTTTTTATTTTTGACAGAAAATGGGATTTTTGTAATTTATTTTTTAATTTGATATTTATGAAAAAAAAAAAATGAAAAAGAAAAAACAATGACTACACAATCAATAATGACAATAATGCCCTTTGCAATGTGGGTTGGTGGTAGGTGGTGGAGAAGTAAACCCTAGAACATTCCCCATTAGACTTGTTCAATTTTACTCTCTTGACTCACACAGTTTTTTTCATAACCCATCTGCATCAGAACCTTACTTTCATTCTTTTTCTTCCTTAGGGGGTGTTCTGAGGTGAGCTTCATCTTTCTACTACTGGTTGATTTTGTTAAAAAAAAAAATTGGGGGTGTTTTTGATCTGATTACTTAGCTAAGATTTCTTTTTGTTTTGTTTAAAGTAGTATTATTTTTGTGATCTTTTTTGTTTTGTTTTTGATCTGATTGATTTTGTAATTATTTTTTGTCTTTTGGGTATTTTTGATCTGATTACTCAGCTAAGATTTCTTTTTGATTTGTTTAAAGTAGTATTATCTTTGTTTTCGTATACAGTCTAGTGATGAACCCAAACTCAAAGATTATATTTTTATTTTCTTTGAGCTGATTTTGAAGATAAATAATTATTCGTAGATTGCATATCTGTTCTTGCTTATGCTGGGTTGAAAATTTTGATGGCTGTAATTTCATATTTTCTTTTCTGGGTTTGATTGTCTATTTGAATAGTTTGTAGAGCAACAGTTCAAGAAAATATTGAGTATAGGAATTCATTTTCTGTATTTTTAAAGATGTACACTTTAGTGGGTATTTGAGTGTTTTAAGGTTTGGCTTCATTTACTTTGTTTAATTATGCTTGTGAAAGTTCCTAAGATCCATTGCTGTAAGATCAAATGGTATTGTTTGACACTATCCAAAAATATGAAATTTACAGTATTTAAAAGGAAGAAATGAAAATGGCTGGATTGATTTTCCATTCTGGGTTTTTCTAATTAGCTATTTTGCTTAGATCACATAGAAAAATGGTGAAGGGAGTTGCTGTTCTTAACTCTAGCGAGGGTGTCAAAGGAACTATCCTCTTTGTCCAAGAAGGAGATGGTAACTAACTACAATAGTTTACTTGATTTGATTATGTTAAATGTCAATAGCCATTGTAGTATTTAGAGTGATTTCTTATGCAATTCTTTTACAGGGCCAACCACTGTGACCGGAAATGTTTCGGGTCTTAAGCCTGGCCTTCATGGTTTCCATGTCCATGCTCTTGGGGATACCACAAACGGTTGCATGTCAACTGGTACAGTACAGCTTCTGCAATCTTTGCTCCTTTATAGTAGAAAGAATTTAACTATGCTTCCATACTTTGTGTCTTGTTTATCGATCTTAATTTTGAGTTTCTTGTAGGTCCACACTTCAATCCAGCTGGTAAAGAACACGGTGCCCCTGAAGATGAGCATCGCCATGCTGGTGATCTTGGAAACATCATTGTTGGTGATGATGGTAAGCAAGCAAGTATTTAGTGTTTATATCATGGTTTTGAACTGCTTGTGCACTTCATAGATAGCATGTGGCAATTGGGCATTCGGGTACATTATATCTTGTGTGAAAGTTATGTTCTTAGGGCTTGTTTGGTACATCGTGTTGTATTGTATTGTGTTATTTAATACAATCTTATGTTTGATATCAATTTGTATAAATAGGTTGTGTAAAATTATACTATCTTTATCATAAACTCAACCCTAACTCGGTCCTTGGCTTCAGTCCCGGGGTCTGGGTTCGGGTTCAGGGTCTAGGGTCATGGTCCGAGTCCCTAACTTCAGACCTTTTGTAAATATTATAATACAAACTAGTACAAATAATTTGTTATGTATTAAATAATACGAAACACGTTATATTAAAATATATGGTCGTAATAACTAATACAATACAGTGTTTTATCCAAAACATTGTATTATTTATTATTTAATACAATACGATCCTTATACGACCTACTGATGAATGATAATAGCTCATTCTCTCATTCTTCTTTGTTTCAGGAACTGCTACTTTCACAATAGTTGACAAGCAAGTATGTTTTGTTTGCTGTTCCTTTTTTCTTTCAAGGGTTTAATTCTCTAATGCTTCATATCATAACCATAACTTTTTCTAAAAGTTCATATTCATTTCTGTTCATAGATTCCTCTTTGTGGTTCAAACTCCATCATTGGTCGTGCTGTCGTCGTTCACGCTGATCCCGATGACTTGGGAAAGGGTAATAATCACCCCCCCTATTGCTTCCTCTCAAATACTCAACCCTTTTTAATTGTTTAAACCTTGATAACAACTTGTGATCTAACTCAATACAACATAACATTGGCTTGAATACTTAGGAGGACATGAGCTAAGCAAGAGCACTGGAAATGCTGGTGGCAGAATTGCTTGTGGTAAGTTGATAGTAGTAGTGTCAATTGAATTGTAATCCAAGTGTTAATTCTTATGATCCTTTGTGTATTCATTTTTTTTTTTTTGGCTATTGTGTAGGTATTATTGGTCTTCAAGGATGAATTGCCTCCTTATGACTATCTTGAATAAGAGGGAAAATACATAGCATATTGATAATTGGGTTGGGTGGGATCCATTTTATGCTTTTGTACAAGTTTGTACTTTTGTACTTGTGGAGACCATGTTCTCATTCTGGTTGAATTTGATATACATGTGTTTTTGTGTTTTGGTGACCATTAACTTCTCTCACTCAAGACATTGCCTTAAGCCTATTAATAAGTAATGAGAATGAATGGTAAGATAGTCATTTTCTTATGCAATTGTATATTTTAATTTATTAAAATTAGGAAAGAGAGAATTTGTTTTAATAAATAATAAAAGAAAAGGAATACTTTTTCTTTTCTTAAGAAATGCCATTAAATGGGTGTTTGTAATGAGGTGTTAAAAAAATATAATTATAGAGAATATTATGATGGAAAATATAATTGTGAATAATGTGTAAATTTTATTTGGTTGTGTAAGGTAATAATTGAATTATATAATATTTTGTTATAGTTTATGTAAAAAATAAATGTAAATTTTTTATAATTAATAATAAATTATTAAAAATGACATTAAAATAATATGTTTATTGTCATATAAAATTTACATTGATGTAAGTTTAGATTAATTTTTGCTATTCGATATACTTTTAACATACCAGAGCAAATATTTTACAAGAACTGTATTTTATTTTTAGCAATAGATCACCATTTTTCATCTTCATTAGAGATGCACTAATTTTTGATGCATAATGCATATTTTGATTATGTATATCATTACTCATAATGATCTTTATTTAATATTCAAAATTACACCAACCAATTCAGTTTTTTCTTTTATAGACCAAACACATTAGGCTGTTAAGCTCTTTATGGGTTAATGATTTTCCATCGGGTTTTCACCTTTTTTTTCTATAAAAAAAATAATTTTGATGGTGTTATAAATATTAATAATTATGTGGATGTCCAAATTTTCTATTTATTACCATTAATTGTAATTAATATTCCTCTTTTTCTTAGTTTCTTAATATTTGTATAAATAGGGGTTCACTCCATTGGAATAAACAACTCAAAAATTCTCATTCACTTTCTCTTTCTCTCTTCATCTTCTTCATCTTTTTTTTCATTTACTTTTTTTTTCTTTATATTATTTTATAACAGATGGTGTATTATACACATAATTAGAGTTGATGTTTAGGTTTTTTAAGTGATAATTATATATAGAAAAAAAAAATGAGTTATCCAATGTTTCAAAAAAATATATTAAATTAAATGCACGTGACTCAATTAGCAAAGTTGGTGGAGTTGAAATGGATATAATATAATACTTGTGTTAATATCACTATAGTCAATGTGGATTTTGTATAAAAATAATATAGTTTTGCATAACAAAACAAAACAAAGTTGAATAGCAAAAGAGGATTGCATTGTTTTATTGAATTGTGATGTTAAAGGCGTGAATTGTGGATCCTATAAATATATATTGGAATAATAGGATTAGAGGAGAATCTTGAGTTGAGAATTGAGTATTAAGATGACAAACAAGACAAGATAAGATAAGCTCTCTCCCAAAACAATTTTCAAATGGGCTTACAATGGCTTCAACAAAGCCCATAACCCAAGCTACCCACATCTTTATTCAAATATTGGCCTAAAACAAGTTGGGTTCAGGGCTGCTACTTTTTACATTGGAAAACTTACAAAAATACTGAAATTTAAGTTAAATTTTATAAAAATACTGTCACACGAAAAATTACTGTATTTTTATAGTAAAACACAAAACATAACAACTCAAAACAACAGTAGAACAACTAAAAAATACCAGTAGAATACCAATGAAAATTTAACACAGTATACTGCTGTATGAAATTTATAAAAAAACACAGTAAAAAAGTAAAAAATACCGACTGACAGTATTTTTGTAAAAAATGAGAAAATTTAATATACCATATAAATTTCCCAATAAAAAACTGGCATTATTTTTTGTAAAATAATTATAATTTTATAGTGATTTTTTTTTTTTTTACATTGTTACAATTTTTTATAGAAATAACACAAAAATCACAAGAAAACTACATAAAAGTAACATAAAAATAATATCTTAATAATATTAAAAAATAGCATGCAAAAAAACAAAAAAATCAACAGCAAATTAATAAGAGTACAACATAAAAAGATTGTATTTTCTGTAAATAAAATAAAAAAAAAATTATAAAAATATTTAAAATTCTGTGAAACCGTATTTTTGTAATTTTTTTTTATTTTTGTATATTTGTAAAATAATTCCAATAAAAAAAAATAAAAAAAAAAAAGAGGAGACGTATTCTCATTAAATTAAACAACAAAGTTATATCAAGCAACACCTATATAGACAAAGCTAAGACCACTATCAAGTATTCTCAATATTAGCAATGATTTTATTTTTAGAGGACATTCTCATTCTACTTAAACAATTAAAACCAGCTTTATTCCCTATTTAATCAATATCAAATAAAATAGGATGCAACAGCTATAACAACATATTACGAAATTGAAAAAGAATGAAATGATTTTATTAGAATTGAATGAATGAATTTACAGAAGGGAACAAAGTATTTATATCACATGACATAAAATACCAACTAACATAATCCAAACCAACTTAACTAACTCCACTTGACTTTAGAAACTAACTCAACTATAACTTTGCTAAAGAATTGGTTAAAACAGTTAGAGAAAAAGGGAATAAAATCTAACTATAAATAACCGAAACTAAAAGACAATAAACGAGCTACAAACTAAGCTAAAGCTAAAGTCTTAATACAACAATTAGACAATGTAAATCAAACCCTAATTGTTCATTCCAATCTCTCCAATCAGTTACTGACATTGTAAATCAGACCCTAGTTGTCCATTTCAATCTCTCCAATCTAAATACACAATGGGCCAAGTTATGAAGCTCACCCATCCATGGAACTTGCACAGTAGTGCAACAGAGAAAGGGTGCAAAAAGAGCAAGTGATCATGGCATGGCTTTTAAAAAAATTCATTACAAACGGGACAGTAAGGAGAAGCAATAGAGAATTGTAACCTTTGATGTTTATCTCTCTGGTCATCAACTGAGAGTTCACCATCTGCCAAAAAATAAATTCGCAATGACTACACCACAACATCAAAGAGCGAGTTGTAAAATTTGCTAATCTTAAACCTTCATTTACACCTGCAACATGTACTATAGATTCAGATATGGTTAATCTAAGCTTGAGGAGTATGGGAAAATTACAACTAATGTGCTAAATCAAATAATCTAAAACTTAATCATCAAATAATTATCAAATAATTAGCAATGACAAGATTAACAATTCACACAGTATTTAGAGATAAAATAAGGATGAACTTAGTATTTAAAACTAGAAACGATTAAGGCAATAAAATAATAAAATCAACACCAAGATATATATCGGTTCAAGTCTTATAAACTGATATGATCTATGGCTCTACTCCAATTTAGAAATACCATTGAAATTGTCTTTATTGATTGAGTTAAAATAGAGGTACAATACACTCTAGATCGATTCTCTATTTGAATTCTCTTAAAGTGTTTTTCTCTCACATTCTTACTCAATAATCTTTTTCATCTCTAGAAAATTCTTCATACAATTCTAAAACACAATCTCTCTCTTTTCTTCGAACCACTCTCTCTCTCTCTCTCTCTCTCTCTCTCTCTCTCTCTCTCTCTCTCTCTCTCTCTCTCTCTCTCTCTCTCTCTCTCTCTCTCTGTGTGTGTGTGTGTGTGTGTGTGTGTGTTCTAAATCTTCACCCTCGAAGTCACCTCTCGAAACTAAAAAATGATAAGTCTTGGTGGTATTTATAGATTAGGGATATGGATGCAAATGCTAAGTTGTTAAGTTAGTTACAACTTTACAAACTCCTCATAGAAATATCTCTACGTCAGCTCAAGTTAAAGTGCTTCCGAATGAGACGTACGCTTTTTTTAAGACAGACCGAAGCGTATAGTGAAGAGACTTCCTGGATAGGAATAGTGATAGCTGCATTCAACTATCCAGGCCTCTCTTCCAGGAGGGAACACTTAACCATCTGGAACTCGTTTCTACGAGAGAACAACTAGCCATCCAGAACTCCTTTCCAAGAGAGAACAACTAGTTATCTAGAACTCCTTTTTGGAGAAAGACAAGTTGGACTTCCGTGAACGACCTTCCGGATCTCTTTCTATAAAACAAACATCTTTTGGAGATCTATACATTTGGAGGAAATATATCACATGGAGTTTCTTCCAATGCCAATTAGGATCTCCTCAAGTCGAGTGATGCCAAAAAGGTTTTTCCTTTCAAGTAGATACTTTGCAACCATTTGACCCAAAGAGCATCAGGTTTAGAAGCAATATCCCAAATGTATTAAATGATCATTCCTTTATTCTATTTTGACCCCTCTAAAAAACTAATCCCTCCATATTATTTTGGAAGACACAGTTTCTCCCAAGAGGTAAAGTGTAGCTTGCAGTTATCCTTGGTACCCCACAAAAAATTCCTACAGAATTTGTCAATCTCTTTTATAACACTTTGAGGAAGGAGAAAAATGTTCTGTCAATAGAAACAGATACCAAGCAGCATAGAATGAATAAGTAGAGCCTTGCTAGAAAAGAAAAAGTGTCGACTAGCCTAATTATGTAAGCACTGCTAGACCTTAGAGATTATAGGCCCACAATCTGATGTTCTTCATCTTATAGGTCTTAAACGGACCCCACAAGTATTTCAAAGGAAAGCTTCCTTTCTCATAACCCACAATGACTCGTGAATGCTCCTTTTAGTCTCTTATCTAGTGCCCCAAAAATAAATTTGAGATTTCTGCTTGTTGGCAGACAACCCTGAGGTTTTGCAAAACTCAAAAAAAGCATGTTGAAGAAGTTGAGCAATCTGTGGATAATCCTTACAGAAAATAACAAGATCATCATCAAAATATAAATTAATAGACCCAATTATTAGCATAAATGGTGAAAATGAAAATCTTTAAACTTTGAAGCATGAATAAGTAGACGAGTGAAATATTACATGATTAGCACAAATAGCAAAAAGGATATTGGATCTACTTGCCTAAGACTTTTTTCCTCTTTAAAATAACCTTGGACTTTCTTTACATTTATTGGACCTTTAGTTGAGATAGGTATTAAGAGATTTTTCTTTTCTTTTTTTTTAGATGATTATACTCTATAAGAGCCATGTCCGTGCATATTTCTATTTTCCTTTAAATAAGAATATCAATAATGTGATCTTTAAGACATCATTAATTCATAATAAAAATATAAAGTAAAAGACATTCAAAATATCAAAAATATTAAAAGTGACTAACGGTGCTACTTCCCCAGGTATCAATATTAAAACTCATATAATTTAATATAATAATTTTTATAGAATATTATTAACAATCATAAATTACTACCAATAAATAGTGCTACTGATATTTTATAACAATGCTCCAAAAAAAAACTAATTATGATTTTATTTAATTTTTAATTTTATCAAATCATTGACTTTTGTCAATTTCATTCAATTTCTTATTTTAATTGTTTATATAATATCTACCAAATCATACCCCTCAAATTATCCTAGACCTCATAAGAAGTTATTCTTATTATAAAGTGTTAATTTTTTAATTATTTTCACTAAAAAAAAGTCTCCTATCATATCTTGCTCATACCAATTTATTTTGACGGCCAATCTTACCCCACCCACCCCCATTTTAGGAGCTAAAAAAGTAAAGACATAAAGATGTCGAAGACGACCAACAAATTCAAACTAAATATTTTATTTTTCCATAGTCAAAACTATCAAACTATAATTATACGTCGTCATCAATTAATAAATGTAGCACAACCCAATTGAGATTGGTACACATATATACCAATCATTCATTGTAGTGTTCTAATAATAATATGTATATATATATACCATTACAATTAATATAGTACCAAAAACATTAATAAGGAATGTATGTCACCTTCTCTAAGTCTCAAAAACAAAAACACTATTTGGTTGACCCCTTCCTTTTCATTAACTTTACTCCCAAAAAAACAATATCATATCATTTAGATAAGCACCCCAAAACAACATTAACATAAGGGTGTATAATATATATTTATATAATATAGTGAACCTTTTCTAAAAGAACACACAACAAATTAAACAAACATGTATTTTTTAGTGTTCCTCTTTACTTTTTATACCCCATCACCACCATTAGAGCACTATTTTTAGGCAAAAACAGAGCCACAAGACAAAGCCATTAACAAAAAAGCAGCTTGTTCTTCTTCACCCAACTTTTTTCTCTTACTACGACACCTCTGTTTCTTCACTACTGATGGTGAAGAAGAAGAAGAAGAAGACAGCCTGTGAGTCAACACTTCTTTTCCCAAAGCAATTAAACGAACTTTTAATGTCGTTTGAGTCATACCCTTGTCGTTTTGATCACCATTAACATTATTATTAGTAGTGTTTGAAACAGAGCTTGTTGTTGTTGTTATTGTAGTAATGGTTGTTCCACCAGAAGAAGAATTGGGTTGATTATTAGTACTATGGCTTCTCTCCTTTTTCCTTTCTGTTCCTTTTTTCAATCCCAACATAGATGCCATTTTCTTCCTGTACCTGATCCCACATGCGTTACATAGTGACTGAAAACAAAAAACACACACAAAAATTAATACAAAATATGCAAAAGAATAAGGCCAAAAGGGTTTTGAGTATTGAGAAAGAGATAGAGTTTTGAACAAAAAAACACTTATAATAAGTTGATAGAGCAAAGAACAAAGCTAAGCAAGAAAAACCCATTTGAAATCATCTTAAACAAAGAAGATGTGATGATTACAATAAAAGAAGATGAAAAAACCCAGATCAAATTCCTGTATAATGGAGAAATTGGGTAGAAAATTGTTTCAAAAACTAAAAAATAAATAAACCCATTTGAGGGTTGAGGCTAGGAGAGGATGGGGGGGACAGACCTTGGGTCCAGCTGGGCCACTTCTCCAGAGGGGAGTCCTTGTGGTCCTACAATCAGAGCAGCATTTCTTATACTCGTTTGTTTGATCAGCCAATGATTCCTGTTTCATCATCATTATCATTATCATCATCATCATCATCAAAAAAGCAAAATATTAAAATACACCATGAAAGTGAACTCAAGCTCAAATGTCAAAAAAATGAAAATAAAAAAAAAAAAATAGAATCCGAACCTTTTCAGTAACATCCATGGTGCCCATTAGTCCAGTAAGTAGTGAATAAAATATCAATGAGGAAGAGAGATCAGAAAAAGATCGTTGGTCTAAGTGTAGTGAGTATGTTGTATAAGATGATCAGAGTGATAAACCGTGATCATGAAGTTTGAGCTCAAAAACCCAGTAGCCCAAAATTTGAATTGAGAGAGAGAGAGAGAGAGAGAGATGGAGAAAGAGGAGTGAGGAGAGAGACCCACACACCGATAGTGATCGCTACTGTACTGAGTACTACTGGATATGTACAAACCAAAACCCTAACCGGTTTAGACGAAAATAAATTAAAAATTAAAAATTAAATTAAAATAAAATAATGTAAGAAAATTCGGTAGTCTCTAAAAGGGCACTTCTCGTAAATTCTTATCTATTTTAGGACAAGTTTTTAGTTAAATATATACATTTTTTTTTTTTGAGTTTTATTTGTTTCCTACAAATTTATCAATGAATCTTTATTTTAATAATTTTTATTTTATATATAACAAAATTTTACAATACATTCTCCTAAAAAAATACACTGAATACAGATGTACCTTTATCTATTTTGGTATTCTAAAAATCTTTTAGTCCAATTTTTTTCTTAATCATATACGTTGTAGTTATTTAAGATATCTTAAAAAATTTTGAAACCTTCAGAAAAATTTAACATGTCAAAAATAAAATTTAAACAGTATGCTACACGCATGACTCTTTTATTTTATAAGCGTGTATAATTATACTTTTTTATCTTATATATATTTAGTTATATTAATTTAAAAAAAAATTCTTCAAACTCATATTCTTAAAAAAATATATTTATCAAAAAAATTTATATATGATTTAAAAAAATTATAAAAATAAATATTAAAGTTAACACAAAAAAAAAATATGAGATAAAAATTTAACTAAAAAATATTAAGAGTGATTTTTAAAAAATATTTTAAACTTAATTATTTTAAATATTGGATTGTATTTATCATTTTGTGGGTTGTAAATAAAATTATTCTTTTTTTTTCATGATAGTTTATTTTGTAAATATTGAGGACCACATAAGAATTTTTTTTAAAAAAATTACGGTACTAAAAATAAAGTTAAAATATATTATATGCACGATAATTATTCTAACTTTATTTTATAATTTTCATACAGTTTTTTCAATATAAATTTCATTTTAAATTCATTAAAAGAAAATTTACAAGTAATTGATACTACATGTTTCCGTTTAGACCGACAATAACGAGTTTTGTACTGATGAAACTGAATGAAAGTTACAGTTTTTCAAATATTGAATACTTATACCGCTAAAAAAATTAGAGTTTATGCCGCTTATAAACTTAAAATTTTAAGTATACTTATGCTGCTCTTTACTATTTTATTTTTGACATGTTAAACTAAAGAGTTTTCTAAAAAAAA
The DNA here is from genome assembly GCF_029168945.1 of Cannabis sativa. Classification (NCBI taxonomy): domain Eukaryota; kingdom Viridiplantae; phylum Streptophyta; class Magnoliopsida; order Rosales; family Cannabaceae; genus Cannabis; species Cannabis sativa. The sequence continues at coordinate 87,962,660 of NC_083602.1, read as the reverse complement.
TTACATGGTCCTAATTAAGTGCAACATACACAATTATTTTAAAACAAAAAAGTTCCTCAATGCCCAATAAAAAAAATGCTAAGAGGTACTTCATAGTGTCAAGCACCACAAGATGTGACATACGATTATAGGTACAATTTAATATCAAGTCATACATATTTTACTTTGATAAATAACATATAGAAAATTACTAACCACCTGCCACATAAGAATAGTATTAGGCACAATGAAAGAGCCAGGCCAAAATTTAGCATGAGGCAATATATGTAAAATTATTTTATTTTATTTTTTTAATTATGTTTTACATATAATTTTAAAAAAATTAAAATAAATGGTAAACTATTAAGTTATATATAAAAGGATAAATACCATTTTGGACCCTGTGTTTTGTAAAAGTTACAGATTGGACCCTATGTTTTGTTAAATGACAAAATGGACCCTATATTTTCTAAAATGGTAAAAATAGGACCCTGAGTTTAATTTTAGACAACTTTTTTTTTAATACAACCAACTTGAAGATAATTCCTAATACGAACAGATACAAAAAATGTAAACAGTTTTATCATAGCACTTTTAGATCGAATTATAATTAAACTTTAAAAATCAATTCAGGGTCCTATTTGTACTATTTTAGAAAATACAGGATACATTTTGTCATTTAACAAAACACAGGGTCCAATTGGTAACTTTTGCAAAACACAGGGTCCAAAATAATATTTACCCTATATAAAAATATAAGATATAAAATCCACATTGGAATAGAGGAACACACCTACTAATAATAATAATCTACAATAATATTCCAATAATAAACTGTGGTTATAACAAATCTTCCATTGAATTATAATGAAATGACGAAAATGTCCTTCTTAGTGATTGTATTGCTAGTGGTGACGTAGCACGTCACCCGCCAAATTTCAGATAAAATCTGATAACACGTGGCGACATGCAAGAGTGCGTGTTTCTTCACGCGCGGCAACTGAAATAAAACGCTTACTCGCTCTAGCCACTTGTTCGTTGCGGTTTTAGTCTGTTTGGCTTTTTAATTTTTGTTTTATTTTTATTTTTAATATTGAAGAATATTAGTGGAAAACAACTCACATAAATGTAAATAATATTAGTAGAAACATAAAATGAGTGGGGGGCAACATAAATAGTATTTATGAAATATACATTGTATTTGTATGGCAAAAGTATCAACCATTAGTAATGGAGTGGTTTGATTATTATTCTAATTAATCAATAAATAACTTTGTTAATACATATTATTGCTCCTTTTATAACCACTTTTTGAATTAAACGACATATAAAGAATACCTGTGTTTATTGTGTGTGTGTGTAAGAAACACAACCCATATAAGAAGGATTATATACATATATTTTAATAATAATAATAATAATAATAATACTAAATCTGTGTTTATGTTGTGTGGATTGAACAATTTTGTTTTTGGTTAAAATGGGTTTAAGTTGAATTTTGTTATAATTTACTCAAAATCAAAGGCATGGAACTTATTCCAACACAGATCCTAAAAGCTGCCTGCCAAGCATGCATCATCACTTTCTAATAAGAGGTATATGTATATACCTAATATTGATGGAAATATATGTACACCTATTATCCACCATACAATCAATATATATATATGGTCAAATCAGTTTATACTGTCAACTTTTGACCAAAAGAAATCACCATGTATTCATTTTGGGTATTTTTATTGGTTAGTGGTATTTTTAAAAATTATTTTTTTAAGTTATATTAGACTCAATATATAATTATAAGGATATGATTTTGTCTCATGATATACTTTTACGGAATGTACTTCGTGGTACATTAGATGAGTCTCAAGGTATATTAAATGAGTGTTAGAGTACGATTCTACTTTTTAACCCTAATTACCCCTAGATCAATCTCAGCCGTCAGATCAAATAACTACCTCATCTGACGGTTGTTGTACATCACGGATTACAATCTGTGAAAGTACAGACAAAATCATATCCCTATAATTATATCAATAATAATATGAAACTAAAAATAATACTAGACACCTAAAAGAACTTTTTCTTGTGTAGAGAATTTTTGCCACCTTGTACTTCTTATGGTAAAGGCATTATGGAGTGGATTAGTGAAAGTCTTAATTCAATCTCTAATCATATTTTAATTTAAGTTATGTAGAATTTTTGTCTCCAAATTTTGATATATACTGAATATGTTTTTTGAACTTTTTAAGTTGTTTGAAATTTTCTCTGAATTATTGAGATTATTAGTCTCAAAGATTTATGCTTAATTTCGTTCAATATTACTAACGTGGTTATGATCCATGTACCAAATCGTGCCCCCAAATTTTAATATGTAAGATCTCTTAAATTTCGATATGTACTAAATTGTACCCTTAAACTTTGATATGTAACAAATGGTCTCCTGAATTTTTATCCAGAAGTTTAGAAAGAAGCCTTTGAATCTAATAATTTTAATAAGTTGAAATGACAAAATTTGTTATATATCAAAGTTAAATAAAAATCTTAATTAGCATATAACTTAATAACAAAAGGTCACTTCATAAAAGTGTTAAACACTACCACCAACACTTAATAAAAATGTGAAATAAAACACTTAATAAGAATGTGAAATAAACAATTTTATCAAATCATAACAAAAATAAAATAAAAATGATAATTTGAGGATAGAGAAAAGAAGGCATTTGATCAAATCGTTTTGTACAATAAATAACAATACAATCGTTTTATAGTGTAGTGTGGTGTGTGTGGTTAAAAAAGTTAAAGCTCTCTTTCCAAGCAAACATAAATAATATTATTATGTTAATTAAATATTTTTGAAAATAGATTAAAAATTAAGTAAAAATGGGAAGTAGTGTGATGTTTTTAGCTTTTCATATTCCCCATGCTCTCTATATATTTTTGTCATAAAAAGGTGTGAGCCATTGAAAAGTCTGATTCTTTTCTAAAACCAGAGAACAGAAGAAGAAGATGAAGAAGAAGACAGTTAATTTTATTAATAATAATAATAATAATAATAATAATAATAATGATAAATATAGTGGTTCCCTCGATAACATGAAACCATGTCAAAAATAGTTTACATTTACAATACAGAAATCCATTAATTAACCGCCTGTACGTACCTCCAAGGGGCCATTTATTTAATTTTATTATTATTATTATTATTATTATTATTTTTATGAAATGAGTACTTCATTAAATTTAGTATTCGGAATACATGCTATCCATCAGAGCTGCTGAAACGTTAGACACACAAATGCTATGTTCAGATAAAGACCAAGACATCCTAGTAACATGTGCTAGTCGGTTTGCTGAACTTTTCACAAAATGAATTTTGATAAAAGAGTTTGGCAATTATGGACAAGAACCTCAAAGAGCGAACTGAGAGGAATCTTGCTTCGAATAGCTTGGACAGTAATCAGACTATCAGATTCTAGCTCGACAGTGTGCCAGTTATGATTTTTTATCCAGCTTAAGGCTTCCTTAATTCCAACAATCTCCGTCACTTCAGGTGTAACGGTTCCAGGATTACAGCCAGCTTTGGTGTCAATAAGAATACCCGAGTTGTTCCTTGCAACCATGCCATAACCATATTTGTTTTCACTAACAAACATAGCAGCATTAATATTAATCTTTATATATACACCATATTTTCATACAAAGAAAAAGTCTATATATGTATCACAACCCTACCTATTATATTTCATTCTCAACATTTATTTATGTTTTTAGAATTACACCATATATTATTTTTTTAATTTTTTTTTAAATGTATGCAGTACGGTTTGTATTTCTAAAGTGATTGCAGCGTTAGTTGTAATAAAGGTTTCTATATGATTTTTTGTTACAATTTAGGTTGCACCGCTAGTTGTAATAGGATTTTCTATATAGAATTCCGTAAAAATATATATATAAAAAAAAAAAAGAAACAACACTGATTTGGAGTGTAAAAATGAAAAAACCTATTTTTTTACCCTAGTTTAAATGCATTTTTTTCAGTTTGAATTTATAATTAGTTGTTATTTTTTTTTTATATATATGTTTGCAATAATAGTTTACAAAGAATCAGTATTATATTTCTTAAAGGTCGTTTTAGTACACTGTCTGGATATTTCAACATTTAGGAGAGTTTTTTTATGTATTTTTTTACGATCGACGTACGTTATAATTTTTTAAGATCACTTATAAATTTTTCAAACAATTCTAAATAGTTTATAGTACCGAAATAAAAATTAAAATAGCTACTTATGGTACATATAAAAAATAAATTATGCATATTTAAATATTTTTGCAAGTCTCAAGTTCATATTTTTTTCGTGTTATGTCGTGTACTTGCCTCCTAGTATTAATCATATTAAATACAATTTTTTACATCTATCAAATTTAACACGTTTTTTTAAAAACCTTATTAAACTGGTGCATTTTTAAAATATGCTAAAATATAATAATCCACTACTTACAAAACACTCTAATGAGATGCTTATTTAACAGGCATGCCTAAAGGGTAAGTTGAAAAATACCTCTTTTATTCATCAATTAATCAAATTTACCTCTAATTTTATATTTATTTGAAATATACCTCTTTTTATATGTATTGTACCCAAAATACCCTTACATAAGAGAATCACATAGAGAGTATCTTGAAGTGACAGGGGCAAAATTGGTACAATGTTTAAAAAAGAGGTAAAAATAATAGATTTTTAAAAAGAAGGTAAAAATAAAAGAGGACAATATAAAAAGGGTATAGAGTGTAATTTCCTCCATGCCTAATCATGTGTAATTGTTGTTGTTAATCAATCATGTTCCTTAATCCTTTCAAAAACAAAATTGTATCTCATGTAGCTTTTTCGATCACTAGTAAAGTTATTTATACAATTCGTAATCGAACTCTAATTAATTTGGATTAAATGAATTTGGTGAAAATAATTTAGTCAATCTCAATCGTTTATAATTCTTTGTCTAGTTCTAGTCTTAAAATTTTCACCAACGGTTCAAATCAAACTAATTTGCCTAATTATTTTACATGAACTTGTTTTCTTGATACAATATTGATATATGAGAACAATCTTTATACACAATATTTTTTTTTATTGTTATCTATAAATAATAACCTTTGAAAAGCAAAAAAAAAATGATAACAAAACAATAAATTACTTTTTAAAAAATTGAACAAAATGATAAGCCCATATATAAATTATACTCAAACTTGACACCAACTTATATCCAAAACAATTTTAACCAATCTTTTTATTTAAGATTGATTCTACCTAAATAATTTGCCACATAGATATATTTTAAATTTATGTGTGATTTATGTATTTACATATCATTACTTGTACAAAATATAAACCAAACCAATTTATTCATACTTGGATTGGCTTGATTTGGTTTAAACATTTAATTAGTCTAATTTTTGCTATCTAAACTATGACATTTGTAAAATTTTGTTCCTGAATTTTTCTCTATTGCAAACATCCTCGAGCTATGCAAATCTTTACAAATATATGAGTTACATGTATAATTGTAGTACAAAGACTTATTTAATAATTTTAAGCTACTTGAAATTTAATTTATTGACATTAAACATACAAAAAGTAACTCTAATAATGCACATACATATTCTCATAATTTATCATTAGATCGATACTTATGTATTTATTTTTCGTCTAGACTCTTAAATTGAACTAGAATAATATTATGTTAATGCTATATCAACAACTTGATTAAATAAACAACCAGAATGCAACTGTAAGAAGACATTTACAATAATTTTTATAGTTTAAGAGAAATTTTGACAACAAAAAATAAAAATAAGAAGAGAAGTGCATGTTTAGCATTATAACTAAAAAAATATTTTTTGTTTTTAAAAACAGAAAATTATTTTTTGGAAATAATTTGACTTGTTTAGCCTTGTTTTTTTAAAATAGTTTTCAGAAAATAAAGTTACAAAAAATAAGAATTTTGAAAACAACAAAATTTTATTTTCTGTAACTAATTCATTTTTGGTCAATATTGTTTTTAAAAAACACTAACCAAACATGACTTGTTTTTAAAAACTTCAAAAACTATTTTTTGTTCTCATTTCTAAAAACAATTTTTTGAAAACAAAAAACAGAAAACAATACCAAACATGCAAACATGCTCTAAAACTCTACAAAAATCATAATTCAGGAATATGAATCATATTTACTCATAAATAAATAAAAATATCAACAAAACCAATTCGTAAAAACCCCGCTCACCGTTCACTAAAGCAGTTCATAGAAATATAGATTAATTGTCTTTTTTAAGGATTTACTTATTTTATTTTTATAAACAACTCATGGTAATTTGCATAGTATTGTATGATTAAAGAGGTTTCAACTTCACTCTATAACTCTCAAAGGTCCCTCGGTCCAAAATCACTATTTTTAACAGGATAAGTTGAAATATAACCATTTTTTTCATCAGTTAACCAAAAATAGCTTTATTTTTCAATTGAAATGTACCTTCTTTCATAAGTCCATTATCGATTATACCCGGGTACTGTTCAGAGAAATGACAAAGGTTTTTTTTCATTACATAAGGGAACAATGAGAATATAACAAATAAAAGAAGGTATAAATTAAATATATAGAAAAGAAAGGATAAAAATGAAATGGGTTAATAAAAAAAAGGTTATAGGGTGCAATTTCCACTATTTTTAACACCTCAGCTTCTCTTTTCATCCTTTAAGTTCCAAGTTCCAACCTCGACATTATAATGTCTTTCTTAATTAATATAAGCTGAACCCAAACCAATAAGTACAAGATGGAAAAAGATAAAATAAAGATACAATCACTCCACACACATCACAAAAATCACATAAAACAAAACTCGTTGGTTTTGGGAAGTATAAATTCTACCCTTAAAATGGGCCTACTTACTCTTTGTTTTCTTGTTCTTGTAGAAGATATTCATATCACTTACCTGTATTTATGAACTGACTTGCTTCAACATATTCTTTTTTTGACCCAAGAAAAACCCAAATTGTAACAGTATAGTATTAGTAGTAGCATTGTGACTAATTTGCCAAGAAAACAAAATAGGGATTAACTTGTCAAACTATAAAATAAGAGACAAGGACGGACGACAAAAGAATGAAAAATCAACCAGAAAATAAGGTCAACAATTCCACAGGTAAAGTTTGTGTTGCCGAATAAAGAATTATAACAAGCATGAATAAAAGAAAACATAAAATATCTAAAAGTTGACATTGATTTGTATATTTTGAGCAAACTAAGAAGGGATTCAAACCGGCATTGTTAAGCGTTCTGCGAATTGTGCCACGCATTTTATTGCCCGGTATTCTATTTCTTTAGCTGAACGTATGTTCCCAATTAACACCTGTAGAATTGATGTCTATTCTGAAGGCTCTAATTAATAGAGAACACTTTATTCAAAAAAAAGAAGGGATTCAAACCTGGGCAAGCCATGATATTCTAACAACACAAGTGTTAATATAAATATTACTTCATATTCATTATTCATTATGATAATAATACTCGTATATATTGGTCGGATTGAGAAAATGCCAAAACAGAAAACAAAGAGCTGAGCTGGCGAGACATATAGATAATAATAATCTTTCATTTCATAATAAGGATTTTTTTTTCTTTTAAAACAACTTCTCACCTGACCAGTGGACTATTCCCCTGACAATATAATTAAATTCATCAACGACTCTAAATCCCCAAAAAAATACAAGTTTATCACCACACAACGTACAACGGATAGGAAGGGTATCCTCATTCATACTCAACTACAACGCAAATATTTATGGAGACGACTCTCTGGAAAGTGCCAAAATGACTTGGTAACGAACCATCATAACCAACACTTTTTTAGCTACAACATTTTCTATCAAAACTAAAAACAAAAATAAGAATAAGAAGAAGAAAAATGCAAGACTTGACATCCGCTGTATGTGATAACCCAACAACAGCCATTCGGGATAAACGACTCACCAAAAATAGAAACCCCACTTGGCTTTAATCCTTTCGTCACAGATGGTTGTCGTATATTAAGTCCCCATGCTATAGCTTGGTCGAGCCACTCTTAAGATTTGCCCCGCTCTGTTATACAAATCAAACAAACTGATGTCAGAAATTAATCATCGTAGTCAATACAATTCAGGGAGATGATGTGTACTGTATACACTAACTACCTTCAGCTGAAGTTGAATCCACCAGAAGGAACGGCAGGAGCCTCACTCCCTCCAAAGTTGAATCCGGATTGTGCCGAGTCACCAGGTGGCATTGTGTCATCCTCTTCCTCGAGCCAATACGTTTCAAGGATCTTTACAGCCTTTTCATATATCTCTGTATTGTCGTGACTTTGTAGATTCTCAATTTTCTCCAACCCTTCAGCATCATCAATTAGCTGAGCATAAAGATTAACACCTCCAGTGTTACCCAAATTCTTTTCGGCTTCTCCAACCTTCAAAATGTTTTCAAGCCCTTCCAAACATACTGTGACAATCCTAGGATCAGGGCAGATTAGAAGATCACACAATGGTTTGATACACCCTTGATTTACTAAGAACCTGAAACCAAAGAAAAAAGGAACAAACAGATCAGCACATCTGCACATAAAATAATTAACAATACAATCAAGTAAAATAACGTACTTTATTTGGTCATGAGAACCACCAGATGTAGCATTTGAGATAGCCCAGGCAGCCTCTTTTTTAATATCAAATTCAGCATTTTGAAGAAGATTAACAAGTGGGGCAATTATACCAGCCTCAACTACACACTGTAATATGCAAATCATAAAATACAATCACTCATTAGAACAAGATTTAAGTCTCATATCCAAATCACACATACAATCACTCATTAGTCCAAGATTAAACTCTCATGTCTCCAAAGATTGTTAAGTATAAAGAGGAAAGAAACTGAAACATTTTTTAATTCAGATCAGCAGCTATACCTGAATCTGCTCCTTGTTTCCAGCTGTGATGTTTGAGATAGTCCAGCAGGCCTCTTTCTTGATACTCTTCTTATAATTGTTTGTCAATAAAGTCAGCAAACAGGGAAGAGCTTGATGACTTATGATGACCTGAACAGAGTAACAGTTACTTAGCTCAAGATGCAAACAGAACTCCAGTTGAAAAGTCATCATGCAAAATTAGAGAATGCAAATAATTACACAAGCTAAAGAAAAATTAAAACCTGAGTTTGCAAATCATCTCCAGTGACAATATTCCCAACAGTGCGAAGAGCAGGAATGAGCACAGATGGTGATGGGTGACTGGAAAACATACAGTAATAGTTCAGTGCACAAGAACAAATCCCAAATATACTGATTACTAAACTCCTAATGATATTGCACAAACAAAAACTCCCAAGAAAAACCTCCAATCAAATCCCAAATATACTTAATACTAAGAGCAGTCGCAAATACAAAAGTATTAAAAAACAAAATCAGATATCAAGACTCACAGCAAAAGTTCAACAAGTCGGGGGCACACCCCGGCTTCAATAACTGCTTGAATTTTATCATTTGTTCCATCTGAAAGGTAAGAAAGTGCCCAACAAGCATCTGTCAAAACTTCCTCATCATTTGAATGGATAAGGCGAGCAAGAGCTGGAAGTGCAGGCTTAACCTGTGAGAATGGCCAAAAGAGATACCATTAGAATTTATAATTTAAATTAACCAAAAAGGAAGGCTAATAAACTTTTAGTATTAGTACATCGAGCATACAAATATCCAACCTGATCAAAAGGAGGTTGTGGCTTGCCCCTACAGAAGTTTGAAAGGGTCCACGTTGCATTTCTAAGCATAGAGAGCTTAGCATGCTCATTTAATTGTGCCAGCAATGGCAGCAAGGCCCCATTACCAAGTACTAGATCACGACATCTGGGGGAATCACCAGCGACATTACCCAAGGCCCAAACAGCCTACAAATGCAAAAGGGAGAACCATGTCAGTCACTACTACTACAATATTACCATATAATTCCATCTTCTGAACAATTACAGTACAAATCACCTTCTAAAACACTTAAGAGAACACATTACAATATTTTCTTTTCCACTTATGTCAAAAATACTTTAGTCAAAATCAAGGTTATGCAAAGTGAGCTAGGACATGCCAGTTCACATTTGTAAGCAAAAGCAATGTAATAGATAATTGCCAACACTATGAGCAGTCACAGAAAAAGAAACTAAGAAGCAGCTACCCTACTTGCTTAAATTCAATACCTGCTCACGAACGTCATCACTTGGAGAACCAAGAAGTTTGACAAATATAGGGACAGCTCCATGATCAATTACAACCTTTGTGTTCTCAGAGGTCCCTGAAGCAATATTTGTGAGAGCCCAAGCTGCTTCAAACTGTAGGAAATACAAATTATAAAAATGGGATGCATTGAGCAAGTAAATAATATTTGGTACAAGAAATTGCAAACCTGCAGCTGTGGAAAGTCTTCCCTCATTAGAAATTCAACAAAACGAGGAACAACACCAGATTGTATAACTTCCTCGATTGGAGGACTTCGCTCTGTAGTCATAAAAAAGTATACATATAACATATTAATAAAGCACAACTGTAAAATAAAATCAGTGTGCGGCAGAGATATAATTCCTCACCAATAGAAAGAAGCTTCCTAAACTGAGTAGTAGACTCAAGCTGCAAATTTCCATCATCCGAGTCTGACCAAACACCCGCTACCATCGAAGGTAGATGTTCTAGCTGCATTTAAGAAATGAAATAAAGTTAAGCACAATAAAAATTCCAACCATTCCTCTTCACAAAACTGATATTAGAAGTACTGAAGTCAATCCAATAAAAATGCAGTAAAATAACGATAATAGTGTTTCCATAAGTCACAAGTAGTCAAACAAGGACTCCGACCAATAAAAATTCAAGCTGCAACATAAAAAACAAACTTCAAATTGATCGAAATGAGTTGGCATCAGTCCAGAGTGTACAAAATCAAAGTTATAAATTCAATTAAACCCATCTTCAAAACCCTAAAAATAAATATCAAAACGAAGTGAATCAGCTCCAAATGAGAAAAGGGGAATCCCAAACCTTCACAAAACCCTCTTAGAACGAATTCAACATGAGCAAAGCAATCAAAGTCCTCATCACAAACAAAAATACCAACTTAATCATAGCAAAGCCGTAGATTATAAAAGTAATAAACTAAACCCTACTTAATCGGCAAACTCTGCATAAAAACCAATACAACCATAGTCCATAGTCATCAGACTACCGAACCGAACTGCAATGTTAATACAAAATACTTAATACATAAAAATGATTAGTAAAAAGACCTTCTTCTCAACAGCTGAGGTTGGAATGGAAGTCTGCAATTGCTGAGGGGGAAGTCCCTCACGACGCTTCTTCTGAAGGCTCTCTTCTCTGCGATTTTTCCTGATCTCCACCATATTATCCTCACGGCGCCTTCGACCCTCTTCAGCGTCGACGGCGACCTTATATCGGTTCCGGCGGACCTCAGTCCTCGCGCTCGGCCTCAACGACATGATGAAGTAGTGGAATTCGAAACCCTAGAGAGAGAAAGTAAGGGTTTTGGGGAGAAAACAAAGAGAGAGAAAGGAGGGTTTGATCTTTCGAAGGTTTAGAGAGAGAAGTGAAGAGAAGAACTGAGAGATTATATAGCGCAGTGTGGGAGTGGGGATAGCTTAGTCGGTAACTGGGCTTGGATCGGTTTGAAATTACGAAATTGCCACTGGTTTTGAATTTGAAGGTGAGGGAAAAAGCGTATTTGATTGGTGTGTGTGTGTGAGAGTAGAAAACTAAAAACACTACAATTTCGAAAAAGGCCTCGAAACGACGACGTATTAAGTGTTTTTAAAAAATTAAAACCAGTGCTTCACAGCTTTCTTTTCTTTATTGGTAACAAATTTATATCTTTAATACGACGTCGTATTATGTGGATCCAATCCCAAACGGCTAGATCGATGTCTAAAGTTGGAAAGTACAGCGGTGTTGCGGTGTTCAGCTAGCGGTGACACCTTTATTAAAATTTAAAAAATATAATATAATATAATAATTCACATCAATAACTCATTAAATAAATACAGATTCTTTATCGAAAAATAAAATAAATAAATAACTAAATACAGATTGGAAAAAAAAATAAAAATTTATTATTATTTTTGTTTTTAACTGGAAAATTTATTCAATTATATACACATTTCTTTTAAACCAAATGTTTTATTTTATTTGTTTTACAAAGAAGGTAGTAGTGGTTTTGTTTGCATCCAAAAATGCATAAATACTCATTAATTTACAATTATTTTTGTTTTGTAAGAACATTGCTAAAGGAGCTTCAACATTGCAAGAAATAGAAAAATCGAAGTCCCTTTATTTTCTTTGGTTCGTGTTTGTGTGAAGAAGATAAGCTAATTTCTGTTTAATTTTTTATTTTTGATTGGGCATAGCTTTTTAAGTCGCCACCCATAAAGGATAATTAAAATAGAATCAAAGTTTATATTTGTTGTTAATTCAAAACAACAACACCAAGATTCACAACACAAATTGTAGCAAAATCAATGAACTTAATAATAACAAATTATCATATACATATAGTAAACTCAAATAACTAAAGTTGAATTAAGAGGATAAGAAGACACCAAATTTATCGTAGTTTTGGTCCTCGAGATCAAATGTCATTTCTGACCATACTCTAGCTAAAAAATATCACCAAGCTTTCATTAATGGAGGAGAAGAAAGAATACAAACACCAATGATAGAGCTTAGAAAACTCTGAACTCGGATCTTAGTGGACAATCTCAGCCCTTCTCTCCCAATCCCGAGTACACCCTTAAGTTCTTAATCCCAAAGGACTTGATCTCTCTCTCTCTCTCTCTCTCTCTCTCTCTCTCTCTCTCTCTCTCTCTCTCTCTCTCTCTCTCTCTCTCTCTCTCTCTCTCTCTCTCTCTCTCTCTCTCTCTCTCTCTCTCTCTCTCTCTCTCTCTCACACACACACACACCAAGCTTTCATTAATGGAGGAGAAGAAAGAATACAAACACCAATGACAGAGCTTAGAAGACTCTAAACTCGGATCTTAGTGGACAATCTCAACCCTTCTCTCCCAATCTCGAGTACACCCTCAAGCCCTTAATCCCAAAGGACTTGATCTCTAAACTCCCACAACTTCTCTCTCTCTCTCTCTCTCTCTCTCTCTCTCTCTCTCTCTCTCTCTCTCTCTCTCTCTCTCTCTCTCTCTCTCTCTCTCTCTCTCTCTCTCTCTCTCTCTCTCTCTCTCTCTCTCTCTCTCTCTCTCTCATAAAATGAAAAGGGAGCTATTTATAAACATAGCTTTACAACTGTTCTTGTAACAGTCTTAACTAACTGTAATAAAGTTGAGTTCGTTATAGGCTAATTTTGGAGGATTAACTTCTACATATTCTACCTTGATCCTCAAAAGTAGACTATCAAGCCCTTTTCACTCAAGCCTTAATGATGTTATACTCCCAAAAGTTTCAACAAGTACCAATATTCAGCAAGTTAAGACAATGCATCAACTTGCTGAAAGTGAGAATCTTTGTTCCCATGTCTGTAGAATTATCACTTGTGTGTACCTTCTCATGGTAAACAGAATTCTTACACAAGTGAATTGATGAAAGACTATCTTAATATATAGTTCCTTTGTCATTGCTTCTTTGAAAGCTTTAGTGGTGGCCGTAATTTCTGATTCTGTTGTTTCAAGTGCCACCACTTGTTGCCGTTGAGATTTACAATAGATGCAACTCTTGTTAACCATGAATACATAAGTTGTAGTAGATCTTCTATTATCTAAGTTTGATACATAATCTACACCAATATAGCCATCTAATCTCAAATTTGATGAGTCTCTTTGGTAGATCAGGCCATCCTTTGTTGTTCTTTTTTAGTATCTCATTAACCGCTTCCATGCATTCCAATATTCTGACCCTGGATTTGCCATGAATCTGCTGAATACACTTATGGATTGAACTATATTAGGTCTAGTACTTACCATGATATACATTAAATAGCCAACAACCATTGCATATGGGCATTCCCTTAATACCTTCTCTCTCTGTTTCAAACTTAAAACATTACTCATTTGACAGCTTAAAATGTCCAGCTAGAGGTACTGATGTTGCCTTAAAAGATTCCAACTTTAACTTCTTGACTACTTTCTCTATGTAGCTTTTTTGAGTTAGGATCATCTTCCCTTCTTATCTTTTCCTTAATACCAAGAATTTTTCTAACTGCTCCAAGGTCCTTCATTTCGAATTCGTAATTGAGCTTATCCTTAATGAGTTTTATTTTTGCCTCCTCTTTAATAATAATATCATATCATCAACATAGAGTAATAGGTACACTACCTTAGGTGTCCCTAATTCCTTGTAATAGGCAAGAGTCAAACTTTGATCTTAAGATTCCAATACTTTGGGTAAACATGTCGAATCTATGATTCCACTACCTTGGTGATTGCTTCAACCCATATAAAGACCTTTTTAGTGAACATACCATTTTAGATTTGTCATTTTCTACTTAAAAACCAAGTCGTTGTTCCATGTAGATTTCCTCATCTAAGAAACCATTTAAGAATGCAATTTCGACATCTAAATGCTCAGCATATCATAATGTGCAACAATGGCTAACATCATCCTGATAGTTGTATATTTCACAACATGTAAGAATATGTATGTATATTCTATTCCCTCAATCTGTGCGAATCTTTTAGCCACCAACCTAGCTTTGTCCCTAGGTGGTTCTCCGTTTGCCAAGCCTTCCTTTTCCTTAAATAACCATCTGCAAGAGATAACCTTCTTTCTTGTGGTCTAGGAACCAAAATCCAAGTCTTATTCTTCTTCAAAGAATGCATTTCATCTCCCATTGCAACTAGCGATTTCTTCCTTGATTTGCTTGTAGTTGCTTCCTCATAAGTGGTTGGTTATGGTTCATCTTCAGATTGTACAATTTCCAAAGCATATGTTATCAGGCATGCTTCAGCACCCTATTGCCTTAAGCATCGAAACTCTTCGTCGTGTTCGTTAATTCTGGCTTGCATTTTTGCAAACCTCTGTTCCCAATCCTAGGCAGTCTGCGATGGGTTAACATTACCCCAATCGTGAGCCCTACCTCTTTAACCTCTACCCCAACCATAGAAGTTTAGGAGGATTTGATCTCCTCGATTGTCACTGGATCCGACCATGCTGCCTTGGCTTCTCGTGTTTTGTCGGGTGTCCATTCTATTGGACTAGCATGTGAAATCATAAGTTAGCATGTTCAGACCATGATCAAGATTATAATCTAACTACCGCTTACTTGAGAATTTAAAATATATGCTTACTCAACTATCAGGCTACTAACATGCTTTCTATCAAGATTTTCTTACATACATACTAATAAATCGAACTACTAAAGCATATAAAGACTTATTGAGTCGTGAGTCAAGCTCATCTCTGATGATGATTGTACATATCACGACGATCTTTAGAAAACAATACAATTGGTGGCTTTGATACCAAATTGTAACACCCTACTAGATTAGGCACGCTATAATATTTTCTTAATTATTGTGCAATCATATGCTATTCAAAGGGTTTATTGAAAAATATGAATAAATAAAACTTCCATAAATAAACTTAAACTTAAGTAAATATACAACTAAGAATCTCTGGGATGGAAGTTCGGACTTTAATAACTTAAATCCAACATATTATCTTTCAATATTACGTACCATGAAGACATGGAACAACCTAATCTAAGCCACAAGAGCTGAAATTATACAAACCTGCAACTCGGAAGCCAACCTAGGCACCTAGGGTTTCACCTGGTGCCCAAGTTGACATTCCTAACTATGATTTTTGTTTTTGGGTTTGTCTTAGTGCAAATGGGTCAAAAATTGCATCGAGACATCAAGTAGACAAACCATAGACATATTTGAGCCATTAGAATAAAAATCAGAGCAAGTTTATTCTTGAACACCCGAAGCCCCAAGCACCTAACCCCTAAGTTGACAATCTATCAGTATGGGTGCCTTCCAAGTATCAGATCGGAGATCTGACTTTTTCATCTTCTTCATATTCATCAAAAAAGCAAAAATAGGTCATTTTGGGGAAGAAACAACGCGTCATGGGTGCTAAAGACGAGGCCCAGCGCCCAGGTTAACATGTTGTCAACATGGGCCATTTTTGATGAAGTTTTTCAAGAACTATTCCAAGAATCTTCTTTGTTTTAAAAAAATATTAAGATTCAACTAATTTTTGGGATTAAACGGAATTTCTAAAGGTCCAGAATTAGGATTCAGCGCCCAGGTTGACACTTGGGGATAGGCCGAGCACCCAAGTTGACATATTATCAACTTGGGTTGTTTCCAATTAAGTTCATCGAAAAGGGTTCCATGCATTTTTTCATCATAAAAAATAATGAAGATTCAAGAAAACTTGGGGAGAAAACCACAAACTCGAGCCTTTAAAAATGGGGCCCAGCGCCCAGGCTGATCTGGTGTTGGCCTTAGCACCCAGGTTGACAATCAAATTGGGATGTTGTCTTTAATTGCTCAAATGCCAAATTTAATTCGACCAATTAATTTGGAATGGTAAAAAATAGGGTAGGAGACCTTGTCCTCAAGTTCATAAACCATGAAAGTATCAAAATGAGATCCCAAGAGCTTGGGATTAGGGTACCTAGTTGTTGGGTTTTATGCCCTAAATAAAACTCATTTCAATATAATCAGATTTACTTATTAATATAGATCAGAAATAACATTTAATGTTGCATGGTTCACATGATTTATTTCATGATTATATGTACATAATGTATAAATTCATCTGAAACCCTTTTCACATACTTGATCCTGTTTATTGTGCCGTCAACACATTGGAAAGTAAACATGACTATGTGAATAAAGTTTCCTAGATTTATCGTAGACACGTATTTTACTGATATGATAATCTACAACAAGAGTTTACTTGTATTTGGAGAAATACTATGTTCTTTCCAGAACATTGGTTAAAGTAAAGCTCAGGTTGGATGCATGGAGTATGCATCGGAAGGGACCGATATTGAACTTTGACTTAGATTTATTAAACTTACCGTAATATCTATTCAAGTCAATATCGCCTAGTTGATCCTAGATCAAATGATCTTAATCCTGATATGATTAGGCTCAATCTTGAAAGGCTATTCGTGTTCTTTGATTTGTTAGTTAAGCCTACTTTTAGGTCAGGGTGATACGTACATTTTGGGAACACGGTAGTGCACCGAGTGGGAGCGCTAGCATAAACATGGAATCTATAGCTTCTATCTGGCAAATAGTAAGCAAAGGATGATCTCCTTCGAGCTTGACCAAACGAACATAAATGGTGGAGTACTCATTTCACATTAGCTGAAATATCATTTATACGGGGTCAAGTGTTTTAAGGAATAAATACATTGTAGGGTGTAAACGTAATTTAATCACTTTACAGTGTAGATCATTCATATAGAGGATCATTGATCAAATTAGGATTATAACAATGGATAACTAATGATGTGTCTATATGGTGGAACATATAGAGCATTCTATATACTGAGAGTGCAATTCTAAGTTCTATGCGTGGATTCAACGAAGAATTAATAAGTTAGTGAATTTTAGTGTTAAATTCTTGATCTACTTATTGGAAGCTCGTTATATAGACCCATGGTCCCCCCACTAGTTGAGATAATATTGCTTGTAAGACTCATGTAATTGGTTTTGATTAATCAATTATAATTCACGAATTAGACTATGTCTATTTGTGAAATTTTCACTAAGTAAGGGCGAAATTGTAAAGAAAGAGTTTATAGGGGCATATTTGTTAATTATGATACTTTGTATGGTTCAATTAATAAATATGATAAATGACAATATTATTTAATAATTATTTATAGTTATTAAATAGTTAGAATTGGCATTTAAATGATTGAATTAGGAAATTGGCATTTTTGAGAAAATCAGATACAAAAGGTGTTAAAATTGCAAAATTGCAAAGCCCAAGGCCCAATCCATTAAGTGTATGGTCGGCCACCTTTGTAGCTTTTTTAAATGATTTTTTCATTATTTTAATGCCATATAATTCAAATCAAACCCTAGAGGAATGCTATAAATAGATAGTGAAGGCTTCAGGAAAATAACACACTTTCGAATCGAAAACCTGAGCCTCCACTCTCTTCTCTAGCCGCCACTCTCTCTCTCTTTTCTTCCTCAATTTTTCGAACCTCTCTTAGTGATTAGAGTAGTGCCCACACACATCAAGTGATACCTCAATCATAGTGAGGAAGATCGTGAAGAAAGATCATCAGCAAAGGAGTTTCAGCATCAAAGATTCGGAGAAAGAGATCCGTGTTCGAGATATTGATAATGCCTCGCTACGAGAAAGGAATCAAGGGCTAGATATCTGAACGGAAGGAGTCATATTATTCCGCTGCACCCAATGTAAGGTTTCTTAAACTTTATATGTGTTTATTTTATCGTTTTAGAAAGTTCATATTTAGGATGTTAATAAACATACTTGTGAGTAGATCTAAGATCCTGGTAAAATAAATTCCAACAAGCGGCCTCGAGCCATGGTAATTGATTTACTTACATGTAATTTGGACTTTAAAACGATTGTTTGTATGTTCTTTGGATGGTATCATGTTGTATTGAGTGTTATTTGATGATTGATTGATGATTGTGAAATTTTCGTGAAAAATAATTGTTATTTCGGTTCTGGAATTATTTTTATTGGATAGTATGGAAAAAATTAAGCAAGTTAGCCTTTTACAGAACTCAATTTGGATTTTATTTGAATTAGTTATGATTTTTTGAAGATTTAACAAAATCGGCCGTGTCTTTGATAGTTCACTGCGATCATAGAACTGTCCGTACAGTTTCGGATTTTTCCTTTTTCTTCAATTTTTCATACTTTTTCATGGAATTAACTTCCAATTTTTTGTATGGTTTTGTATATATACTATTACTATTCCTAATTCAATTCTAATTATCATTTTGAATTAATTTAAATTTTTTTTAATTTAATTCAAGATATTAGTGTAATTTGAATTTGAATAGAATTAGTATTTATCTTTTTGCTTAAAAAATCTATCTTATTTTAAAATTTGATTATATCTTATCTTATTTTAAATTTAAAAATAAGATATTAATAATCATGTAATTTTTAAATGATATAAGATATTTTGCTATTTTTTTAAATTTTGTTATTTTATTTATTTAAATTACATTTAAAATTTGAAAAAGATATTTATTTATCTTTTCTAATTTTTTATTTAATTTTTATTTATAAAATAACATTTAAAATTTAAAAGTAGTTAGCAATTTTTTTTGAAATGATATTTAGGTTGGTTGAAACCTAATTTTTCAAAAATTGTAGGTTTAATTTTAAATTTAGATTTTTTTTTAAAATTTCGAATTTTTCAAATTTTTTTTAAATTTTTCGAAAAATTTAATAAATATTTAATAATTATTTTTTCAATAATTATTTTTTTATTTAATTAATTATTTTCGAAATTAAATATTTAATTTAAAATTAAATAAATCCTACATCCAACTATCCAACTAACCTTGTTGCAGGAGTATGTGTTTTAGCTTATGTGTAAGTTTTTAAAACCTATTATTACTTGATTGCGTTAAATAGCCATGGTTACTTTTTGAGATCTAATGATCCGATGGCTCCCTCGGTCAAGATAATAATTTGTAACGGTATATTTACAATCTTCTTTCATCCGTGTATGACAGCAACATGATAGGACCCATCAAAGTGTGCCTGTGTGAGCCTATGTGTTTAATTTTATTATAGATGCATATAGGTTAATGTTGCTAAATAAAATGTCATAGTCATTGATAGATTTTATTTAGGCCCATTTAGTTTTGGGCTTATTCAATTAATAACAGTTGTTCTTATTAAGGTTAAATTCCTCTCTTTTGGGCCTTGTGTGAGAGTTGGGAGCCATAGAAGTGGGTACGACATACTGAACCCAAGATCCCCTCACACAACCACCCCCCAATTGTGAAGGCCCATTTGCCTGGCTCAATGACATTGTACTAGGTTAATTACACTAGTTTAACCTAATAAAAATTGATTAGCAACATAATTAATTTCATTTATTTTGAAATTAATTTAAGAAAAACATAGTTTAAAGAATTTTTTTTATTCTAAGCTAAACTGTGTGTATTTTCTTGTATTTAATTAAATATAGAATTATAACCATCTAGATTCTTCCTGAACTTAATTTAAATTTTTCATTAAATATTCCTATTTAAGTTGATATTTAGTTATTTTCAACTAACCAACTTAAATCTGAATATCTTTTGAATTCAAAATTTCAAAATTAAGTTGAGGAATTTTAGGCATTGGTTATTAAGATTCTTTAGATATTTTTTTTAAGTTAATATCTTTTCGAATATTAACTTAAAATGGAATATTTTCAAATTAAGTGGTTACAACTTAATTTTTGATATTTAATTAAATTTAAATTTGAAAATATTTAAGTTCTAGATTTTTCTAGTACAACTTAAATTAGATATTTTTTCAAATTTTGTGGAAAAGATACTTAGTCAAATAAGATATTTTCTAGATAGTTATTTCTAGACTACTTATTATTTCTAATATTAAATAGGAAATATTATACATTGTGAAATTAATTATTTATTAATTAATTTTGGTACAATTTACTTTAAGTATATTTTTCCTAGTATTAAACTAGAGATTAATAATTAAGTCTTCTCTACACTTAATTATTTATTTCTTGAATTTAATACATTTAATTAATTTGAAAATTAAATATCTAAGTTGATTTTTATCATCATACTTAAATATTTCTTTTTCATGACATTTAATTAAATAGAAAATTATTTTTAGTTGAAATTTAATTTTTCAACTAAATTTAAATAATTTTCAAAATATATTTTTTCTTTATTTTATTAATCAATTTTTTTCGAAATTGCATTTCTTAAATGCTAGAATTTCGAATTTTATCTTGAAAAATAGATTAAGTTGTAAATTAATTATTTATTTTAATTAATTCTTGGATCAACTTAAATCAATGATTTTTTCATTTATTGATTAATTTAAAATAAATTGAATTAAAGTATATTATTAGAAATTGAATTAATTAGTCAAAGGAAAATCTAGATAGATGATATTTTTGCTTGAAGTATTTTTCTAGTGTATTTAATTAAATAGAAAATTAATATTTAAGTTGATTTTCATCATCATACTTAAATATTTAAATTTTTCTTATATATTTAATTAAATAGGAAAATTATATTTTTTGTTGTAAATTAATTTTATTAATTAATTTTGGGCCAACATTAAATTAGAATAATTTTTTCCAGGATTTATTTTTTATTTTAATATGCATTTTTCGAAAATTGTATTCTTATATACTTTAATTTTTCGAAATGCAATATATATTTATAGAAAATTAAATTTGAGTTGTAAATTAATTTAAATTAATTTTGTAACAACTTAAATATTTTTTTCTAAATATTTATTGGAAATTATTACTAAGATGGAAATAATTCATGTTATTTTCATATCCATCTAAGTAAAATTTATAAATATTAAATTAAAATTTATATTTAGAATTTTTCATTCTAAATTGGAAATTTTAATTAAATAAATATATATTTAAAATAAATAGAATAAATAAAGAGAATAAAAGAAAATACAACTCTTTTCAAATATTGAGCTTTATTATAGAGACATTCGATCTCCATTGTGGGTTTTACACCGCGTTTGTTTTAGTGAGTAATCCTCCCTAATGGAGGAACGTTCATTAGCAATTTCGCACCGTTTAACCTCGCATGATAAGTAGTTTGTAAGTGTTTTGTATGGTATGGATCACCCACAATGGTGGCGACCATACTTGACTTGCAAATTATGAAACAATGGTGGAAGCTCATAAGATAGAATTGCCTTGACTCTCGCCAAACGGGACAACGCCGAATTCCACCCGATCGAATAAAAGGTTGCTAGAATGTTTAACATTTTAGACGAGTCGACAACTCTATTCAATGAATGGTAGCTTTCGACTCTCGCCTAAACGGGACACCGATATCGTTTGTTGAAAACCTTGGAAATTATTTAGGATTGTAAGTTTTAGTATTTTCACTTGTCATTCTACTGCTATATGCTTATAATTTCGAATTGTGTATGAATTTATATTGAACCATGTTATTTTCTCGTTATTAAGTTGTAGTTTAATTTCGAATCTTCATTGTTGGTCTAACTTGGCTTGTTTATCTAATGAGATAAATCCACTAGTGGATTTTCACCATTAGACATACATAATAGTGTTAGATCTCGAAAGATAAATATTGTATATGCGACATCTAGCTGTTCATCCATTGATGACACCTTAGACTAGTATTTTTATGATATGAAACAAGAAGATTATATAAATAAGATTACTTTGACTTTAAGCTAATCGAAGCATCGTTGGATTCTTATTTTAAACGAAATTATCCTAATTCCTCTTAGCTTATTCATTTCGAATTAGCTTTCAAAACATATCATTGGATGAATGGTCTATAAATCATTTCATGTCATTTTATATGACGCATATGATTATAACCCGAAATTCTATTCCCAATTGATATAAATCCTCAATCTTAGAAATCTCCTACTTGTATGGGCAAATCTGACTTCGTAGTTTGTATTAGTAGTCTTGGTCCAAGATAGAATTACTCATAATATTTGGTATAAATTTAAGTCTTTGACTTTAATTTTGATTCCAAAATAGAAATTTTCTTATATTTCTAATTCCGGAATACAATACAGCTTACACTTTTTCAAGTGTTTAATATCCATCTTCTATTAATGGATTAAACTCGTATGGAATATGAGTTAGGTATTCTGTGACTGGGATCCACTTGAAGTATTCTAAGAACTCTTTGATGTAACTAAACCTATGTCATCATAGACACTACAACATTTTTTTTAATCTGTGGCATTTGTATCTTGTTCATAGTGGATTTGACAAGATCAATCTCTGCAAAGAATTAATATGCCTATATCCACTGGAAGTAGTTCATCTCATTCGCAGATGGATGTACATTCAGGGGTGGATATGAGTTTTTCGTTGTATTCTTAAAACGATAACTCTAGATTATACCTTATGCAAAGAAATTTGAAATGTTTGAAAAATTTCATTAATTTCTAGCAATGGTTAAAACCATTAAGGTAAGTGGTTAAAGATCTTTAACGGGCGATAGGGGTGGAGAAATAGTATAGATATGCGTTAAAAAGATCATTAAATTGATTTTTGAATTATATCCAAACTTACCTCCCCGTAAATTTCGAGTTGCATATTGATGATTAGTTGCTAGTCGTTGCCTAAATCCTTCTATGGTAATACAATTTAATGATGTAATGGTTGTATACTTAATGTAAATCATTACTAGATTCATGGATGACCTAATCAAAATCTTAAGAAAGTACAGAATCGTTAACCATGGTTTGTTAGCTTTTCTAAGTGATTGGGGGTGGACCATCCCATTGTCAATAGATAAGAAAGTGTTTGTTCAAACAAATACTACTTTTCTAAGAAAATGACTAAGTCTGAAAAACAAGTAGCAAATAAAGGAGATACTTAATTCTTGATTCCAAAAGTGTTCTATCATCTTATATGACATACGATGATCCCACTGCCTCTGTTGTCTTGTCACAACCAAAGAGGTTAATACCATTTAGTTTTCTTCGACATAATTCACGGTACCTTGTCGTAGTGGGAGAGTTTCTAGGAACTCACCTTCTTATGACTTGGGAGACACTAGTGATTAAAATCCATTGTGAGTTTAAACAAGTAATGGATTGTCAAGATAAGAAACTAAGAAGAAAGCCAATAGAACTATGGTTTAATCCATTCACATGGAGTGACCTAAAGTTTTCTATTACAAGGACATAAAAGGAAATTTTCGTTAATAAGTCTATTCTATGGACTTAACAAAACTTCCTGTTCCTAGTATTATAGGTTTGAGTTTATCTAAACCTATGGCTTGTGGTATACCCGGTAATTACTTACTCTAATGCAAGCAACTTACTTTAGTAAGATGCTAACATTTTCTTTCTAATGGCAATCTATAGAAGCTTCACAACTTCTTAGGTATAGATTTTATTTATCTAAGGAAAAGTCTTAACTATTCCAAAAGATAAAGCCATGAAAGAATTTCTTACATCAACAAGTGAGAGGTCTTAGATATGCTTTTGTATGCCTTAGACCGGACACTGCTGTTGAGTGGGAGTAATGAGTAGGTATCGGATTAATCCAGGAGAAGAACATTGGAAGACAATCAAGTAAATCTTAAGATAAAGAAGAGGAACTATATGTTAGTCAATAAGGGTGTGTTTAAAACTCTTAGACTACACCATATCAGATTTCGAAATTTGCCTATGTGCTAGTAAATCTTTCCGATAAGATGGTGGTTACTCAGGGGTGGAATAGTGATTTTGGAGAAGTGTAAAAACCTATCCGAAGTCTCTAGGTCTACCGAGAGAAGCCGAATGTTAAAGTGCAGGAAAGTTACTTATTCGGTCTAAGGAAAGTTCTATACATCTTTGGCACCATTCCAAATTGCCTTAAACTACTAGTGTTAATTTCTTTGATTAACCAAAAGTAGTTGCCAAAGATATAGAATCCAAAATATCCCAAGAGAGTAAACATATAGAGGAATTTCACATTATCAATGATTTTGTGATTAAGGAAGAGTAATGGTGGAGAAAAGGTTGTGGTTAATTCAACCTTTCGGATCCTATTACGAGGAGTTTACTACTCTTACACTTGATTTGTATATCAAGGTGTTGAGATTATTTGAAACGCACTTTTTGTTTTATATTAGTGCAAGTGGGAGTTTGTTGGGTTTTATGCCCTAAATAAAACTCATTTCAATATAATCGCATTTACTTATTAATATAGATCGAAATAACATTTAATGTTGCATGGTTCACATGATTTATTTCATGATTATATGTACATAATGTATAAATTCATCTCAAACCCTTTTCACATACTTGATCCCGTTTATTGTGCCGTCAACACATTGGAAAGTAAACATGACTATGTGAATAAAGTTTCCTAGATTTATCGGACACAGGGGTTTTGCGATATGATAATCTACAACAAGAGTTTACTTGTATTTGGAGAAATACTATGTTCTTTCCGAACATTGGTTAAAGTAAAGCTCGTGCTGGATGCATGGAGTATGCATCGGAAGGGACCGATATTGAACTTTGACTTAGATTTATTAAACTTACCGTAATATCTATTCAAGTCAATATCGCCTAGTTGATCCTAGATCAAATGATCTTAATCCCGATATGATTAAAGGCTCAATCTTGAAAGGCTATTCGTGTTCTTTGATTTGTTAGTTAAGCCTACTTTTAGGTCGGGGTGATACGTACATTTTGGGAACACGGTAGTGCAATTGAGTTAGAGGCTAGCATAAACATGGAATCTATAGCTTCTATCCGGCAAATAGTAAGCAAAGGATGATCTCCTTCGAGCTTGACCAAACGAACATAAATGGTGGAGTACTCATTTCACATTAGCCGAAATATCATTTATACGGGGTCAAGTGTTTTAAGGAATAAATACATTGTAGGGTGTAACGGTAATTTAATCCCTTTACAAAGGTAGATCATTCATATGAGGATCATTGATCAAATTAGGATTATAACAATGGATAACTAATGATGTGTATATGGTGGAACATATGTAGCATTCTATATGCGAGAGTGCAATTCTAAGTTCTATGCGTGGATTCAACGAAGAATTAATAAGTTAGTGAATTTTAGTGTTAAATTCTTGATCTACTTATTGGAAGCTCGGTTATATAGACCCATGGTCCCCCCACTAGTTGAGATAATATTGCTTGTAAGACTCATGTAATTGGTTTTGATTAATCAATTATAATTCACGAATTAGACTATGTCTATTTGTGAAATTTTCACTAAGTAAGGGCGAAATTGTAAAGAAAGAGTTTATAGGGGCATATTTGTTAATTATGATACTTTGTATGGTTCAATTAATAAATATGATAAATGACAATATTATTTAATAATTATTTATAGTTATTAAATAGTTAGAATTGGCATTTAAATGATTGAATTAGGAAATTGGCATTTTTGAGAAAATCAGATACAAAAGGTGTTAAAATTGCAAAATTGCAAAGCCCAAGGCCCAATCCATTAAGTGTATGGTCGGCCACCTTTGTAGCTTTTTTAAATGATTTTTTCATTATTTTAATGCCATATAATTCAAATCAAACCCTAGAGGAATGCTATAAATAGATAGTGAAGGCTTCAGGAAAATAACACACTTTCTGAATCGAAAACACGAGCCTCCACTCTCTTCTCTATAGCCGCCACTCTCTCTCTCTTTTCTTCCTCAATTTTTCGAACCTCTCTTAGTGATTAGAGTAGTGCCCACACACATCAAGTGATACCTCAATCATAGTGAGGAAGATCGTGAAGAAGATCATCGACGAAAGGAGTTTCGGCATCAAAGATTCGTAGAAAGAGATCCAGTTCGATATTGATAATGCTCTGCTACAGAAAGGAATCAAGGGCTAGATATCTGAACGGAAGGAGTCATATTATTCCGCTGCACCCAATGTAAGGTTTCTTAAACTTTATATGTGTTTATTTTATCGTTTTAGAAAGTTCATATTTAGGATGTTAATAAACATACTTGTGAGTAGATCTAAGATCCTGGTAAAATAAATTTCCAACACTAGTGCCCAGGTTGACAAATGGCCTAGTGCACTAGGTTCTGCTTATCTTATTCTAATTTCGTTCCGACCGTCTGTCTAGCTTTTCATAATAACTAAGATCCATAAAGTTAGAGAAGTCAAATTCACAATTTTGCATTTCTCATTTCCAACGTGGGAAACTTACTCATAAATGAAAAGTTTCGAGTCTCTCATTTTCGCAGAATAACAACATCTCCAAGAACTAGTGACCAACTTCGCCAAAACACACAAACAGACTAAGTGATGTCAAAATATCACTTAGACACCTTAAAGTACATCTCTTGGACGTTATTACACTTACCCAGCATCCAGGTTGACGTCATATGTCAACATGAGAGCTGGGATGTCAACCTGGCGTTGGGTCATGAACTGCAGTTAGTAAAACAGCCATAACTCACTCAATATTGATCATATTGACACGATTTAAGTTGAGTTTCAAAGCTAATTCAATGATCTATCAAGTCATATCTCACATTTCAAACTCATTTTGAAGCTATCATTTTCAAATTACACCCCAAGGGAGTTATAAAAATAAGCTCTGGGTTACCCGCAAAGAGATCTGCTAGGCTCCAAAAAATAGCTATCACCGCCGAGAGCTAATTTTCACTGTTAGATCATCATTTACGGTCAGAAAAATCAAATTTGTATTTTTTCTATTTTTGTAGACCTCCTTCACCTATAGCAGGAGAGCTCCATAAGCCTATTTTTAAAGTTAGGAAAACTACCCAAGGTTTAAGCTTTTCTCTCTAGAAATTGGAGCTTTTGACACTTATTATTTTTCTTTAATTCCCATCCCGTGAGAAATAGAAATTCAATTTAGACGTAGCTCTATTATTGTCGCGATACAAGGAGTGAACTACTATAAATTTAATGTGTCTCTTATACTTACTCAACTACTTTTTCATTCTCGTCAATCTAGCGAGATTTCTGAGTCAACAAACTCTATTGGCCAAATTATCGCATTCTACTGTTATCGGACATAAAAATATGAAAAACATAAAATTTTAGATGTAAAATATTTAATAAATCTAAAGTTCAAATATATATCCGTAATTGAGAAATTATTTATTTAAAGCCTAATTCTGATAATTAGGCCTAATTATTTGCTAATTCTCAAAATAAATTTAAATGGTCATTACATATTGTTTTGTATATTGCAATGATATCGATATCTTGTTATTTTTTTGTTGTTTAATAGTTATTTTCATATTTTTGATAAGGTGTTCTATAATTGTTTTATAGTTGCCTTAGTTGTTTATTTTATTTTATTGAAATACAATATTTTTGAGAACTTAGTGCAGTAAAAATATAAAAAAAAATAAATAAAAGTATGACATTAAAAATGTAAAAACAACAAAAAAAAGATGAATATTTTTGTAAAAACTCCTATAAAATTTATTAGGTCCATTTAAAAAGAAAATTTTATATTTTTAAAAATACTAAAAATATGTGCATTTTGACATTTCTTTTTGGCCCTTGGCACAAGTGTGCCTTGCCCCATGCATGATCATACTCTGTGTTGACTAAATTTTTAGTAAATCAACGCAGAATCGTAATAAATGAGAAATTATTTAAAATCGTAATAAATGAGAAATTATTTAAAATCGTAATAAATGCTAATAAAGAACACCATAAATTAAAGAGATTCGACCTCAGTTGTCGGTGAAAGCCTACTTTTCTTGTATTTTATTAATCAGAGTTGCAAAGTCAAGAATAAACTCTTGAATGCAAGGAATAAAAATGGCAGAGTTCTTGCACTCTAAGTGTTGATTTTTGGATCCCCTCCCCAGGTCATTTATGACCCCTTATATAAGGGAAGGGTCGGTGTTTCTCACTTCAGGAGACATGACCATTGTAGAAATATCTTAACCGTGTCCTTGCTTTTTAGAGGGGGTTAAAATCTGATTATATATTTTCGTGGGTTTACAACTATTATTGAGTTTTTTGTAGAATTTGAAATGTTGAATGAGTTGGTTACGATGAGAGTACCTAATGGGATGTGACCCAACCGTTTAACCCTCTAAGGGGGATAGTACTCATCTCTCAGCGGTACCCCAAAGATCTTATCCTTTGCTTCTCATATTGTGTTTAATAATTAACAGTATGTAGCCTTGATAATGGACGACGTATTGTATTAATCATGTCATATGTAGCTAGAGTGGGATACTTAGCTCATAGGAGTGTAAGAGGTAAAGGGTATACCTGACCAATACTTAGCTCATAGGAGTGTAGGAGATAAAGGATATATCCGACCAATCCATCACTCTCATGTAGTTAAGTTACCTTCGAAGTAGAGGTAGCAATGTGTACCCCTAGACTAATTCACCTTCGAAAGTGTGTGGATATTTTAACTCGTTGTGAGAATAATTATTCACCTTCTCCGATGTTAACCACCTTACCTATGCTAGGAAGGAGGGGTAACTGTCAAACTTCCTATCTTACCGTTATGACTATCAATTGTGACTAACGACTGAAATTTATAGTTATGACTTTACATATTTTTCATTAATTTAACTTTAATATTTTCATGCCACATCATCATCTCTGTCACATCACCACTTTGAGTAAACATTTATGCCATATATTAATACCAAACATAAATTAACTTCTAACTCCAAAGTAAAAAATAAATAGTAGACATTGTTGTTGCAAAGGCCACTTCAACTGAAAACTAACCCAAAAAAAAACATGTCTCGATTTGTAGTCTTTCACTAGAAAATGTGCATGGTTTAGCATTAACAAATGTCTCGATTTATTGTTCCAGGGGGCCACTTCAACTGACAATTGTAGCTTTTCACCATTAACAACGAAAGAACAACAAATTATAAATTATTAATAAAATCAAATTAAACTATTATTATATTAAAAAAGAAGAAAGTAAGAAACTGTTTTTCATTATTAACTAACAAAAAAAGATCCTAAAACACAAAATTCCCTTTTTACCCCTAACTAATAGCTAATTCCCCTCATGGAGTTAAATCTCGAAATGGGGAATTCAGTAAAATTAAGCTCGTGCAATACTAGCACGCGTTGGTCTTCCGTTTCGTTGCACTACTTATAGAAGCTGAATTTCCACGTGGTCTCTTCGTAGCCGTTGGATTAATATTGTAGTCAAACCCCATTCCATCTCCACCGACCATTTCTGCGAACATCTTCTGGAGATCCTCAAAGCTATCGCCCTATATACAAAGATAGTTTTCCCCAATAAATAAAAATTAATCGTGTAACACCGCACGATAAAATTACATTTTTGCCCTCAGAGCAGAAAAAATAAAAATAAATATATAAAAATTATTCTCTTTCTAAAAACAACATAAAAATGTGTACCTCGTCTTTCACATTATTCATCATTGAGATCATCTCTTGCATGAAATCACAAAAGTCCTGTACATAATGATGAGGTATAATGACACGTCAGCCTTTATAAAAATTATTGAAAAAAAAAACTAATCGAACGATAAGGAACTGAAGAAGTGAAACTGTAAAAAATGAGAATCTACAATTTAATGTTATCAGCATTGACGACGTCGTTTTAGCGTATACAAAATTGCGCAAAACGACGTCGTTTTTAACTATTTAATTTTTAAAATTTGTGAAAAAGGAAAATAAAGGAGATAGTACGGACTTCATCTTCGTCCTTGAAAGGATCGTAAAGCCCAGCGTCGTACATTGATCTCTTGGCTTGGTCGGAGAGAACTGCAAAAACCGGCGAAAGAAAAGGCAATGGCGGCGTCAATTAATATTAAAGACGAAAATTCTTCATAATTATGGAAAAGAGAAAAGAAAAGAGTGAGGTAGTGAATTCTGTTCTTACCAGAATAAGCTTCTTGGATTTGTTGAAACCGTCGTTTAGCTTCTCCGGCAACGCTCGGTTTCTGAGTCCATCTATCCGGATGCCACTTCTTCACGAATCAAAACAGAGAAAAAAAAAAAACTTCGTTAATTATAAAGAAAGAAAGAAAACTAAAACGACGGCGTTTTGAAGATAAATTTACCAAAGCAAGTTTCCGGTAAGCCGTACGGATATCAGAATGGGAAGCATCTTTACTAATTCCAAGAACGGTATAGTAGCAAGATCCACCGTTGGATACGCCATCCCGATCCATGATCAAACGATCAAAATTAATTACACGTAATCAAACAAGGCTCTCCAAAAAACAAACTTCGAATTTGATCAGACCATATGGAAAACCCAAAAAAATATCAGAGAGAGAAAGAAAGAGAGAATGAATGGAATAAATAAGGAGAGAGAGAAAAGTTGGGTAGAGAGAGAAAAAATATCTAAGGGGGTTTTAAGGAGGGTGGCGGGTGAGAGAAGATATGTGAAAAGAAAGTTCCAGACATTTCATCTTTTTCTACGTTTGAAGAAGAGAGTGTGTGTGTGTTGTTTTTTCGGTTTTTTTTTTTCTTATTGGGATTTAGATTTAGATATTTTCTTTTGCTTATTATTAATTCACCATTGAGTTTTAAAAAATTACGATTACTTGCCATTATTTTTTTTTTTATTATTTTAGTTTTATATATGATATTCCTTTGGTGTGGTGGTGGTTATTTGTTTTGTTCCATTTTTTTGGCTATTAAATTTCTTAATATGGTAATTATTTATATTTTAGTAGATTCTAGAAATATATATATATATATATATATGAGATGAGGATTGAGATCTTATAATATAAAATAATTAGTATTTTTTGCTTTAGAATATTTTACACTAATAATACTTCTTATAATATAATTTTTTAAGTAATATTATTATAAGAGGCACTCAGTTGGATAAAGAGACATAATATTATTATTTACATCTTAGTTGTTCAAGCTATTCTTAGTTCGGTAGTTATGCATTTTCTTTTAGTCTCTTCGTTAAAGATTGTCAATTTATTTTATCTTTTTTAAGTAATGTTTCTATTGATCATGTTAAACGGTCTGCTAACAAAGCCGCGCACTGTATGGCACGTGGTGCTTGTTATTGGTCAGGTCGTCGTTTTACTGAGAGCGATGCTCCTATTGCTCTTCAAGCCTTTGTATTAGCGGATGTTTCTGTCTAATAAAAATTATTTTCATTCAAAAAAAAGTAAAGTGATAAATGATAGTTAATAAATGGATATAAATGAAATAAAAAATTATATAATAAATCAAAATTTTGAAAAAAATTATAAAAATACATTAATATACATAATATATTTTTATAATTAAAAGTATATTTTTATAATTAAAAATTTTAGATCGTAAAATTATAAATAAAACATAAAAGAAGGGTATTTTTATAAATTTTCATCAAATATTTTTACTCTTTTTGCGTGAATGAATAATAGAATAAAATATTTTTTATTTTTCTATAATAATTTATAATTTTACTTTTAGTATTTTAATCCTTAAAGTAAAAAAAATAAAAGATATTTAATTTACATTCATTTATCAATTATCATTTACATTGTCAATGGTTTCATGATATATAAAAGTGAATAAAATATGATAAAAAGACTACATTACTCTGAATATTATATTTTAAAATGTGTTATTGATGAGTCATATATTATAAGAAATACAATTTTATAGTGTAAAAAATTTAAGAAACAACACTACTAATTGTTCTATAATATAATAAAAATATATTTTATATAATATATAGTTATGCCACCACTAAATTTTAATAATACTTTAATTCTAACAAAAGCTAGCTAATAATGATATATGTAGGGCAAGACCAGAATTCAATTAAAATGATTTGGTTTGGGTTGGATTTAAGATTAACATGAACTCACTTCATAACCCTCCTCCACCCCCTTTTTCTTTTCAAAATAACAATAATAATAATAATAATAATAATAATAATAATAATAATAATAATAATAATAATAATAATAATAATAATAATAAAATTTCCATTAAAAAAATAATAATACAACAAAAATATCATTGTTGTTAGTATTATTAATTATTCATGAATAATTGAGATGTCATTGTGATTTTTGAGAAGTATATTATTATGCAAGTTTTATTCGTTGTAACTTGTAAGAACCTATAAAATCTTTTAATCAATCATGTTATGAGTATTTCGAAAATAGAGAATGAAAATTTATAGTGAATTTACACATTCTTTTTTTATTGCTTGAGACCTATTTAGTAAACTTTCTTTAATTTAACTGTTTTTTATTTTTTTTTTTATTTTGAGTTGTGATAAGAAATAGATTTTATAATTATAATTATTGTGGATATTTATACCATATTTGTGTAAGATTATATTTGTAAAGGTCTAATAAATAATAGCAAAGGAGTGAGGGGAGAGAGAAAAAAGATGTATCAATAGTCACCCATCTATAATTTGTTAGAGTATCTCCAATAAAGTGTTATAAAAATAGTGTGTAATTATATATTGTTATAAATATTATTAATTATGTGGATGTCCAAATTTTTTATTTATTACCATTAATGTAATCGATATTTCTTTTTTCTTAGTTTCTATTTTTCTTAGTTTCTTAATATTTAACTGTGTATGTGTATAAATAAGAGATCTTATTGGAATAAAACATTAAAAAAATTCTATCTCTTCTCTATTTTTTTTTTCTCTAAATTATAATATTACATAATACTAATATTTCATAATACATATGTATTTTTTGCTTATTTTCATAAAATTAAACTTCAATAATAGTGTATAATATGGTGTAAAATTTAACATATGTTAAAGTTATACCAAATTTGACACAAAATATAAGATCTACTAAATTTTACACTATAATAAATGTTACTTTTTTTATTTACTCATTTGCCACTTATAGTACCTTTAATGATTTTTTACATTTTATTTATATATTTAATTAGATTTTTATACACTTTTAATTAAAATTTAATGTATTTGTAATTTTATTTTTTTGCTCTTAATAAAACCCCAATATCAAAATTTAGACCCTCCACTAATTTATACAAATTAATTCCATTGATTACATGAACTTCCCATTCTACCCTTTTATTAAAAAAAAAATGTTAAAAACTAAAAAAACTTCTCTCTCTCTTCCCTCTCTCTTCCTCTCTCTCTTCCCTCTCTCTTCCTCTCTCTTGCCTCTCGTGCACCCCTCTCTCTCTCTAGAAAAAATTGAAAAAACTTCCCTCTCTCTTCCCTGTCGAATGTTTATTTCTCGGTGGGTGGTGGTAGAAAACCGGAGCACACCCCAATCACTCAAGAATCTTACACCATTATAATGGATAAATTGTGTTTTAAGCATTTTGTTAGATTTTATGTAGTTTACTTTCGTTATATGTGTCGTATTTATTGGAACTGGTATTTTTTGGTCTGAAATGGTAGAGATCTTGCAGATCTAGTTTTCTGTCGAAATTTGGGTTTTCCAAATGTTATCGACAGTTTATCAATAGAATATCGATGCTATGTCGATATCCTGCTAAGAAAGGTCAGGGATGACCATTATCGACATGTTGTCGATATCATGTCGATTAAAAAGCAAATTAACCCTAAAATTGAAAGTAGTTTGACCAATAAAATTGTCTGTGTTGTTAATGTATGTCGTAGGTGTATCGATAGGATGTCGACACAATGAGAATAAAATTTTTTTGACCTAAATGTCGATAATTTGTCGATGGTATGTCGATATTTTGTCGACAGTGTGATTTTAATTGTTTTCTGTGTGAATATCGACCTCATGTCGACATGATGTCGACATTGTGTCGACAATTTTGTTTGCTAAATAGGCGTGATCATACTTGGAATATCGACAGCATGTCGACAGTATGTCGATATGTTGGCGACAATGTGATGTAATTGCTTTCTGTGATTGCTAAGTGTGATATCGATTGAATGTCGACATCATGTCGATAGTGTGTCAACAATTTTGTGTCGACAAATTCTCAAATAACTTATGTATGTTAATTTGCTTTTTAATCGACATGATATCGACAAACTGTCGACAACATGTCGATAATGGTCATCCCTGACCTTTCTTAGCAGGATATCGACATAGCATCGATATTCTATCGATAAACTGTCGATAACATCTAAAAAACTCAGATTTCGACAGAAAACTAGATCTGCAAGATCTCTACCATTTCAAACTAAAAAATACCAGTTTCAACAAATACGACACATATAACGAACGCAAACTACATAAAGTCTAACAAAATGCTTAAAACACAACTTATCCATTATAATGGTGTAAGATTCTTGAGTGATTGGGGTG
Source organism: Cannabis sativa (assembly GCF_029168945.1). Taxonomy (NCBI): domain Eukaryota; kingdom Viridiplantae; phylum Streptophyta; class Magnoliopsida; order Rosales; family Cannabaceae; genus Cannabis; species Cannabis sativa. The sequence continues at coordinate 87,927,706 of NC_083602.1, read as the reverse complement.
TGCTCCAGTTTTCCATCACCGCCCACCGAGAAATAAACATTCGACAGGGAAGAGAGAGAGGGAAGCTTTTACAGTTTTTTCTAGAGAGAGAGAGGTGCACGAGAGGGAAGAGAGAGGGGGAAGTTTTTTAGATTTTAACATTTTTTTTTTATTTTTTTTAAAAAAAGGGTAAAATGAGAAGTTCATGTAATCAATGGAATTAATTTGTACAAATTAGTGGAAGGTCTAAATTTTGATATTGGGGGTTTTATTAGGGACAAAAAGTGAAATTTCCCTTTTCATTTATATATATGATCAATATTGTCTCATATAGCTCTACTTTCATTTGTTAATGTAAAATTTTAGTATTATCTTTCTATTTTAGTAGAATTTTCTCTCTCCCTTCTAAAAATATTGCCTAAAAAAATAGTGAACTTATTCTATAATTAACGTATATACATATAGTAGAACATTTATCTAAGAATACTTTATTCAGAAATAATTTCTAATTTATTATTAAAAAAATAAGTCTTAATTTGGGTCAGTTATAAATAAGAATAATTTTTAAATTATAATTAGTTATACATTTTCTCTTGTATTAAGAAAGTATACCTCTATATAAAAATAAGGCTGTTGCTCCTAAAATCGCCCAATATACGTGGACCAGTCAAGAGGGGACACGTGGATCAGATAACTTGGAAAGAACTGCTAAGTCTTTTTATGACACCAGGAAGCGCTATTCGCATGGGTCCCGGAGGATATACCCGGAGTACAAGGTACTCCCGGAAGCGAGCATAGCATGAAGGCACTCCGGGATGTGTCAGGTCTCTCCCGAGAAATCAAGTCACATTTAATGTTGCATGGGAGGAAGCGTGTTGGGACTGTAACACGCAATAAAGTCTGACGGCACAACCCCCTGACAGCCGTACGAATGATCATTTAAGTCTAGCGACGGCTACCCTGCGAAGAGTCACGTCAATCATAAGACAAAAAGGACATTCTCCATAAAAGCCCTACAACACCTAGGGATTTGACCATGCATCACCCATGGTATATTCATCGGAAATGCCCAACTTTATGGATACTTACAGATACATGTGTAAGAACAATTCTAGGGATTACCCCACCAAAACACTATAAATACCCCCTCAAAGCTCATTTAATGGGGTCGGAGAATCTTGGTTGCACAAGAGCAAGAAGAGAAAAAACTCACCAAGAACATTCTTTGTATTTAAGAGAAAAACATTCTCTCAAGTGTAGAATCTGTATTAAACACAGCCATTAATAGCAGTGGCTCGTGGACTAAGGCTCATTAACGCCCCAACCACGTAAAAAGTCTTCATCTCACTTTCTTACAGCTCATTATTATAATTATATTTTAACAGTTGCCGAAAACCTCGGTCAACATTTTGGTGCTTTCATTGAGAGCTGAGGAAAGCTGCTTCACAACAAGCATTTAACTTCACGATAATGGTGGAGACAAGAGCTACACGTCATCCTCGCCTCTGCAGAAGACGCTCAAGATCCCAATGAGGAAGATGTAGCCTCGGGGCAGCAGAGGAGTCCGAGGAAGAAGTTCCAGATGAAAACCACGAGGAGCACCTCGACGAGTACGCTTACGATGATGGAAGCTACCAAGAGGCACCGGTGCTCCTCGTACAAAAAGCTATCGATCATGAAGGCGAGATCGAAGCTCGAAAGTGCAAAATCAAAAGATGCATGAGGTGATGCTAGCCATGCGAGAAGCTATGGAGGCAAACGGTATTCACGTGCATCCTAAGGCGATGGCCGCCGGACTCGACGGGGAGCCGGCGACGTCTTCGCCTAATTCCCGGCGGAAAGGCCTGTGGAACCTAGCCCTATAAGGCACCCCTGGCGAGGAAAACCAAGCAAAAAACCCTACTTCGCCCCCGGTCGAAAGAAAAGGCGCAGATCCGCGAAAGGTCCGCTCGGATTTCCCTGAAAGGTCCGCGAGGGGCAAGCCCCGAGGAGTCTCTGGCCCTCGGGATCGAGGGGACCGAAAAGCGTTTCCGTGCACCAGGAACCGGGGGGTAGAGGAAGAGGAGGACGAGAGATGTCCACCCATTGGTCTGAGAAATCAAATCAATGGGAATCAAGGTGACCTCCGGGATCACCTTGACCAAAAAAGATACAGACCCGTAGTCTCCTCAGGTACTGTAAATGAAGGGATTATGGCAGAGCTTGCCATACTTCGAAAAGATATTGCCCGAGTCTCCGGAGAGCGGAAGGGAGATGACTCCGACTCGGACGGTGAGGATCGGGAGCCTTGTGCGAAACATATCCCGGCGGCGGAGCTCCTAAAAACTTCAAGATGCCCGAGATGGCGGCATATGCGGGAACTCCGACCCCGGTGATCACTTGTCACGATTCAACCGAGTCATGATACTTGCGGCCGTCGAATGACGCCAAATGCCTATGCTTCCCCCTCACTCGCGCGGCGGATCGGCGGAGGAATGGTTCAAGAAATTGGAACCAGGATCGGTGGGGTGTTGGAACAAACTCCAAACCAACTTCCGGAGACAATTTGTCGCCGCCAGGAAGGTCAATTTGGAGGTTAGTGCCTTGACCAACATCAAGCAACTGCCCACCGAGACCTTGAAGAATTACATCAAGAGGTTCCGAGAGGAAGCCTCGAAGACCAAGAAGGTCGACGACGGACAACGGCTTGCGCTTCTCCAAGCCGGAATCCGCATGTGGGACTCCCTTTCCGGAACGAACGAATTACGGCAAGAAGGCGGCGCGCGCCTTCGGGACTTCCGAAGCGAGTCCAAAAATATATTAACCTCGAAGAAGCCCATCGTGGCTTACGGAGGATATTATCCCACGGGATAGCGGGATACATGCCAGGAGTGTCGCCTCGGGCATCGTCCCGACCGCGACCCCTCCGTAAGTGGCATACGGTTCTCGCTACTCCGGATACGACGGGGCCAAGCTTTGCCCCCCGCATCTTCCCATTACTTCGCAACCCGTCCGGGGTGAATGGACGGACTACTTCACAGCTGCCCCAACCGCTAGCTTAACGAGCCCTACCCAAGGGTCGAGAAGCAAAAGGTCTTCCAAGGGCGCACGCGAACGGAGAGAGCGCCAAAAGAAGGGGTACACACCCCAATACACCCGGTACACACAGCTCACGGACTCTCGGGAACGTGTCTATTTTGCCACAAGACGGAATACGCACTACCTGAGACCCCAGCCATTGTACAGAGACAGCTCCCGGAGAGACCCGAGTAAAAGGTGCGAGTACCACAACGACATTGGCCACAGCACCAATGAGTGTAAAAATCTCAAAGATGAGATTGAGAATCTGATCCGTTTGGGCCACCTCTATGAGTGGATCAAAAATAGGTTACCCCACCTTAACCCGGGGCAAGTGGCAGGGGGTATGCCTTCGGGAACACCGTGGGTACGGCGGGAGTATCTTGCCTACCTGCTCCGCAGTGACGCCAAAGATATACCCGGACTACCGCCCCGGCCTAATGGACGGGTAGCCATGATCTCCGGAGGTCCCCATATCGGAGGAAACACTTGAAAGGAGCGAAAGAGATATGCCGGGGCCGCAAGACACAGTGAGGTGTGGGAGGTCACTCAACTCCCAGCTCAAAGGCCTCGGCTAATGGACCAACCCATAACATTCACGGAAGAGGACGCCAAGACGGTGCGCTTCCCTCATCACGACCCGCTGGTCATAGAGACCCCCATTGCAAATAAAGTGGTGGCTAGGGTCCTGATTGACAATGGAAGTTCCGTGAACTTGCTCTTCAAAGAAGCCTTCACTGCGATAGGGTTGACCGACCGGGACCTCTCTCCTAGCGGATCGCAACTCACGGGGTTTAACGGGACAACGCTAATCCCGATGGGAAAAGTCGAGCTCCCTGGGTTACCTTGTGCCCGGATACCCCCCAGAGCACGTTCAAGTATTGCACCTTCGTGGTGGTAGACTGTCCAACAGCCTACAACGCAATCTTAGGCCGACCGGCCCTCGTCGACTTTGGTGCAATAACTTCAATCCGACACCTATGCCTAAAGTTCCCTACCCAGGAAGCCGGAGTCGGAACGGTGAGGGGAAATCAAGGAGAGGTCAGGCAATGTTACAACGTTGCCACCCACTTGCCAGTGCTCATGGTCCGGGGGCCCCCTGAAGTAGAGAAGGCTGAAGAAGACGAGCTGGATCCTCGCATAGGATCCGAAAGGGTCGTAGAACCAATGGAGGACGTCGAAGAGATACCAGTGTGCGACGACGACTCCACCAAAGTACTCCGGATAGGGAGAAGCCTAGATCCGGAGGAAAAAGATAAAATAATAAAAACACTGAAGGGCGCCATCGACATTTTTGCATGGCGCCAAGAAGACATGACCGGCATCAGCCCTCATGTCATCACCCATGTACTCAACGTCAACCCGGACATGCCCCCTGTACAGCAAAAGAGACGCCCGCTCGACTCGGTGAAAGCCGAGGCCTTAGAGAAAGAGGGTGGAAGTCTACAGCGATTCTCAGCTGGTAGTAAACCAAGTTTCCGGAGAATACCAAACTCGCGGCGAAAGGATGGCCGCGTACGTAACAATAGTCCGAGAGCTGCTCCACGAGTTCACGGACTATAAAATAGAAAGAATCCCCCGAGAAAAGAACGCTCACGCGGGCTTGCCGGCTAAGTTAGCCTCGGACGGCGAAATCGAAGAGAGTTGGGGGTAGTCCCAGTGGAACGTTTGGCAGAGCCAAGCATCAAAATAAACGAGACCACACACACGGTTGGGCAAGAACCCACTGGATGGTCCCCATCATGAAATACATAACCACAGTGAGTTGCCCCGAGAGGGCAATCGTCTCGAAAGATTCGATTATCGGGCTCATCGTTATGTAATGATGGATCAAATTCTCTCGGAGAGGACTCAGCATGCCTTATTTAAGGTGTGTATCGGACCCTGAAGCTAGACAAATCATGCTGGAGGTCCATGAAGGGTTCTGTGGAGATCATACGGGAGGACCCAACCTCTCAAAGAAAATATTGAGGCAGGGATACTTCTGGCCAACAATGAAAAAAGATTGTATAGACTATGTCCAAAAGTGTGACTCGTGCCAAAGGTACGCGAACATACCGAGAGCTCCTCCAAATGAGATCACTTTGATGACCACTGCCCTCATGCGGGGCATAGATCTCATCGGGTCTCTACCTACGGGAAAAGGAGGAGTAAAGTATGCAATAGTAAGTAGACTACTTCACCAAGTGGACAGAGGGCCGAGCCTATGAAGACACAACCGCTAAGAAGGCGTTGGACTTTGTTATCAAAAACATAAGTGTGTCGATACGCTTACCTCACAAAATAGTCTCAGACAATGAAAAGCAATTTGATTGCGAGGAATTTACTGACTTCGCAACCAACACCACGGAGTAGTGAAAAGCTTCTCCGGTAGCCCTCGTACAAATGGCCGGGCCAAGCATATAAAATCCTAAAGGTCACCTTGAAAAAGAAGGCTAGCCGCTTGTAAAAATAACGCTTTGAAGAATTGCCAAGGGTATTGTGGGCCTACGGACGACCCCCAGGAACCACAATGGCGTCACTCGCGTTCTCAATGGCGTACGGTTGTGAAGCAATGGTCCCGTGGAAACATTATTCCCATCCCACGGGAGGACGACTTACGATCCGCCACAGTCGAGCCTGCTCCCGAAGCTCGGATCAAGTCGAAGAACTCCGGGATGAGTCCCAAATACGGATGGCCGCTTATCAAAAGAAGGTGACCAAGTATTTTAACTCCAAGGTTAAAAACGAAAATTCGCTATTGGGGATATGGTCCTAAGAAGGGTTTTCCCCACCACCCAAGAACCCGGAGTGGGGGTACTTGGACCAAATTGGGAAGGACCATATGAAATCGAGGACGAGATCGGTTCCGGCACTTACAACCGAAAAGAATGGACGGAACTACTGTCCCAAGAGCCTGGAATGCCGATCACCTCAGAAAGTATTACCAGTAGCGAATTAAACTTAGATTTTGTTCAAAGGGTTTGTACCGTCCAAATGTATGCCTCCTTTATACTAAATAAAACTGAGTGCCTTAAAAACAAAGTTTCTATGCCACTCAGGGGGGTACTAGGGTATACCGCACGGACAAACAAAAACAATCTAAGTAAAATATCCTGACCCAAAGGGCAGGTCAAGCTAAGTAAAATATCTTGACCCAAAGGGCAGGTCAAGCTAAGTAAAATATCCTGACCCAAAGGGCAGGTCAAAAAACATGCGCAAAAATAAAGAGCGTAAGTATGAAAACCCTGAGCCAAAGGACAGGTTGAAATATATAAGTGTGAAAAAAGATCGCATATATAGATATAAAAATAAAAAAAAATATCCTAGCCCGAAGGGTAGGTCATACACAGGTAAATGGCTCGGGGACAGGCCTTAAATTGTCTCCCCTTCAAATAAAAGCTGCCGCCTGTATGTAAATTGTTCTAAGGCAGCAGCAAGTATGTACAAAAAAAAAAAAGAAGTTATAAAAAGAACGGGTAAAATCTGGGTCAATAATATGGCAGCTCAGTCAGCCCGCGGCGGAAGACGAGGTCCAATCCGTGCCTCAAGCTCAGCATCAAGCCTCTTCTTCTTTTCCCAAAATTTGGCAATCATGTCCTCGGGTTTGGGATAAAAAGAAAGCTTGATACTCTGATCATTGGTGGCCCAAGCCATGTAGACACCATCATCAAAGCGCTTCGGGCACCGGGCGCAGGAGACAGGAGAAAGGAGCTCGGCCCTCTCGCTTCCCCGATAGATCGATCTTTGTAGTCCCGAAGCTCCTTCCAACTCCGCAGCGGCCTTGGATTCGATATCCGACCGTGAGTCTCCTCTGAGACCTCACCTTGGCGCCATTTCATCCAAAGCCTCCCCCCGGCCTCCCGAAGATCCCGCCTGGCCTTCTCGGCAGCCTCGGTTTGAGCCCTTAATTCCTCCTGATGATGGGCCTCCATCCTGCCTCTCCGCTGGGCCTCAGCCTGGATCATGTCCTCCGCCTGAGCCTCCCTCCGGATGGCCTCCTCCTCCTTGGCCTTGGCCTTCTCTTCCTTGGCCTTGGCCTTGGCCGCTGCTTCCTAGCACTCGGCAGCCTCTTGGTAGATCTGCCTCTCCGCTGTGAGGTCTTGGAGGACCTTCCTGACGTCGTTCATGTCCCCAAAGTCGGACAGAGCGAAGCCATGGTTTATGATGTTCCTGGAGAGGCGACCGGCCCTCGGCGGCAAAGCCGAACCATAACGGGGTATAAGAAAAAAATTTCTCAAAGGAAGAAAACAAAATACAACAACAAAAAGGAAACGCAAAAATTGCATAGTACTTACCACCGTGAGGGAATGGCCGAGGTCTGGACTCCGGAAGATGGAGTTCGGGGAAGCGCAAGTGGCGAACCGTTTGGGCGCACGGCGTGTAAGCTGAGAAGCGAACTCACCGGTCATTTCCGCGGCAAAGGGAGCCAAAGTGGGCCCTAGGAGGGGACGGAACCAGTCCGTTAAAGGGTCCAGGTTGAGGTTCCACGGATCATGATAGTCCGGATGGTTGATACTCGCCTCAACTTCAGCCCGCAGAATCCTCCTAAGGGCCTCCACCTCGGCATATCCCCGGGAGTACTCGTCCATAGCGTAGTTGTGTTTGGCTATGCGAAGCTCCTGCCTCACCTCATCCCCCGGAATCGGGGTAAGATCAATGTGGGGAGGAGCAGGATTTTCCTCCATCGGAGAGACCCCGCCGTCTAGGCCATGAGCAGGAGTGTCGGCCCTCCGAGGCCTCTTCGGCTCGTCCTGGGCAATCATCTTGCCCTTACACTTGCGAATCAGAGCCACTTCAGGCTCCTCCTCGTCCTCCTCTGCTACCACTGGAAGGGCTTGAGGCTCTCCAATACCCTCGGCGGCTTCCTCCGAGAAGTCCCACCCTTTTCCTTGGCCTTCTCTCGGAAGCACCTCCTCGTCATCCACTAAGTCAATGGTTTCGGGAGGAGCGCCGGAAGGAACCTTCAAGGAAGGTGCCGGGGGAGAGGGGGTGAAAGCCGGAGGAGCCACCAGAGTATGGACCCCGACGAAGTGTTCCGGGATGGCATCCATGGAGGTACCGTTCCAATAAAATAAGCAAGTGTTAGAAGTCCGTGAGAAATCGCTTACAAAAGGTGCAGCAAATAAACTACTCCTACCCGGACTTCCTAATTCGGCCCTAGCAAAGTCCCGAACTTTAATGCTGGCAGCATCATCTCCAAGATAACTGTCCGAGGGCCGAAACCAGCTGGACGCTATGTAAGCCGACGGACCTAAGGGAATAGGTTCTGGAGGGCCGAGGCCCATTCGGGACCGACCTAGGTAATCTCCTAAGTTTGTAAAATAAAATTCCTTCAAATGATCCCCCCATCGGGTCGACGGCATCTTAAACCTACGGAGACGCTCGTCAAACCCTATGGGCCTACGACTGGTATATTCATCAACGGAAGGGACATAGTGAATTATCAAGGGAGACTTACCACCAGCACCGGAAGTGCTAGCACCGGGAGCACCCGAGTTTGGTTCGAGTGGATCGAAGGCCGAGGGCCGGGAAGTCCGGTTCTCGAAGAACCTTCAAGAAGAAGGGGCCCCCGGCGAAGGACCCCCAATCTCTTCTTGAAGAATCTTGTCAAAAAATTTTGCCTCGGACTTCCCGCCAATGGCTTGGCTCCTTCGCACCACCGACTCCCCACGCGAAGCCCTCTCCCGCAGGCGACTGGGCCTTAGAATACGCCTTCTCCTGGGCCTTCCGGTAGAGATAATCTTGGTACTTCTTCTCTGCCGTGGCAATGAGTTCATCCCGGAAGGCCTTCTCCGCAACCGGCGCCCTCACATTAGGGCAGATGACCTTGGAGAGGTTGGAGTCATCCACGGATTGATGAGAAAGGATAAGTTTAGCCTTTCGCAATTCTCCGTGGTGACCGTGCCCCCGACATCAAGATCGGCATGGTCGTAGGAGGCGAAGGCTTGGGCCCTTCGAAGGAAAGCTCGAGTGGGGAGCGTCCGCCGGTAAGGTGGGATCCGCACCCACTCGTGGAGAAGCTCGGGTGGTCCACCGGCCCCGAACCCGGACGAGAAGAAAAATCGGTGGCGGTACTCCTTAACATGAGTCTGCCTATTATTCGGAACCATCCCCTCGTTAAGCGGTGGTGGATCCGGAACCCATAAAAACCATCCTTAAGTTTGTCCCCTTTCTTGGGGACGGATACAAGTTCATAAAAATATAAAATTTCCGCCGGACTGGGAGACCCCCAGCCGCGGGCGGTGTAAAAAATAAATAAGCCTGAGAGCAGGCGGTAAGCTTGAGGAATAAGTTGGTATGGCGCAAGGCCGACAAATACAAGAAAATTAACAAAATAATCCTGGAGCGCGAGCATTGCACCGGCCATCAGATGGGTCTGACTCCAAGCCCCGAAGCCGTCATAGTTGTGATTGGGCGTCTCCGAGTCACGAGGAGGCCGGTGGAAGGTCCCTGAGGTAGAGGGTTTGATCCCAGCCACATTAATGATGTTCTCCAGCTGGTGAGGGCAGGTCAGGGTCGATCGAAGCTCGGCCGCTTCCCAACCAGTGGCGCGGGACTTGTACCCTTCCTGGGCAACAGGTCCCAGAGAAGCCTCCTCCAGGGTGGCTATGTTTTTCCCTTTCTTCTTCGAAGATTTCGAGCCAGAAGCAGACATTTTATGTTCTGAGAAAAACAAAAAGAAAAAACCCAGCAGTTAGGCCCCGTACCAAACCCTAAATCAGGAAAAAGGGAGTGGGGGTCCCCTAACCGCTGGAAAGAGGCCCCCTCCGGACACGTGTCACCTGGGAAACTCAGGAGAGAATCCCTGAACAAGTGTCGGGTGCAGTAAAATCGCAGAAAAGTGGTTTTGCAAAAAGAAAAAGCAAAGAGGAAAGCCTTCCTATGCCCTAAGCAATCGCTAAACGAAGAACACATGGCCTTCTTCAAACAAAGCTGCATGCCTACAACAGAGGCATGACAATGGCGACTCTACAACTAACACAGTAAACATAAAGCAGAACTCGAAGAACTCAAGCACTCACACACCCAGAAATCTCTAAGGGCGAACCCAGAAAACAAACAAAATAAATGTAAGCATGTTATTACCTAAAGATGCAAGAAACTTACAGTTGATTGTTGAACTGGGGGTACTGGGTATGGTTGAGTGAGAGTTGAGAGGCACTGGCAAAACCGAACACTGAAAATTAAGAGAAGTGTTTAAGTGTTAAAGCAATTTGTGCTACTTTGAGGAATGTTCTCTCTGAGAAATTCGAGCAGAAATGGCAAGGAATGGAAAGTAACCGAAATGAAGGAAAGGTGGTGGCTTTTATAGGCAAAAGTGCATGAGGAACAGGCGTCTTCACCTACCAATCTCACGGTGGGGGAAACGCACGATTCGAATTCCCAAAAGATCAACGGACTAGATCAATCTACCATTAAGGCGGTGGAAACGTTTGAGTATCCGTCTGACACCATCAATGCACCGCATCAATCATGGGGCGTGAAACGAATCGACCTCTGCAAAAGTGAATCGCCGCATTTAATGCCATTATTAGACACACCTTCACGCGCCCCCAAGTCGTATCATAAGACCGAGGAGGCGGCTGGAAACATTCCTGCGAACAAGCATATTGTTGCATTAAAAAACATCATTTAATGTGCCCCCACGCGCTCGAGGCTTGAGCTAGGGAAACGAGGGGTCAACAGGAGACACTTGAACAAGCCTTGGTTTATTTTTACTAAGTAAACAAGGCTTGGGGGGTAAATGTTGCTCCTAAAATCGCCCAATATACGTGGACCAGTCAAGAGGGGACACGTGGATCAGATAACTTGGAAAGAACTGCTAAGTCTTTTTATGACACCAGGAAGCGCTATTCGCATGGGTCCCGGAGGATATACCCGGAGTACAAGGTACTCCCGGAAGCGAGCATAGCATGAAGGCACTCCAGGATGTGTCAGGTCTCTCCCGAGAAATCAAGTCGCATTTAATGCTGCATGGGAGGAAGCGTGTTGGGACTGTAACACGCAATAAAGTCTGACTAAGACAACCCCCCAAAGAAACGGCGCTACAGTAATGATCATTTAAGTCTAGCGACGGCTACCCTGCGAAGAGTCACGTCAATCATAAGACAAAAAGGACATTCTCCATAAAAGCCCTACAGCACCTAGGGATTTGACCATGCATCACCCATGGTATATTCATCGGAAATGCCCAATTTTATGGATACTTACAGATACATGTGTAAGAACAATTCTAGGGATTACCCCACCAAAACACTATAAATACCCCCTCAAAGCTCATTTAATGGGGTCGGAGAATCTTGGTTGCACAAGAGCAAGAAGAGAAAAAACTCACCAAGAACATTCTTTGTATTTAAGAGAAAAACATTCTCTCAAGTGTAGAATCTGTATTAAACACATCCATTAATAGCAGTGGCTCGTGGACTAAGGCTCATTAACGCCCCAACCACGTAAAAAGTCTTCATCTCACTTTCTTACAGCTCATTATTATAATTATATTTTAACAGTTGCCGAAAACCTCGGTCAACAAAGGCTAATTAGGATTTTTACCCGCTGAACTTTAACATGTACCAAATCATGCCCCCAAACTTTTCTGGTCGTTATAAATTCTCCTGAACTATTGAAATTGTTGGATTTAAGGACTTTTGTCCAATTTCATTCAATTTTACTAATTCAGTGATTGTCCATGTACTAAATTATGCTTCTTAGACTTTGATATCTACCAAATCATGTCCCTCAAACTTTGACATGTGCCAAATCATGCTCTCTGAACTTTGATTCGTGTTAAAGTTTTTTTATTAAAATTAGTCAAAAGTCCTTAAGTCCAACAATCTCAATAATTCAAGGGGAATTTTCAACAGCCTTAAAAGTTCAAGGGGCATGATTTGGTACATGTCAAAGTTTAGGGGATAAAATTTCTAATAAGCCTAACATTTTATAAATTTATCTATGTAGAATTAATCATTTTATTCCAAATTGTAATACATGTATAAATATTATATTTACTAAAAAATAATTCTATTATGATTTAGTATTGAAGATTTTTTTTAGTGTAACTCTATTTAGTTATAATCTCTCAATTAAAATATAATTTATTTGGTCCCAAGTATATTCTTAAATATAGGTTCTATTATATACACAATTTTTATTTTTGTAATTTCATACATTATTTAATTATTTTTAAAAAATTTATACTTCATGTATTATTATTGGGTTGTAATAAGATTTGATATATAAGATTGTTTATTTAATATATTATATCTTGTGTCAAATACTTAAATATATATTATTAATAAATTATAATGTGGCATATTTTTTTTTACTAATATAATTACAATAATAAATTTAAAATATTAAAATTGTTAATTCATTTTTAAAGTTTACTTGATTTTTGTTTTGAATCACTCAGAAGTAATTTGTTTGTTACTATATGTATTGTTTATGTTAAAATTTGTGATAATGTGAATGAAGTTTTATCTCAAAACCAATTAGCAATGGTCGCTATTTTATTTGCTATCTTGGACAACTCAATCATAAGCGACTTTTTTTTTTTTTTTTTTTTTTTGGCTCACTATCCCTGATCACAAGTGACTCTTTTGCTCTACTTTTTAGATTGGTATTTTTAGATTTTCGGTGGTTTTTTTTGGCTCACTATTCTCGAATCACAAGTGGCTTTTTTTGATTTTTAGCTCTTAGATCAGTTTTTTTGAATTTTTGGTGGCTCTTTTTTGTTTAGCTCTACTTCGATCAATTTTTTTTTTTGTCACGTAGTCGCTAGAGATTTTTTTTTATTTGTTTTGCTCTGATACCATATTAGAATTTTAGATAAGGTGAATGAAGTTTCATCTCAAAACCAATTAGCAATGGGACGAGTAGCCTATTTCTCTTATATATTCTATTATCTTTTCACATATTAGCTATGTGAGACTATCTAACAATTTAAAAAAGCATATGTGTAATTCAATGTCAAAAAATCCAAATTATTGCTACTTTTATTTAAGTTATATGTAATTGATAATTTTATATTTTTCCACAGAGATTGTTGTGCTATGGTAGAGGGATAATTGGTTTACATAATATTTTAGTAATTGAGAATTAGTTTACATAATATTTAGGTGTACTAATGTAAATAAACTAATGATACTATACTAGAATGAACATATTTATTTGCTTATTATTTTTATTGGAACAATACCAACTAGGGTTGTACAAAAAAATTTGTAAATCGTCCAAACCGAATAATCCGCCCAAACCAAACCGAAAAAAACGATAAAAATTACAAAACGAAATAACTCGAAAAAATTACAAACTACCCAATCTGTTAATTGGGCGGGTTGAAAATAGGTCCAACCCGCCCAATTAAACTGACCAACCCGATTTCGAATTTTAATGTTTTTTTTTTAACTTTTCAGTTTTTATTATATATAACATAAATGATTAAATATATAATAATATAAAGTTCTATACTTAATTGTTAGTTTTAAAGTCATATACATTGTGTTGTACTTTGGTGGAATGTGATATTTTTAATTTTTATTGATTTTGATTTTGAAACTAAAAAAAAAAAAAAATTGGCCAGTTTGGGCGGGTTAACCCGACCAAACCGCCCAAACCATTGGTCGGTTCATAGATTTTTTTTTTTTTTTTTTAAATTGAGCGGATTGCACTTAAATTTTAGCAACCTGAACTTTAGATTGGGTTAGAAAATATATAGGATAAACCGTCCAAACCGACCGATGTATAACCCTAATACCGACAAATAGTCTTACTATTAGACAAAATTAAAAAACCTTAATCAAGAATAATAGCTTATTATTATTATGTTTTTTTTTTCTTTTGACTTTATTTAAAAGAAAAAGGTTAGATTTGCTCTCATCCAATCGTTTGATCCAACCATAAAAACTGAATTATTAGACAAACTCATTACCATGACCCAAACATTTATTGAGCGAGAGTGTATACCCAACTATTTTCTCAAATTTCCTTATCAACATAAGTTATTAATTTCTTATGCTTATATAGACCAAGTTCCTAGATCAGTTTGAATAGCCATAATAGATTTAAGGAGTTTTTACAAAAATACTAAATTTTAAGTAAAAGTTTATAATTTTATTGTTATACAAATTTTTTTACAAAAATACTGTTTTTTTATAAATAACAAAACAACTAAAATAACAGTCGAACAGAGGAGTTTCATCTTCTTTTGCTCAACCTCGTGTTGGTGTTGAGCACTGGATTAAACCGTCTTTAGGAGAGTTGAAGGTTAATTGTGATGCTGCTCTTTTTTCTGGAGAAAGGAGTCATGGGTTGGGATGGATTGCTAGAGATCATGCTGGGTTGTGCTTTGCTACTGCTGCTGTCAAACTCCGAGGTGAAATTGACTCTGTTGTTGCTGAGGCGTTGTTCATGAAAGAGGCTTTAAGTTGGGTTAAATCATGCTGGGGAGAAGGCAGGACTGTTGAGGACTTTTGTCCTACAACGGTGATTTTGGAGTCAGATTGTCTTGTGTTGGTTAATGCTATCAATAGCAAGAGCCACATTATTTCTCCTCTTGGTCTTATTATTTCAGATTGTATTAATCCTATATGGTCCTTTTCTAATTTTCATATTTCAGTTCAGTTTGTTAAACGATCTGGTAACCAAGCGGCTAACTGGTTAGCTCGTTCTTCTGGTTCATGTCCTGATCGTATTTCTAGTAGGAGGTCTGTCCCTTCTGGTTTGGAAGCTATTTTCTTAGCTGATTTGCTTTAATGAAAGTTGCAATCTTTGTTTAAAAAAAAAATAACAGTCGAACAACTAAAAAAATTTGAAAAAAATTTCACCCCACAGTAAAAAAATAAATAAATAAATAAATAAAAAATTTTAATATGTGATATAAAAATTCGTAAATTTTTAATGAACAAAAACCAGAACCTTTCTCATATTATCATGTAAACAAGTATTTACATCATCACATTGGACTCAAAAAAACCATGACATAATGAGCAATGTACATGAAAAACTCCCTTCATTTTTGGAGGACAACATAACAACAGAAAAGTGATTAAGAAACTAGATTAGTGAAAAAACTATCCTATAATATAAACATATAAAAGAGTACCATTTTAACTTGATGGTACTTACTTAAACCACCTACACTTATCTGATACAACTGCCTACTCTAACTGATACCCAACACTTGAAGAGAGTAACAACCTTAAACCGACTTGCATCGTTTCGTAACCTAAATACAGCAGCCCTGCCATTGTTTTGGCGGCCAGCTTAACCGATAGCGAACACTTGAAGAGAGTGGAAATCTTACACTAGCTTGAATTGCCTAGTAGCTTAAATACATTGGCCGTGCCACTTTTCGGGCGGCCAGTTTAACCGATAACCAACACTTGAAGGCAGCGCGAAGCTTACACCAGCTTGCCTTGCGTTTTCTATCCTTCGAGGTATGGAAAAAATCAGGAATTTGAGGGGAAAGGTCTTGTTCTGCTTCGGTATTTGGAGTGAAGCTAATAAAGTTAGGCCCTTGTTCCCATGTGGGAGATTGGAGCTGATGAAACATGTTCTCTGTAACGAAATGGCTGCTAAGGACAACTGGCTCTTGCAAACCATTAGAAGACCAATTGGATCCTACATTGTACTGTGGAGATAAAAAATCTTCCATAGAGAAACTGTTCCTATGATTTTGAGAAAACACTTGAAATGAATGGTTATTATTCTGTGGTGCAGAAGAAAGTTCTAACTGATGGCTAACTTCTGCTGCTTCACAAGGGTATGATGGTAGAGTTGACGATTGGCTGAGACCGAGTTCAATCATCGGCTGAGTCACTGCAAAAAACATAGAGATTCAGTTTATTAAATACAGTACGCCAATGTGAGGAAGAACCGAAATTGACATGTACAGGTTAAGATTTGTATACCTTCTTGTGTAATTGAGAAGTCATTGTATTGTGCAGCTTGTAGACTTGGCAGCGGTCTTGGAACATCAGCAATAGAAAGATCATCGATCGAGACCAGTTCAATTTCATTTTTGTATACCTGTTGCTTCAGATTTTCAACCAGAACCTAAGGGGAAAAAAGAAAAAGAGCATACTCATCAGTTTCACATAACAAATACTGAAGCTATGGAATCAGAAAATCGAAAAAAGCAGTGAAATTAGAGTGGATACCCTCTGAGATGGATTGAGTTCTTCGGGAGAGAAAAAGCGGCCACAAAATGTAGCTCCTTCAAACTTAAGGACAGAATTGAAGTAGATGCTAACATCATGTTCAGCTCTATGGTATGCATAGAATTTGTTATCATTTACATAATTGAAAGCGTGTTCTACAATCGCGTTCCAAACCTTGTTCGAGATCCCAGGTAGTATCTGCAATTCCAATTTTCCATATTATCAAACTAAATCAACTATCTTAGGTTGATTATCATGCTAAGATGATGTTTGTCTTCTTACCTTTTTTAACCCCGAACGGTTTTTCGTGTACAGCTGCAAAAAGTCCTTCACCGTTTCAATTCTAGAGGCGGCCAACTTCTTATGGAACACCCCATCTTTTGCTATCTTTTCCAAACGCCATACTTCGTCGTGTAGGTGTGGAGGGTGATGCTTCCTATATGCTGAAACAAAACAAAAACCGATGTTAGAAAATTCAATCTAAAGCAGGCTCTGAGGGGTTTTAGGTAACGGCCTCAGCCACCCTACCCTAAAGACGGCCCTAATCTACAAATAGGCACTGATTGATTACTTGAATCGATATCAGCAAAAATACAAAAAGTTAAGTGTGTGTTTGGCATCATAACTAAAAGACAGTTTTTTGTTTTGAAAAACAGAAAATTGTTTTTTGAAAACAACGGCCCTAGCCACCCTACCCTAAAGACGGCCCTGATCTGCAAATAGGCACTGATTGATTACTTGAATTGATATGAGCAACAAGTACAAAAAGTTAAGCTTTTGAAACTTACACTCCCCGCGATGATCCTTGACCTTAAACGCGCCACTTCTGGCTTCTCTGATTCTTATTTCGCCACAAACTTTCTGCAATGCTCTAACTCCCAGCCTGAATTTTCTACTTCTGATCCAGCTAGAGTTATCAGTAAAGGATACATTACCAACATTGGCAACCCCATTTCTCAAGTTAAAATTCAACTCGCCAGTCACGAGTGGCCTTTTACCTTCTCTTTCGCGCACAACCTTGTCATTGAACTCTTTCTCAGTCCATTCCTCCTGATCATCCGAACCAAATTCGCCATTGAGTGGTACTACCTCAACTTTCAAGGATGAATATGGTCCTGAATTGACTATGTTGTTGTTAGCATCAGTTAGGATGATTTGAACAGGTGTTTCTTGCTCGGTTTGGATCTTGCTGTTAGTGAAGATGGTGTTAGGTAATTCGGTTACAAATTGCAACCGCAAACCGCCTCCTTCAGGTGAATTTTCCTGATAATCTGAGGGCCTGAAATCAACAAAGACAGTGGTTTTATTCTTATTAGAACCTTTTAAATTCTCAATCTTATTAAATAGCAAGAAAATTGAGTTGAAAGAACTAACCTTAAATTGAGGACAGAACATATTGTACTTTCAACCTGGTCTCGAATCTGTAAAGCCAAACAAAATAAATTAAGTAATGAACAAAAGAGACAGCCTTTAAGAATTTAAATTCAAATACTTCTGTAAAAACACCCCAAATCAAACCAAATTAAAATCAAACCATGAAAATGAACAAGGGTTTGAATCTAAGTCAAAATTTAAAGCATGATTATGATAAACATAGTCATACCATTTTTCTCAAGTACCAAACAACCCCACTAGGAGAACTATAAGAAAAACATAAAACAAAAGAAAAAGAGAGAGAAAATCCTTCAAAATAAGTAAAGATCAAATCTTTTTAAGTAATTGACAAAGAGACCAAGATGATCTTACCACTCTTCGGAGAAAAGGCTCCCATTGGGCCTCATTAAGAGAAAATCCTCTAGTTAAATTTCCAACAACACTGGAAAGAGAAAAAAAAACACAAAATCCCAAGTTTAGAAAGAATAAGAGAAAAACAACAATTTAGAATCAAAACTCAAAAGCAAGAGAAGAAATGGAAAAACACCCACCTTTTGAAAATGGGTTTTTTCTTGGAATCTCGAATTGGGATAGGAAAACCATCACTACTACTACTACTACTACGAGCCTGTTGAGGAGAATGCCTTTTGTGGGTCATCAAAAAAAACTGAATCTGAAATGAATATTTCTATTTTGTTTTTCTGAAATTGAATCTAAATTTTTGATGATGATGATGATGATGATGATGGAGTGTAAGTAACCAAAAACTATTGTTGTGTGGACTTTATATAGTTTGGAGTGGGAGTGGGCCCTAGTACGAGAAGGTATAGGGAACGTTCACTTGAGTCTTGACTATAAACAACACGCAAAAATCATCAAAAGTCAAACGACACAAAACAAACACAAGAGCAGAGCAAGAACTCCCCCAAATCTTTCATTTTCTCCAATGTTTTTGCACATTAAAAAAATTAGTTAATGATTTACACTAACGTTATTAGACTATCTCCGCCACACAAAACAGTATAACTTTTATTTAAGAATAATCTATTTAAGAATAACTTAATTTAACTTAGTTTTAATTTAAGAGTAAATAGTGGCATAAATACCTAAAGTTTTATGTTTATAAGCGGCATACCTATGTTTATTTTTAGCGGCATAAGTATCTAATATTTGTAAAACTGTAATTTTTCTCTAATTTTGTTAGTACAGACTCTGATATTGTCTTAAACAGGACACATATAAAGCTTAAATTTTTAATCACCGGGTCTAAATAGAAATATATAGTATCAGTTACTAGGACCGTCTTAAGTATTTTTGAGGCCCTGTTCTAATCTTAAAATTTTGGCCCTTAAAAAAATACGATAAAAAATTAATAATATTTTCAAATATTATTATATTACGTTTATATTATTTACAAAATTAAACACCAAAGAGTTTAAACTATTTTATTAAAATTATTATTTATCCCATTACAACTTTAAGCTAACATTAACGTTTTACTTAAAATTCATAATTTTTTTCTTAATTTTTAACTTTTGATGGAATATTGAAAGTTAATTGTAAAGAATTATATAGAAGATAAAAAAATAATATCCTTGGAATGAATAGAATATCCATTTTTTTTTTAAAAAAATGAATAGAATAAAAGAAGTTTGATAAAATAGTTATAGATTACTATTAAACGTGGGATTTAGAACAATACTTGAAAAGTGGAAAGTAATAATTGTTTTTTTTTTTTTCATACTGTTTTATTTCATTTAAAGTTTCATTTCATAAAAAAAAAACAAAAAAACAAAAAAGCCAACCTAAAAAGAAGGCAAGAAATTAGGCCCTTATTTAAATGGGCCTTGTACAATAGATCAGGATACACAGGCTTATAACCGGCCTTGTCAGTTACTTCTAAATGTTCTTTTAATAAATTCAAAACAGAGTCTGTACTGACAAAACTGGAAGAAAATTACAGTTTTACAAACATTGGGTACTTATGACGCTAAAAATAAACATTGAGTTTATGCCGCTTACAAACATAAAACTTTAGGTACTTATGCCGCTGTTTACCCTTAATTTAACTTAATTATAAATAAGAATAACTTATAAATTATAATTAGTTATAAATTTTTTAAATCACATATTAAGAAAATATACTTTTATATAAGAATAATTACATCTTAATAAAACATATATATATTTTATAAATTTATTTACGTAAAATTAATAATTTTATTTTAAATTGTAATACATGTATGAACATTATATTTACTCTAAAATAATTTTATTATGATATAGTATTGATGATTGTTTATTATTATTGTTACCTTGATATTTTTTGGTATTTTAATTTTTTTTTTTAATATAACTCTATTTAATTATAACCTCTCAATTAGAATATAATTTGTTTGATTCTAAGTATATTTTTCGATAGAAGTTCTACGGTAGTTACTAAAATACATATATTATTTTAAAATATATTTTTTTTATTTTATCTCTCATTCACGCCAGATTTAGCATATTTTTCTATAAAAATTACTCTAATAATATTACCTTCCTGTCGCCCACCATGTTCGAAGTACCACTTTTTAATTAAATTTTATTACTATATATATTATCTCAAAAAATTGGTTAGTAATAAAGTAACTTATTTTTAATAAATAAATAAATAATATCACATGATTATTACTTATTTTAAACAATAATATTCATAAAATTAATTTGAAATGTTGACTAAAATACATGTGGCAAAGATCACTCCATAGACAACCCCTATTGGAAATGCCCTTAGAGCTATCATGGGGTGTGAAATAAATGGTCAAATAAGTGGTGGAATTAGGAATGCACATTTTTTTTCCACAAGGATGGGACCTTCGGAGACCGGCCCCTAATGAGGCAGAGATTCCTCGTTTAAATGGGGAACATAGTGGGGACGAAGATTATTTTTTGTCCCCAAATGTTAAATGGGGTGGGAACAGGGATGACACTCTCTGCCCCGATGGGGACTCGTTTAGTATTTTATTTTATATTTCTAAATATAATTTTTAATTTATTTGTAATTTTTGAGTATATTAGTATCTTATTTATGTATTTTAAATTGTGTTTTGGATAATAATTAGTTTATTGTATAATAATTAATATTTAATATTTGAATTTTTCTGTAGTTGAATATTTTTATATATTTGAATTTTTATTATAAACATTATTTTTTTTATTAGGAGGTTCCCTATCCCATCCCTGATGGGAAATAAACGAGAATATGAATTAAAATTCTTAATAAAGATGAGGACAAGAGAGTACTTCATGCCAATTCTCCGCCCCGTGTGCATCCCCATGTGGAATGCTATTTCTTAATATTTTTGTAAAAAGAAACATAGTATGCTAAAGCTTGTGTCTAATTTGACATTTACTAAGTTAAATTTAACATAATAAGATATAACATTGTGTTCAATATGAAACATAATTAATGCACAATTTTTATTTGCGTCATTGTCATTTAGCATTAATGACTTACTTTAATATATTTTTTAATTACAATATTACTATGAATTATCATAAAATATTTAACTTATTGATTATCATTAATGATGATTATCTTTTATGTCAACTTGCATTTTAGTTTGTTATTATGTATTAGATTACAATTACAAAAAGTATTGTTATTGGGCATCAGTAGTGTCTAGCACTTTTTATAGGTGACACTTTACGATTAGTTAACGATATTTCTTAAAAGTTTTTTTTCTTAAGTTATATGAGACCTGATACTTAATTACACCAATAACGATATGACACCGAGAATAATGCTAAAAACTAGTAGTACCTTTTAGCATTTCTCTAACAAAGAGTGTGTTATATATATATCATTTATTAATTTTTTGTGCCATATTTAGCACATTGTTTACCTCATGCATTAGTGTTAGCACCCTTATAGTAACATCCTACAAATAGTTAGCAATATATTTTTATTAAATTACACTGATAATGATATGATAATGACATTTCATAAAAATGTTGGCCATTATAAGTGCTCTTTATATTTCTCCACAAAATATATATCAAAATATTATAGTTAGTGATGTGACAATATTTAGTAAATTATAAGATCCACAATTTGAAATTGTCAGGTACAATCCATATTAGTAATAAGTTTTTTTTTTTTTTTGATAAATTACTCTAAATATAATATTTAATTTAATTACTAAAATTTTATCATATGATTAAGAGGTAGTTATTAAATGTAATATAAATATCATACATTATTCAAATATGAGTAATGTGAGACAAACATGCACAATTTTTTTTTAAATCACACCAAACATAATATATATTAATAATTATTAGAGTTGGTCTCATATTATTAATGTGTAGAAATAAAATACTATATATAAGAAGGATGGACTACTCCTCCCAGTGTCATTAACTTTATTCTAAATTTTAACATGATATCAGAGCCGTTTGTGATCCGTTGTAAGCCCAAAGTGCCACCGGTCCAAAAAGACGAGTCAAACTAAAAACTTCTGTTGTTTCCTCTTGAACCTCTATTTAGAACTTTTCGACCAATGTATGCCAGTTTCTAATGTTAGGATCTTTGACATGTTTTAAAATCCACAAATTTCTCAACGTATACACTTACAAATTTCTCGATATTTGTTATTGTAGGATTCTTTCAAATGTCACGTTCAGTCATGTGGTCTCTTAAAGTCGTTCGTTATACCCACATTTTCCAGACCTAAATGTGAGGAGGGTGTATTAGAGTTAGTCTCACATTGCTAATGTGTGGGAATAAAATACCATATATAAGATGAATAGACCCCTCTCATTAGCAATTAATTTTGAGATGTAACTTCTTTTATCTAATTCCAAACTCTATTAAGTTACTAAGTACCATTTATTATTTTTATTTATCCCTTTTATACATACATATTAATATTTTAAATTTAAATGTGCATCTAAATTATTTTACCAAAATATTATTTTAACCAATTACATTTATTCCAAATATGATACTATATTAAAAAAATAAATGACAATTATTTAAGTTCATGTTTTGTTACATAATCTACGTGTATACATCATCACTTTTTTCAAAAAAAAAAAAAATATATTAGTAAGTGAAAGATGGACTAATCAGCAGCTTATGAGTATCATCAATAAAACAAAATACAATATATTACAATAATAATAACTAATAAGATACAAAATCAAGATTCTCAAACTTTGGAATTCAAAGGGTAACTATAACTAAACTAACAACAAGGGAACGCGTTGTTATAATAATAATAATTATAATAATAATATGATATGATTGAAAAATACCCTTAATCAAACTATAAAATCCAAATTGATGACCATTTTTAAAAAAAAAAAAAATAAATAAGAAAAAACAAGGAATATACTATTGTGAAAAATATGTGTACATGAGTGTATATGTGTACGTGGCACATTTTATTTTTTTTATTATTTTTTATTACACGTTGGATTGACAACGCGTTACTTAAAAAAGTATAAGAACAATTTGGTCGAAGTTTCAGACTATATTATCAGTATTATTATTATTATTATTTCCAAATTTTCATAATATTATTATTTTTACATGTTACTTGTTTAAGAAGCCATGCAAATATTATATGTAAATAAATACTAAATTATGTACGCGTTGGATTTGTTTTGATAAATTGACATGTCAGATTAAGACAAGTGCTTCCTTGAAATTTAATCTCAATTTCAAGTTCTTACGTTGTTAAATTAATATCTATTTGAATTCTTCATTTATGAAAAATTGAATGGTATTTTTTATTTATATTAAAAATAAAATAATTTATTATTAAAAATAAAATAGTTTATGAGAAATTCATGGGTCACTTTTTATTTATATATAATAAAATAAATAAAATAAATTTCATTAAATCTAAAAAAAAATACGATTGGCTTTTTGATGTTGTATATCTACGATTTTTCTCTTCTTCTCTTCTAGAATTACCATTTTCCTATAAACACGATCATTAAAAGAAAAAGTTATATTTTAACACATACAGTATAATTAAGAAGCCATAAAATTTATAATTTCGTCTTCTGTTAAATGAAAATAAAAGCAACTTAAAGCATTATTATAATTATGCTGCTTTGTACATGCTGCGACAAAAATGAATGCCAATCTTATTAATTTCTCCATATTCTAGCTATTAATGCAAACCAGAAAAAGAAAAACATTTACTAAAACCCACCAAAACTTATCATAATTAAACTTGAGGCATTAGATGCAGAAAAAAAAAAACAAATCAGAGAGTACATTACAACACTGTTTTTGATCACGTGCTCATAAATTAAAAGCACAATTAAAAATATTAGCGAAATAGTGACTAACATCCAAATTTCAGAGTTGACGAAAAATCTGCAACTGAATGAGGTAAAGACTACTACAATATTTAATTTATAAAACTTTTGTTTCAATATCTTACTATAATTAACACCATTTAATTTGGATGTAGAAAAAATATTTTTGGATTGAGGGGGCAATAAAAATAACTGATACTGTCCAGAATTTTTATTACATGTCATGTGACGCATGTCATAAAAAAATAGATTTATACAATCGCAATGAAATAATTATATGTGACAAGCCAACATGCGGCCAGGAAGGATTTCCTACACCACGGTATATTACAAAAAACATATGATGTTATTGAAATTAAGTTAAAATAAAAAAAGACACTAACAATTTCTTATTATGCATTTTACAGTGCTATAGCATAGGTTGAACTTGATGAAAATACAAAGAGCCTATCTGCTGTCATGTTCGCAAATATTGTGGAAAAAATATTTTCGTGTACTGCTGCCCAACTAATGAAATATACTGCAGAGGTGTAATTTTAAAAAGGGATATTGGCGGTTAAACCACCTAAACTTTAAGGTTTGTAACACTTAACCACAAAAACTGAATTTTTGGCGGCTAAACTACCTAAACCCTGGTTCCGTTTTGCTCTGCACACCTCCGTCCAAAAATCACCGTTAAGTGCCACGGTGGACTGTCCACGTGTACGCACTTGTACACGTGGCAAATTTTTAGTGGTCCACATAATTTTAATTTTAAAAAATAATTATAAATATTTAAAAAAAATTAAAAAAAAAAACAATTTATAAAAATTAAAAAAAAAAATCTTTTTTTTTCCTTTTCTCTTTTTCTTTTCCTTTCTCTTTCTCTATATCTTCATTCTCATTTCTCCTCGTTCTTTTACAGTAAAAGTAGATGAAAAGAACAAAAACACCAAAGATGTTAATGAAGTAAGAACAAGAATCAATTTGAACATCTGGGTGCTCACCATTTTTGTTTTGTAAGAAGGAAAAAATCAATACTGATTGATTCTAATGAAGACCTAAATACGGATTGTTGTTACATAAGAGAAGGGAAGCTCATTTTGGAGTTTGGAATAAACAGGGGAGAGAGAGAATATTGAATTAGTGTCAGTCAAGAGATCAGGATGAGGATATAGGCTGGGAGGAGGGTAGGACCTGCTGGTGGTTTTGTACAGCGAGGTTAATCTCCTCGTAGATGGCAGCGGAAAGGGTTGACAAAGCTTTTCGAGCTCATCGATGAGCGTGGAGAGGTCCATCAGAGACATATCCGAGGCCGCCATTATCGTGTTATGAAAGAGAGGGTTTTATTTTTGGGGGGGATTGGGTTGATCGATTGGGAGCCCCACCGGATTAGGATGGTGGCGGTGGTTGAGGTCGAATCAAGGGCTTTCGGTTTTGAGGGGTTTTGAATGAACATAGAGAGAGAGAGTGATGAGAGTGAGACTTAGTCGAGCTTGAGTGAGGAAGATGCTCAAAATGTTTATAAAAATTAATTTTTTTTTTCTGATTGTAGTAATGGCAGCAGAAGAAGAAGAAAGAGAAAGAGAAAGAAAAAAAAAAGTTTTTTTTTTAAAAAAAAAATTTATAAATTGTTTTTTTTTAATTTTTTTTAATATTTATAATTATTTTTTAAAATTAAAATTACGTGGACCACTAAAAATTTGCCACGTGTACAAGTGCGTACACGTGGACAGTCTACCGTGGCACTTAACGGTGATTTTTGGACGGAGGTGTGCAGAGCAAAACGGAACCAGGGTTTAGGTAGTGTAGCCGCTAAAAATTTGGTTTTGTGGTTAAGTGTTACAAACCGTAAAGTTCAGATGGATTAGCCGCCAATATCCCTTTTAAAAAAAATAAAATAGTCTTACATGCCTTTCATAAGTTGATTTTTTTAATTAAATAAGCTATGCACACCATGTCTAATCATTTTAAATGAAAATACATCACGGTTCGCATGCAAGAACACCGCCGCGTTGTCGATACTACCATATTCAATTCATCAACGAAAAAATGGACAATCCAGATATATGTAGACCCAGCTAGAATGAAAAGTGCAAAATACAAAAATTACACTATTGTCTCTATCGAAGTAAATGAAGATTGAAATCCACCAATGACTATCATTAGTTTTCTTATCTACAATTTTTAGACAAATGCTATCTTTAATTATCAATAATTTAGAGATTGATTTTTAATTTTCTTTTTATCTTACACCCATTTAAGTAATGTTTAAATCATCAAGTTTTCTTTTTAATTTATTTTTGGATTAACTTAAGAACATATTTAAATCATCAAGTTTTCTTAAACACTAATATATTGCATTCGGTATTCAGTTTTAATTGACAACATTAAAAACTATAATTTTTAGATACACATAATAATAATCTCACCTAATAATTAATAATATTTTTTCTTTAATTTTTAATTGTATCACTTTCAACTAACATAAAAAAAAAATTAACATAAAATTTAATATACGTGCCTCACACGTAACTTTTTACTAGTATATATATACACACAAATATAATGTACAGATCTTATAATTTATAAATTTATTTTTTGAAAATGTTACATTGAAAGTAGTGGTGGATATGTAGCTTCGAGTAACTATAGTTTGTCACTATCTTTGTCTGCTTAGATTGAAAAGTTCAGGCTCTTTACAAGTAGAAAATTAAATAATTAAATAATTAATATTCTAAAAGTGTAATTTTTTTTTTTGTATATATATATTTTTTGTTTGATGGCTTTAAATATAGTCAAAAGTTTCTATTTATTAATACGAGTTTATCACCTGATCTTTTTGCATCACATTTTTTCCACCAAAACCTTTTTCTCAGAAAATTCTTACTAAATTAAGAATTATCCGGGAAAATTCCAATAGTGGAAAATCAATCATAAGAGATCTACCAAAGATCTAATCAAAATGTCAAATGTTCATCTTGGATGTATATAGTAAAATTCTTACAATATTTTAGTATAATTTTTTAATTAACTTTTACGTCTTAAATTACGAGAATATGTTTTTTAATCTTTTCATAGTAAATTTAAAAGTTTTTTAAAAAGTTTACAATACCGAAAACAGAATTTGTAATATTTCAATTTACCACGCGCGCGTGTTTAAAAAATTTCAAACATATTTTTGACACTATAAACTACTCAAATTTTTTTAAAAATTTATATAAGGATGATGTTACAAAAATAACAAATACCACTATATAAAAAATTAAAATAAAATTATTCCGGCCTGTGTTTTCAAGTACGGAAGTTAATTAAGAGACTGTGATAAGAAATTATAATAAAATTCCTCAAATTCCTAAAACAATTTACAACATGAAAATGTTGCTGAAATCAACAAGTTACTGAAATAAAATAAAAGTTTTGAACATTTCTGACAAATTAACAATGGATTAATCGGCTGCCCTATGATATTTTGTACCATCGTTAATTGAAAATAAGAAATATATCTAGATACATTTCTATTGTTATAACACTGTTTATGAAGATTTGACAAAAAAGAATTAACTCTTACTATATCAAAAAGGGTTTATTTTTTTTTTTGACAAAGTGATTAAAATCACTCATGAATTTACGACGCACACGTCCGCCACCGACACTGGAACCTTACTATATCAAAAAGGGTTTATTTTAATTTTAAAGAAAATATAAAAGCGGCTTACTACGTAAAGTAAAGGAAATTAAGGAAAGGTTAGTTATATGGTTTTTAATTATTGAAAATAACTTGAAGTGTGTGACTTTCTAAAAAAATAATGTTTTCAAACAAATGATTTTGTTTTGTTGTCTCCTTTTGAATAGATTGGCAAAATTTTTGGGGAGAAAAAGCAGGGAAATTAATTTGATTTAAATAGAAGAGTGAGACATGCATATTTGAGTGACCCAAGATGAAAATTACACTCTATACCTTTTTTATATTGTCCTCTTTTATTTTTACCCTCTTTTTTAAAGTCTATCATTTTTACCTCTTTTTTTAAACATTGTACCAATTTTGCCCCTGTTATTTCAAGATACTCTCCATGTGACTCTCTTATGTCAGGGTATTTTGGGTACAATACATATAAAAAGAGGTATATTTCAAATAAATATAAAATTAGAGGTAAATTTGATTAATTGATTAATAAAAGAGGTACTTTTCAACTTATGTCCATAAAAAATGATAGAATGGGCTTTTTAGTTGGATACAAAAATGGGTCAGGCACATTAACACGATTTGAATTTGCCTTAAATGAATTTGAGTTATTTTTCGAATTAATACAGCTAACTATTTACTAAACGAGTCATTTTTGGATTAACACACCTAACTTGAAAATAATAGGACAACAACCTATTTAAAATATACAACATTATATTTATTACATATAAATTGTATTAAGTTAGTTAAATAGAATACCAATATTTTAATTATACTCATAAATTTGTCATGAAAGAGTCACATACATATTAAAGTTAGGGGTAATTGCGGCATAAATACCTAATGTTTACAAATTTATACACTTAAATACCTAAAGTTTTTTTTTTATGGCAAAACCACCTAATGTTATATTTTAGTGTCTACCGTTACCACCACTCTGTTAAAGGGTTAAAACAGAGACACGTGGATGACCAAAATTTGTATGAATCTATTAGTTTGTAAGAAAAAAGCTTGATATAAACATTTTAAAAAGAAACATTAAATTGATTAACAAACAAAAATCGATAAATAAACATAAAATACAAGATTCTTTTCTTCAAAACCTAAAAAGCTCGTTCTCCCAATTAAGAAGACGAACGAACGCCTCGGTTGAGAAGACGAATGAACGTGGACCGAGCTTTCCACCTTGTCTTGGGGACGTCAAAATCGACAAGGGTGGCTTAAACTCATGCATCTCCATTTTGCACAGGGAAGACTCCCCTGGATATGGTAAATGTTGAAACTGGAACTTGAATGATAAATTATTATTTTGAAATGGCTTTTCGTGCCTTTTATATGTCTGATTGTTAACTTTTATATTGAGTATTATTTTAGTGTTATTTTTGTTTGGATATGTTAATTTGTGAGTTAGGTGTAATATTAAATTCTGGTGGGGTACTGTTTGTTTTTGGAAGGTAGTGTGTGTTCACATGTGAATTCATTGAGTGGAGTAGTTAATGTGGAATATTTTTTACTGTGGTAAAGTGTATATGCTTTGGGAGTTGTTTTTTTTTGTTTGTGTGGGTCATGAAGTGATTTTTTCAATGATGTAATTTTTTGGCAGACTTGGAATATGAGTTGTTCACAGTAATATTGCACCATGGAGGAAGATGGTACAATCATTTTGAAGAGAAAAAATATGAAGGGGGTGAGATTGATTATTTTGATTATTGTGATTGGCTAGATTTCAAGATGTCGAATTGGAGAAATTTGCGGTGGCACTTGGCTATGATTTGCCTATTCAACTTTGGTGGAGGCCATATGAGAATTCACGGAGGAGGAGCAAGATCCATTGGGACCATCATAGCTATTAAAATTGACGATAAACTTGTACCTAGAGCAAAAGAGAGAAATATAATTTTTGGAACTCAAGTTATACTCCAAGTAGAGTGGCTTATCATGAATTGAAAGGAGTGCTTACACAAACAAAAAACTAGGAAAAAGTTCGTAGGATACCATAATATTAGAGTAAGATGTTTTCTAATTTTTTTTGTTTTGGCATTTAAGAGAGATGGTGGCAGCAATTATTTTGGTTGGATTTACCCAAATTTGACGAGAACAAAAAAATATATATATATATATATATATATATACTAGGCCGGTTAGAAAAATTAGGTAGTTAGAACACAATCTAGGTAATTTCAGAGCAGCACCAAAGATTCTGGTGACGGCTTTTCGAATTAAAGTATCAATGGGATGTGGAAACTACTATTTGAGAGAATTAACATATGTAATCGGGAGATGGTCATGGTCATAGTCATGGCTAGATTTGTAAATATTTCCTCTTCCATGATCTCCCAAGATGTAATTTCTCTTAGCTGTATTAAAAAGATGTATTAAGGATAAAAAAAATACAGGTTATGAATGAAATTTTTGCTTTTTTGTTTCTTACAAACTCTCTAATTTATAGCTGATATTGTACATTTATGCCTGCAATTGAATCATAATATATAAGAAAACTTATTATTTTCTTAAAAAAAAAGGAAAATGAAAAAGATATTCAATTTTTATCTGCCTAAATATATCAAAAGTACCAAAATATATCAAAAGTATCAATAACCATTGATCAAAAAATTAGTTGTTAACTAAACCTGCTATCCATAGTACCAAAATATATCAAAAGTATCATTGCTCCTTACAATAACCAAAAAGACATTAAAAATTACGCTACTCATAGTACCAAAATACATCCAAAATATGATAGCGTCTTATAATAAGAAAAATACATTAAAGAAGATGATATCCATAGGTAGCAAAATACATCTAAAAAGTTCTCTCCATGCATGAGTAATTCAATCTTCTTGTTGTTGATATACAGAGGCTTGTTCCCTTGCAATTTGTTTCTTTCTCCTTGCATTCCGTTTCACTGTCTCAGGCTCTGGATTAGTCTTTGGTGGTCTGCCTCTCTTCTTTGGAGCATTATCCTAAATTAGATGAAAAATAGTGTAAATTATTGACAATTTTATTAAATTAGACTACACAATCATAATAAATTAAAAAAAAAATGAAATATCTACCTTAGTAACAACATTGGCTTCACAAGTTCTTTTAGAATGTCCTGTCTGCTTACAATTGCTGCAATGATTTTGTTGACTCTTCCTTGGTTGATTCATAACAGCAGCAGGAGGTTCATCATTACTTCTGTTTCTTTTTTCTTAGGTCTTCCAGGTAGGCTATACTGCGGGAGGTGGAAGTATTGGGTTTTGACCGATTTCGTGCCACATATATCCGGGACTAGGCATTGGTTCAATTACCCCCGCATATGCGACGACATGAGCATCTTTCTTATACCAGTCATCAACATAATCCATGACTTCCAAACCCGATGACCTAATAGAAGCCAATGCATGCGGACAAGGTATGCCTGACAATTGGAAACCTCTGCAAGTGCATGTTTTGCTTTTCAAATCAACCACAAATCTCTTTGATCCAAGATAAGACACTTCAAACTTTGCATTTCCTGACAGGACAGAGTTACAGTGTGTTGCCACCTTCTTATTTTTCTCAATAATGTCACGGATTCGTTTATCAACTGGAACCACCCATTTCTTAACACTTTCCCTTTTCCTTCGAAATCTACACATAAGCCAAAATCGAACCTTTTCCAACAATGTTATTATTGATTGGTCTCTTGCAGGCATGATTGCTGAGTTGAAGCTTTCACATAAGTCAGACAATGCTTTTTCTAACCCCTTTTGCCTATCGCTCATCATTGTGAAGATGTTTGGCCTTTGAATGTTAAGATCCTCAACAATTAGCTTTAGAAACCATGTCCAAGAATCTGTATTTTCTTTCTCAACTATTGCATAAGCAATAGGAAACTGTGAATTGTTTGGATCTATTCCAACAGCAGCCAACAACATACCTTTGCAATAGCCTTTTAAGAAACATCCATCCACTCCTATGAGAGGCCTGCAACCCTTATTAAATCCATCTTTACAGGCTTTCAAACAAATGTATACCCTCTCAAACACTCTTTTACCATCAATCAGTCTAGTTTTAAGTATAGCTGTGCTTCCTGGGTTTGTTTCTAGCAACTGCCTACAATAATCGTCAAGGATTGCATATTGATCCTTCACCGACCCATTTAACAAATCTCTTGCTTTCTTCTTAGCCACAGCAAAATGTAGAACTTTGAGATGTCACTGTATTTAGACTTAGATATCATCTCCCTGAAGGCCTCATATTGCATGTTTGGATTAAGTCTAAACTGTTCCAAGTAATGACTGGCTAACCAAGAACTTGTGACAAGTTTGTTATCAAAGACTATGCCACAATCATGTTCATTATTAAATTTGTTAACCCTAACAAGGTTGTTATCCCCACTTACTAATCTTGCATAAATAAACCATTTGCATCCTTCGGCCTTTGCATTTGGCTCGAGCCTATGTTTGTCATTGAAAACAAATGAGTACGTCTATTTGTTTTTATAAATACCTCTTTCAATGCATTCTCTTAGATGGCCAATTGTAGGAAATAGCATATATCTCTTAAACTCAAAATCATCAAAGTTTGACTTTTGGGTTGAATTCGTTCTCACTCCTTCGAATTGGATTATTTTCGTCTTCGCTATCCAAGGTCGTGCAAGTCATCTTCGTGATATTACTCCTTGGAATCATCTCCATGATTTTCATTGCATAATTCAAATTTCCTTGAAGACCACCATATACTTGGATTAGTAGTATTCTCTAAATCAATTTCATGTTCTTTGTGATGAGAATATTCTTCCTCTTCGAATTCATCATCATCTTCAATGGCAACTTTCTTCTTTCCTTTCCAAGGCCTAGTCTTTTGTACTTGATCATGGACATCTTCATTAGCTTCTTGGTGGACATTTTCATTCAATTCTTCATGTTGGGCTTCTTGGGTTTCATGTTGTGGATTCACTACAATATTAGCAAGCACATTAGCATCAGGGAACTCCCCAATTGTGCAAGAAGACTTCATATTACTATTTTCTAAAACTGCTATTAGGAAGATATCAACTTTTCTATATTTTCTTCTTTTCATATCAAAAGCCATTAGACTAATCTCTTTATCTGAAATGAGCAGTGTACCATCTTTCATCGAATTCCCATATGGCCTCCACCAAAGTTGAATAGGCAAATCATAGCCAAGTGCCATTTGCAAATTTCTCCAATTCAGACATGCTGAAATCTAGCCAATCACAATAATCAAAATAATCAATCTCACCCCCTTCATATTTTTTCTCTTCAAAATGATTGTACCATCTTCCTCCATGGTGCAATATTACTGTGAACAACTCATATTCCAAGTCTGCCAAAAAATTACATCATTGAAAAAATCACTTCATGACCCACACAAACAAAAAAAAACAACTCCCAAAGCATATACACTTTACCACAGTAAAAAATATTCCACATTAACTACTCCACTCAATGAATTCACATGTGAACACACACTACCTTCCAAAAACAAACAGTACCCCACCAGAATTTAATATTACACCTAACTCACAAATTAACATATCCAAACAAAAATAACACTAAAATAATACTCAATATAAAAGTTAACAATCAGACATATAAAAGGCACGAAAAGCCATTTCAAAATAATAATTTATCATTCAAGTTCCAGTTTCAACATTTACCATATCCAGGGGAGTCTTCCCCGGCAAACTCACGGAGATGCATGAGTTTAAGCCACCCTTGTCGATTTTGACGTCCTCAGCACAAGGTGGAAAGCTCAGTCCACGTTCATTCGTCTTCTCAACTGCCGGCGTTCGTTCGTCTTCTTAATTGGGAGAACGAGCTTTTTAGGTTTTGAAGAAAAGAATCTTGTATTTTATGTTTATTTATCGATTTTTGTTTGTTAATCAATTTAATGTTTCTTTTTAAAATGTTTATATCAAGCTTTTTTCTTACAAACTAATAGATTTTTTTTTTTTTTTTTTAAAAAAAAAAAAAAAAACCATACAAATTTTGGTCATCCACGTGTCTCTCGTTTTAACTCTTTATGAGTGGTGTAATCTAGACACTAAAATATAACATTAGGTGGTTTTGCCATAAAAAAAAAACTTTAGGTATTTAAGTGTATAAATTTGTAAACATTAAGTATTTATGCCGCAATTACCCCTTAAAGTTATTATAAACATGTTAATAGTTTAATATGTTAACAAAAATTAAATATGATTCTTTATGTAAAAATATATAAATAGGTTACGGGTAAATTTATTTATGAATATTAAGTTTGGGTTTTAGTTTTTCACGCAATTAATGAATGAATTCAGTTTGAATTTAATATTTATTTGTAATATCTAAGTCTCAACATGACATGAACATGATGACTTATCATGAATACGAATTATTGACACCCCTAAATGTCCCAAATACATATAGTACATCATAACCCTAGAATTATTGACCTATTCCGACTTTTACTACTTAAGATCTTCATTAATTTATTCATGTTGTAAAATGTGCCCATAAAAAGTAACTATTATATAAATATATGTTCCATTAAAAATATGTGATGTGACACAAAATTTAATGGAGAGACTTTTCGAACCAAAACTTGGATTCATGCAACCTGATTTATTTAGCATTATGGTTTTAGGCAACATAACTCTTGAGTCCATGATGCTAATCATCAAGGCTTTCGTTAATTAATCTTATTTACTTATTAATAAAAAAATTAAAGATTATTTTTTATTATAGTATGTTTGGTTCACATGTTACTTTCATAATTAATTAACATGAAAAAGAAGAAGCTTGAAATCTCTTTCTTTTACTCTTCAATATATTATCTGATCTCTAGGTTATTCTTTTATCTCTCTAGAGTTGCCCAAAGTCAATACATTATTCTTTATATAAGCTTAAAAAGATAAAAAATATAACATCTAGAACTAGGATTTGAATTTTAGAATAGTGTTCGGCGATAGATATGTCTCCTAAGGCCAAGCGACATGTTGCCTGAACTTTATCTTCGCGATACCCAATATTTTTTATCCAACAAGTGCAAAGATTACTCCATTTCATAAAGGCTAATTAGGATTTCTGTCTCTTAAATTTTGACATGTATCAAATCATGTCCCCTGAACTTTTAAGATCGTTAAAAATGCCCCTGAACTATTGAGATTGTTGGATTTAAGGACTTTTGTTAAATTTAAGTAAAAAAGTCCAACATGGATGAAAGTTCAGGGGGCATGATTTAGTACATGTCAAAGTTCGAAGGGCATGATTCAGTAGATATCAAAGTCCGGGGAGCATGGTTTAGTACATAAACAATCACTGAAATAGTAAAATTCAATGAAATTAGATAAAAATTCTTAAATCCAACAATTATAATAGTTCACGGGACATTTTTAACAACTTTAAAAGTTCAGGGAGCATGATTTGGTACATGTCAAACAAAAATCTTAATTAACCTTTCATAAGATGTGGCGACATATTGCCTAAACCTCATTATTAGGATACCCAATATTTAAGTTTAGCTAATTAGTAATTTTTCCCCCTGAACTTTAACATGTAGTAAATCGTGCTTCCTGAATTTTGTTGGCCGTTAAAAATTTCCCTCGAACTATTGAGATTGTTAAATTTAAGGACTTTTGTCTAATTTCATTTAATTTTACTGTTTTAATAATTGTTTATGTACTAAGCCATGCTCCCCAGACTTTGATATCTACCAAATCATGTCCGTCAAACTTTGATATGTACTAAATCATGTCCCTTGAACTTTCATCCATGTTAGAATTTTTTACTAAAATTAGACAAAAATCCTTAAATTTAACAATATCAATAGTTCGGGAGAAAAATTACTAATTAGTCTTTTTAGGTTTCGTATGTTAGGCGACATGTTAACAATATTTTCTAGTTTCGACTTTTTTCAATCACGACGTTCTGCTTTTCGACTTTGACATATATTTCGATTATTATTATTATTATTATTATTTTTCACTAAATTCATATTATTATCGTCTTTAAAGCTTAAAACTGCACAACTACATAAAACACATTTAAAACTTAAAATAAATACACTCATCAAGATGGACAATTAGTTATATTATGCATGGTGTGTAGGTGATGAGAGAGCAAACTTAACTTTTATGAAAATTGTACAAATCTGGTCGATTATCAGTCATCTTTATGGTGAGATCATACCCTTTTTGTTATTATTGTGAGTAATAAATTAATAATTTCCATTTTAAACTTCGAATGAATTTATTATTTTTTTTTTGATAAATCGAATGAATGAATTTATATTTGCGTTAAAAAATTAGAAAACAATTTCAATCTTTGCTTTTCCAAATTATGTGATCCATCATCCAACCATGGCTTCCGCCCCGCCAATCTCACTTTCCCCATCGTACCTTTTCGCTGCAATCGACATGGGCACCAACTCTTTCAAGATGCTTCTGGTCCGAGTCTACCCCAACAATGGTAATAAGTTCTTCATAATCGATCACCGCAAAGAGCCCGTCGTACTCGGTCGCCAGGCTTCCAATTCCACAACAACCCCTTTCGCCATTTCCGTGGATTCCGAGCTTCGAGCTCTCGACGCCCTTCAAAACTTCCAGCAACTCCTCAAATCGTACGGCATTGCCTCCGCCCAGACTCGCTGCGTGGCCACCTCGGCGGTTCGGGAAGCTGTGAACAAGTGGGAGTTTACTAAGAACGTAAGGGAAAAGATTGGATTGAGGATCGATATACTTCCTGGTGAAGAGGAAGCTAGGCTTGCTTATCTGGGTACGCTTCAATTTTTCCCTTTATATGAAAAATTGGTTCTTTGTGTTGATATTGGAGGTGGGTCTACTGAATTTGTGGTTGGGAAAAAAGGGAATGTTATATTTGCTGCTTCTTTGAATTTGGGTCATGTTACATTGACCCAAAAGTTTGGGGAGAGTGTAGAAGAACAAGTGTCCAAAATGAGAGAGTATATTAGATTAGTTATTGGAAAATCTGGGTTGATTGAGAATATCAAAAGGTTTGGTTTTGAGGTGGTTGTTGGGTCTTCTGGTACAATTCAGGCTGTGGAGAAGGCTGTTTTTTATGGTTACTCGAATGGAAGCTGTGTTCTGGATCATACTGTAGTGGTTAATGGGGATGGTAAAAGGGATTGGAGATTGAGTAAAGAAGAAATTAGGAGTGTTGTTAAGAGATTGTGTGGTGGTGGTGGAGGAGAGAAAGAGAATGGAATGAGAGAAAAGTTATTTAAAAGGCGGTGTGAGTTTATTGTTGCTGGAGCTGTTTTACTGGAGGAGATATTTGAGGCTCTTGGCATTGAGAAAATGGAGGTTTCTGGGTTTGCATTAGCAGAAGGTGTTGTTGCTGAGGTTTTAGGTAAGGTTTGTGGTGAGGGTTACGATATGAATGCGAACAATAGAAGGCGGTCTGTTCTTCAGCTTGCTTCAAGGTTCAATGGGAAGAAGAGGATGATAGCTGCTGCACAGTGTGCTTGTATTGCAAATGTATGCATGAATTTCATATGGATTTGAATGCTTAAACATCATGAAACGAATTTCATAATGTTTTAGAGAGCTTAATCAGTTTTATTCAGGAAAGAAACTTGCACTAATTAGGAGTCTTAATTTAAGATACACACTTTGTTGCAACACCAAATATTGAGTTAAATGGCTTTTGCAGGAAATTTTTGAAGAGTTGAGGAAATGTGACGAACTTTTTGATAACGAAGTTGCTGTCTGTTTAGACGACAAGGAACTTGAGTATGTTGAAGCTGCTTGTATGCTTCACAACATTGGGATCTTCACTGGTAAAAAAGGATTTCATAAGCAGTCTTGCCGCATTATCATGGTATATCCTCATTTCCTTGTATGTGTAGTTTATTTTTTAATAAAATTCTTTTAGAAGATGCATAGTAGCTAAGCAATAGTTTTTGTGTAGATAAATTGCTAAACATTCAATGAGTGCCCTTTTTGATTGAAATTGTAGAATGTAAATTCAAATATTCAATAATATTGGTAAATAAATATGCTTACAGAATCATCTGAAAGGTGGAAGCCTTTGAAATTGTTGACCTTGAGTTTATTCTTTCCTTGCAGA
The DNA here is from genome assembly GCF_029168945.1 of Cannabis sativa. Lineage (NCBI taxonomy): Eukaryota > Viridiplantae > Streptophyta > Magnoliopsida > Rosales > Cannabaceae > Cannabis > Cannabis sativa. The sequence goes on along the minus strand of NC_083602.1, from coordinate 87,890,111 downwards.
ACAGTGATCGTCTTCATGGTTACAGCACAGAGGAAACTAAGGTAAGCCATTTTCTTGTTGATGTGCTATTCCTTGATGCTTATTCTCAAGGTGCTTTGTTCTGATTCTCAAATTCGAATTCACAGTTAATAGCCCTACTTGCAAGATATCACAGGAAGAAGTTACCGAAACTTGATCATGCATCCTTCAAGGATTTTCCAAAAGAGGTAGAATATTCAACACATTTTCTTTATGGATTTGTTTAAATGACATTAAGGAAACAATTATTTGTTATGTTTATTCTTGCGTTATTATTTTCAGCTGAAGAAGAAGTTCAATTGTCTATGTGCGATTATACGGGTTTCCGTTGCATTATGTCAACACAGTTGCATGTACAATCAAGAGATAGGCTCTTCAGATTCTCAAGAAGTTTTCAAACTGGTATGCAATCTAAGTCTGTTTCTCTTTTACTCTTAGACATAATATCCATGACATCTATTATTATTTATGTATTTTTCATTTTTCCCTTTGATTAACAGCTACATATTTGTTCCTTCAAAAAAAAAAAAACAGCTACATATTTGTAATTTTCTCAATGATTTTTTCAAGTGTTTTGTAAAAATAGCATGAAATTTTTTATTAGCAAAATAACTTTACAAAAAATTTTATTAGCAAAATAACCTTGTATGGTCGTAATAACGACCATGAATTATATTGTGCGACCGTAAACGACCATAGATTTACACTCTGCGACTATCGCATAGTGTAAATTAATTGAAGTTATTTTGTAAATTTTAATATTTTACATTGTTAGTTTGACAAATTTTACTCATTTCTCCCTCAAGATAACATTGAATGTACTCTATGCTGTTAATGGAAAGTAACTTTAAAGTTGTTTTTTTGTTTTTGTTTCAGACACTCGACACGATTCTTCCTTTAAATGAATTTGAGAACAACACTGAAGAACTAAAGAAAGAGTTGGAACACTTCAAAAAGGTAAAGGTTATCGCCTCATTTGTTTTCTTGTTCTTGTTATCTTATGTTTAGTGTACTTAAAATTAAATAAACAAAAACATATGCTCTGCTTGCTTTGCATTCAGGTGTTCCATAGAGATTTGTCTGCTCTAGTTTCTTGAAAAACTTCAAAATGATGAGACAATGGTCTATTGAGACACACATTGGTCTATTTGAAGTTACTTGATGCTCTAACTTGGTTGATAATTTCACAAGGTATGACATTGTTTTGCTTGTTTAATTGAGTAAATTTAACCATATAGTTTGGGAGGAACTAATAAAAACATAGAATAAAATGAATTGAAATTTAACTGCATTGACATTTCTATTTGTTTTTAGATTGTTATACTATATCCATACTATTATTACTGTAATTAATTATCAGTTTCTACACATTTTAATTTAACAATTGTTATTAAAAATTATTAATCAGTCGTAACACGTTACTGCAAATACTAGTCTTCTTCTTCACATCGACGGTGCAATGCATGCAGCTTTGGGTTGTAGTTCTTTAAACAATTTCTATAGTAGAAAAACCATTCTATTGGAATACATTTGAAATTTAGGTGGCGTTTGTGTTATTACCGAAATTAAATACAGTAAAATTGGAACGAATTACCGATAGAATAATCTGGCTGAGTCGCGGACAATGTCGCTCTCTTTAAGACGTTTCGCGGCTCTGCCCGAAGTGTGCACGGCAGTCTAGCAACCACGGCGTCCCCAGGATAAAACAGCCTCTGTATAAGTACGATACGTTCTGCACCGAACTGTATCGCTCTGTAACACCCTACTGTTTGCTCTCAGAAAAATCGTAAAGAAAGAAAAGAATTTTTTTAATGTAGAAAAGATATGTTCTTACGTTGTTCTGATACGACTTATATAGAAGTCGATCGAAGGAAAAAAAAAACGGTAAGAAAACGGTAATATTATCGTGGGAGGAGTTGGATCGTGGGAGGAAAAGGCGGATCATTGACTGATCGCGTTTTACCTCTTCTGAACACGTGTTAAAAATTAATTAATAAATAAATAAATAAAAATAAATCTTTATTTAATTAAATAATTTTTCTTCAAAAAATAAAGTGACACCTCACCCGCCAACCCGACCCGGCTCGGGTCGGTCGGTCGGACGGACGGCGGCGCGCGCGCGCGTGGTGGTCCAGTGTGTGAGTCCTCACCCATGCGCGCAAAACTGGGTACCCCTTGGGGCCCAAACCCATATCTCAAACTTGCACTAGATATACACTTAAAATGTAGTGTTTCTATCCCATGTGGGACTCCTACTCACACACTTCACTTTTCTATTTTTACATATTTCATACAAAGTTCCAACAGTTTGGTTAGAGGTAATGAAATGGAATGGAATGGAAAGGAAATATTTTTCATTCCATTCCTTTGTTTGGTTGCATTTTAAAGTATTAGAATGACATTCCAATGGAATGCTCTTTCCACCATTTTGGTGGAATGGCTATTCCATTTTAAAAAGAAAGGAATGACCATTCCAATGTAACAAGAAAAAAAAAATTAATGATTTTTTTATCAATTTTTTTTTATGCATTTTAAATTTTATTCCATTCCTATTCCTATTCCCATTCCTATTCTTATATTTTCATTCCTCCCAACCAAACACCTTCTTAATGTTTAAAACTCCGCCGGATTAGCATGGCGGTGAGGCACCCTTTATTTGTAAATGTGGTGCATGTTCGAGTAGAACCATATCTTAACAAATGTATATACTTATACAGATATTTGTTCCCGAAAATGATACCGGTGTTGGTCCCTCGAAGTGAAGATACTGATGATGTTGCTGCCCCCTCCCCGAAATCATGGAAATGTTTGGCACTCCTTCTTCCATGTGTATTCTTGGTAGGTTGTGTTGGGTTAGAAAATTGTAGAGATATAATAGGGAATCATTTACGTTGTACTCATATTTGTAAATGATATTAAAAATACATATATACAATGTTAAAAGTATTTTTGGGTTTATTTCTAATTTTTATATTTATGTCATCTTCAGTGACATGTCTAAGTCTCTATTCTACTGAAGAGTGAAGACAAAGTAGCTTTACATGAAAAAAGTACCATTGTGGTCCTTAGTGTGAGGTCTTCTTCAAGCTCAACCATTCAAGCAGGGGTCCCAATTAATGTGATATTTACTTGAATCTTGAAGGTGACTCTATTAATGTACAAAATGAAGTTAGTTGTCACTTGAAAGAGTGTATACTATACACTACTAAATTTTATAGATTTAATACGAAATAAGTATATGTAATAGGTATTGATATTAAGTTGTCCAACATTATACTACATCGTGAGTAATTAGCGTTTAAAAAATGAGACTTGATATTAAATTATATCAATAGTAATATGTTATTTTTTGTGGTACTTCTCTTAACTTTTTTAAATGGATAAAGAGTTGCTGAGTTTGTCACCAATAATGATGCTGTATTGAACATGTTGGGGAGAAGTTGTTCAATTGTCTTATCATGTTGATTGTTTGAATCCTTTTGGAACTTTTTATTTATTTCAAAACTGGATTTCTCTAAATATTATTCTTCTTGTCATTTGTGAAAATGTTAAAAAAAAGCAATCATATAATAAAACTAATAATCTTTCTTTTTCCCTTTAAAGTTTTTCAATCTTCTTCTCACAACTAGATGTTTCTTTTTTTGAATCTCACTACCAGTTTTTTTGCTCCTCTTTCTTTCTTCTAACCTCACTCACTCATAGTTAAAGAATTAAAGATATTTCGATGATGACTAATTATTATTATTATACATAAGTTATGACTATCATATAATGATTTAAATTAAAATTTTGATATGTTTTGAACTTAAAATTATTAGAAACTGTCATTGTTGTAAACCTCAACAATATACTTTTTATTGGTCGATCTTTCTAAAGTTCTCATTTCTTATTTTATTTACATTTTCTTTAATTGTCAACAAGAAATATCCCTTTTCAATTCTGTACAATATTTATTCGCCATTGACATGAGATGGAATTTCAGAAACATCAAGGATGTGAGATAATTCACCATCATTTTGTTAATTGTTTATGTGTTTATGAAGCAAGCAATGATAATGGTGCATAGCAATTTCAACACTTGGAACATATCTACCAACTGAATAAGCAGGAGACTCCAGACCCCTTTGAACACCTTCACACAAAATTATATCTTCCATCTACAATCATCAACCCAATCCAATAAATATTCCCGAATTTTCAAATATACCCATAATCTTAAAAAACAAAAATATAAAAAAACATGGCATATTACAAAAAATACAAATTTTATGAGTTTTTATACTATATGTGCAAAATTATGAGGTTTTTTTTTTTCTTTCAAAAAGTGTTATTTTATTAGAAAAATTTAAGAAAAAGTTAAAAAAAATTTGAGAAGGCCGAGTAAGGGTAACCAGATAACTAGTTACCTGTTTTTTCCACATATATATATTTTTTAATTTTTTTCTAATAAAATCATTTTTTTAGAGAAAGCTATGAGCATGTTTGGTATTGTTTTTTGTTTTTTGTTTTCAAAAAATTATTTTTAAAAATGAGAACAAAAAATAATTTTTAAAGTTTTTAAAAACAAGTCATGTTTGGTTAGTATTTTTTAAAAATAATATTGACTGAAAGTGAATTAGTTTTTAAAACAGAAAATAACATTTTGTTGTTTTTAAAATTCTTGTTTTTTGTAACTTTGTTTTCAAACTGTTTTAAAAAAACAAAGGCCAAACAAGCCAAATTGTTTTCAAAAAACAATTTTCTATTTTTAAAAACAAAAAACAATTTTTTAGTTATGATGCCAAACATGCACTTCATTTTTGCAAACTTATATTTTAAAGATCATAAAAAATAAAAATTTCCCATTTTATTTACAAAATTACGGTTTAAGTTTGTAAACACATATTTCAAACAATTCTTACAAGTTAATGAAAACCTTTTACATGTTTGTAAACATCTTATACAAAAAATATATTTGTAATTAATTATCTTTCCGGTAAAATGCATTTTTTTTTTCAAAAAAAAGGTACAAAATGTAATTTTTTTTCATAAATATTTATAATACTAAACTACAAAAGTAAGCACCTACCTGGACTTTTTCACTGTCGTGTAAACTTTTCTCTATAAAAGCTTTATCATCCTGTCCCCATAAAAAGGTTGAAAGAAAATTAACTAACATTTATTTATATCTTAATTTCAGGTACAAAATATATGTCCTAACATCATAATAACATTTGTATATTATTTATAATTCAAGTCAACTTTTAAATACAAAAAATAACAATAATTAATAAAAGATTGTTACAAGTAATGTATGAATAAGTAGAGATTTTACCTTAAGAGAAGGTTCAAGAAAATAGTCAAAAACAACTTGACATCTGTTGGGTCCTAATGGGAGTACAAGATTTGTATCCATCCATGGACCATATCTACAATAAACACCATTTTACTCATAACTCTTCCATAATATAAAATAAAATAACAAACTATAATGATGAAATTACCTATTAATCATGAAATTGGGATATACAAATGCGTATACAGCTGTGGATCCAAGTCTATCATTATCATCTTTGCCATTTACTGAGCCACTTTCACATTTCTGGATGCTAACCTTTTCAAATATCTATATCACAAATGTCACCAAACTAAACTGAAATTTGAGCACAGAGAGGACCAAACAACAATTTTGCCAATAAATACAAGTAGGAAATACAGTAAGAAGTTAGGTCGCATTTGATTAGAGGTAATGAAATAGAATAAAATGGAAAAGAAATAATTTTTATTCTATTCATTTGTTTGGTTGCATTTTAAAGTATTGGAATGTCATTCCGGTAGAATGATTTTTTCATCATTTTGGTTGAATGACTATTTTATTTTGAAATGGAAGGAATGATCATTCCAATGCAATATGACAAAAATTTTAATAATTTTTTCATCAATTATTTTTATGTATTTTAAATTTGATTCCATGTTATTCTTATTCTCATTCTCATTACTATTTATATGTTTTCATTCCTCCTAACCAAACTCTACCCTAGGTTGTATTTGGTTAGAAAAAGTGAAAACACAAGAATATAAATGAGATGGGAATAAAATGAAATGAAATTTAACATGCATAAAAAATTTAATAATTTTGCTTTTCATCTTGCATTGAAATAGTTTTTCCTTTCATTTTAAAATAGAATAGTTATTCTACCAAAATAGTAGAAAAAGTATTTCATTCGAATACTTTAAATTTAAAATACAACCAAACAAGAAAATAGAATAAAAACCAAATTAATTTCATTCCATTTTATTACCTCCTACCAAACACAACCTTACTCCTTAGTACCTCAACAATATTTCCAGATAATGAAAAGACAGTAAGACATACTGTGGTAGAGTAAGAATCAAGCTTAAGACCATTTGCAAGGCCCTTGTGTGCATATGGCACATGATATCCTCCATCTAAATAATTGTCACAAAACACCTGCAGCAATTCAAAAGAAAGAAAGTATCATCACTCATGAGAATCTTCCAAACAAAGAAGATAATAAATAAATAAATAAATTATTAAATAGAATAAATAGATTTCTTCCCCTAAATTATAACCATTATAGAGTTTTGCCTCCTAATTTTTTTATGTTGCGAAAATCCCTCCAAACTATACGAATCGTTGCAAACATTCCCCTTCAGTTACATTCAACTCATTGTCAAAACAATTTACTTATGTGACTATGAGTTACTAGTACAGTTGCAGTACGAAAGTCTATTTAACAACTTTAAGCAATCCGAAATTCAGTTTTTTGACATTAAACATATAAATATTAGTTCTAAGAATACATATACATATTCCCCATAATTCATCATCAAATTACTATTATGCATGTATTTTTTGCCTAGACTCTTAAATTGGACTATTAACATCACGCTCGTGCTACATCAATCGATTGTTTAAAGAAATTAGCATAATACAACTGCAGAAGATATTTGTAACGAACTTTATAGTTTAGGGGAAATTTTTGCAACAAACAAAATAGTTTGTGAGGGACATATCCTATTTATTCGTTAGACTATATGGTCCAACACTTCTTTTTTCTCTAGAAACATTTTTGATGAACTACCATACAAAATAGAGCAATGGGGCTTGCAAAGAAGAACATTATCATACCACATAAATTCATGAGAACCAAGTTTATAAATACCTTCCAGTTACATTGGAGGGTATATTCTCGTCTGCAAATATAACTTAGTGAGGAATCAACTCCATTATTAGTCAGTAGTTCTGAGCAACTCCCAAGCCATTCTTCTCCCACGTTTATATTACTGTCAACTTTTTGATCCATATTAAGAAGAACAAATGGTCCCCATATAGCTACTCTTATTGGAATTAGCCCAAATTCCTGCTCACCATTGCCAAATAGACAAGCTAGATATTGTCACTAAAATTAGATAATTTTCATGAGAAATTATTGCAATGACAATAACACCACATACATTTTCATTAAAGTTCTGAATTCCTGCCATTCTAGTAGCTTTAACAAGTGGTCCATCCAACCCATAAGTCCATCCCTGTAAAATATATGTTTTTTGGTTTGAAAAAATTAAACCCAAACATAAAAACAGAAGAAAAAACAGTCTGACAAAATATATGACCCCTAAATTTTCTGCATTTAGTAGTTTTTTCTGTTACTGTTTTGTTATGTGTTACATGATCCCTTCATTTTATTTGGATACTTTGAGGTTAATTTTGATCTCTTGTCTTTGTAAATCTCACAATGTAAATACAATTTTTTTTCTTTTTTTCAAAAACAAAAAATAATAGTAAAAAGAAACTGCTCACACTTTCAAATTTCTATAGACAAGACATAACTTGTGCCTTAAAATCTTTTCAAATCATCTTCTAACCACTTGACCAAAACTTTAATCTTTCATTTGAGTGTTTGTTCATCTCTGTCATGTATTCTAAATTGTATTCAATTCATTTAGGAGAGTATTTGCAGTATCACAATTCTTTCATCTGAATAAAAAGATTAGCAAATTTGTTTGGCCTAAAAGAGATGAGTCAATGCACAAAAATGTGAGTATTTGGATAAGCTAATGAAACTAGAAAGCAATAAACTTCTATACTGAGCACCATGCTAACAACCAAACCACAACACACAACACTATAGGAGAGTTCATCAAATTCAATCTGTATTATTTTGAATCTCGTCTATGTCATGGATTCTAAATTGTATTCAATACAATTCATTTAGGAGATATTTATATCTGAATAAAAAGATTAGCAACTTGTTTGACCTAAATGGGATGAATCAATGCACAAAAATGTGAGTATTTGGATAAGCTAATGAAACTTCTATACAGAGCACCATTGCAAACAATCAAACCACATCACACAACAATATTAAGAGTTAAACAAATATTCAATTGACCAAGTATAAAGAATAGAAAAGATCAAATAATCATAAGAAAAAAAGGGACATTTACGGCAAAACTCCCCCAACATTATCATTATTACACATATATGACTCTAATCAAAAAAAGTAGCGGTAAAAATAACTTATCTTACAATTTCGTTACAGCTACCTTATTGATTATTTAATTAAAGAAAAATTAATTTAATTTTTCTATTCAAATTTGTATATTTCAAACAAAAAAAATTAGATGAATAATAATTTCTCAATGTGTGGTTTAATAACATGTCAGAACGTGTTGTTAAGTTGGTACTTACCAGTCAAAAGTGTACAACTGTAATAAAATTGTAAGATAAAGTACTTTTGCTGCCACTTTATTTTTTTATTAGGTCTATGTGTAACAATGACAAAACTACAAAAAAATCTTACTTTTAGTCACAACAAAACTTGTGATTAAAAGTAAATTATGATTTTTATGTTGTAACTAAAAGTTCCGTAGCTAAAAGTATTAGTCACAAAAATTACAATTTATTGTGACTAAATGTATTTTTAGTCACAATACTTGTTGTGACTAAAACTAAATTAGTGATAACTTGTAACTAAATACTATGTTTTAGTCACAAATAACATTTTGTTGTGACTAAAAGTCACATTTAGTCACACAAAAAATATGTTGTAACTAAAAAGTTATCACTAAAAGTAGCAGTTTTTTATAGTGCAAATATTTCAAAACTATAGTAAAAAAAAAAAGAAAATTACTCAATATATTATTTTTTTAACTTTTATTTCAAATTTACCGTTTGAGTTTTTAAAGTGGTTGCAACTCTAGTTGCAATAGGGGTTTCTATAAGATTTTTTGTTGCAGTTTAAGTTGCAGCGCTAGTTACAATAGGGGTTTCTATATAGAATTTCGTAAAAATATAAAAAAGAAAAACTATTTTAAAGTGTAAAAATAAAAAAAGACCGTAGAAAAAAATTCATAATTAAATTGAAATTAATTATAGTGACAGACATACATACATGATAAGGGCAAACAAAACAAGACTTTTTGCCAGTTCCATATGCAAGAATTGAGGCATGATGACGGCAAACGTTGTGAAATGCATGCACCTTTCCATTATCATCTCGACACACCACAAATTCAATATTCCCTAATCTGTTGTCATAAATAACCCAATCAACCAACTCATTCACCCAACCAAAACAATTACAAAACAAAACTCAATCGATCGATCTCACCTGCCAGTGAAATAGCTCCTAGGATCTTTGATCTGTTCACTACATCCTGAGAATTAAACAAAATAATTACTACTATTATATTTAATAAATAATAACAAAGAAAACAAAGGCATAATTATTTAGTTTTACCTACGAATTGCCATCCCTTGTAGAAGACGCGATCGAGTTCACGGGCGAAGAAAGAAGGGTCAGTGTACCAATTTGAGGGAGGAGTTACAGCTTCTTCTATTTTGATTTTGGGGTCGAAATCGAATTCGTGTACAATATTCTTGACGGAGACGGAGAAGGGCTTCAATTTTGGAGGATTGGGGCTTAATCGTCGGAAATTGAGTGAGATAGTATTGAGTTTGGGGGTTGAGACTGATAGCATCATTATCATCGCCATAGCCATTAATGATTCCTCGTTCTTTGTTTCAACATAGGAGTCAAATACAAACAAAGCAACATGTGAGATTGTTGCCAACGTATGTATCCAATCAAAAATGGCCACCTCACTTTTGTTCTCTTAACTATTTCACAACGTTAATACATAACAATAGCTAAGGTGAATATTGTATTTTGAGTGTAATAGTTAATATTTTTATATAGAATAACATTGTTCAATAAAATGCAACAAATTATGTTTCATGTAATAAATTATGTTTTTAATACTGAATTATTGAAATTATTAATTTAAGGAGTTTCATATAATTTTATTAGTGTAATAATTATTTATGTATTAAATTATTCCTGCTAATTTTTTTTTAAGTTAATATATTATTATTTAAAAAAGGAGTTATAATACAATAGTCATTTATGAAGATGGTAGTTCTTCCATCTATATGTATTTTATTTTTATTGAAAAAAGTATATTTTGCTATAGTATTTATAGATCTAAACATATGAGAAATTTGTATTCTGAGAAATTAGATACAAGAATAGAAATATTTGCTAATATATAAATCAGAAACATATCAAATTGTGTCTTTTCATTTACGACAAACTCATATTAGTAAAATTAGATATTTTGTTTTTTAATTTTATAATCATTAAAAGGGAAATTTGAACATAATTTAATATATGTGAAGTGTCGTAATTAAGTTGTTATTTTGCCGACTTCTTCTAATTACCTATTTTAAGGGTTTTTTTTGACCTATATTTTAAGGTGATTAGAATTTAGAAGTATACATATTTATTGTTTTAGTGGTTTTTTTTTTGCCCAGTGTTGATTATTCTCTTTTATATTACATTAAATCAGATCCTATGTGTTCAGGATGATTAGAGGAAAAACTGACAAATAATTTTTTTTGTAAGGAACTGACAAATAATTTAAAATAATTAAACAAAAGAAATAATAGTGTTTGTCAACAAACAATTTTATGTGGTTTACATTTAAGAGTCTATATAAGCCACTTAATAAGTCAAGGTCTTCTTTCATGCTAGCTGACAAGTGGGCAATTAAAAGAATTTTTTTTATTTGGTAACTTATTATAAACTATGTTTAATTGTATAAGGAAAATTTGGGAAATTTTTTCCTTAAATTCTAAATATTCTATATTGGTAAGATGGGACAATATTTTGTTAATTCTCACATTACCCCCTCATTCAAACCCCTCTCTCTTTCCCCTCTTTCTCTCTCTGTCTCGCAAATCCCCACCCGTCCACGCACGCACACCGGACTTTGACGAAGATTGCCCACACCGTCCACTCTGGTCGCCCACACTCGACCGCCCCCACCGTCCACGCAGACCTTCCACACCCGACCGCCCCAACCCTCAATTTTTTTTTTTTTTCAATTTTTTCCTTCAATTTTTGATGCTTAAATTCATGAAATAGATTAATATGTTGCAATTTTGTGTGAAATCTGTTAGTTAGGGTTAGATTTAGGAAGATATCTGTTAGTTAATAGGGTTGAAAATAGTATGAGTTTTTTGTCGAATGTCGAATTTTTTGGGTTTTTAAGGAGTCGGGCCCGATGCCAGTCCGATGGAACACAAAACACTTAAATTTTGGGTTTTTTAGGTCGAGTCTGATGGGCCCATTAAAAACCAAAAAATTTAAGTAGTTTTTGTGTGCAATCGGTCGGCATCGGACGGGCATTGGGCCCATCAGACCAGAACTTGAAATCCCAAAAATTTAAGTGTGGGGGTTCGTGAGACAGAGAGAGAAAGAGAGAAAGAGGGGAAAGAGAGTGGTTTGAGTGAGGGGGGTAATGCGGGAATTAACAAAATATTGTCCCATCATACCAATATAAGGTATTTAGGGTTTAAGGGAAAAATTTCCCCTTAATGTAAGCATAAAATTTCAAATTTTTCTTGTATAATGTGCATGTAAATGTGAATGTTTAGGTAAATACATATAAATTGTTTATTTTTTTTTTGTGTTTTTTTGAGTATTATAACTTTTATTGTGTTTATTCTATATAAAATGTAGCTACATAACAAAATTCTTAATTTAACAGTATTATTCTGTTTTTACATTAATTTTGACAGAATATATTATTACTTAACAAAATTTTCTTTATTAATTTTATAATATTATTATATATTTAAAAATAAAAATTATGTAAAAGAATATACTATCACATAACAAAATATATTTTTTTATTAATTTTATAATATTATTATATATATTAAAAAAATTATGTAGATATTTTATATAAGAAATTTTTTATTTAAATATAAAATACTTAAAATAGATAATTTAACCATATATTTAATTTTGAATTAAAATAAGAAACAATTTCGTTCAATCCGGCATACAATGATTCACCACAACATCTCGCTTGTTTATACATAATCACATCCAAACGACACATCAATATAGCCGTAATAGCTAAAAAAATCTCAAAAATTAAAATCTCAAACTTCATTTTAAAAATTAAAAAAAATACATTACTTAATTAAAAAAAATATTAAGATCAATTTTAATAAAAATTTATTAGCAATAATCTCATTAGCCTCATATTTTTTTAATAATAAATATGAAAATATTAATGATGGTTTTTGACAAAAGAATTACACTATTTATATGAGACAAAGTATTAGAATATTCCTTAATAAATTCTTCTTCCAATTCCAATTCTAATTATTTTTTTTTTGTTGTATATGTAAATTATTGTTATTATAATAATGAGTATTTCTTTTACCTAATCACTAAAATATTATAGCCGTTGACAGAAGATACTAAACTCATGAGTAGCACTTGAATTGAGTTCTATCCACTCTTTTGCAGAGTATGAAATCTCCAAACTGTCCCTCAAATACACCAAACCTTAACCAACCAACCCAACAAAATCATCGAATCAACACAGTAAAACTAACGGTAAAGATTGTCAAATCAAGTTTTGACTTCCACGTCCCCACACAGTCAAATTGACAATGAGTCATAATACAATTACACTAACAAATAATTAACAATCTCACTTTTACTAGTTCCTTTTATTTATTTTTTTAAATAAATAAATGCAGTTTCCATTAAAATAGTGGTGAAATATTTAAAGGTAAATAGTATTTTCAAATTTATGTTTTGTAAAAGTTATTAATTGGACTTTTTTATTCTGTTAAATGATAAAATAAACATGTATTTTTTAAAATTGTACAAATAGGACCCTGAAATAGTTTTTTATCAAAATAAAACTTAATAATAATCTGATGTAGAGATATTATGACAAAACTGATTATATTTTTTATATCTGTTCTTGTTAGAAATTATCTTGAAGTTGGTTATTTTAAAAAATAAAATTGTTGAAAATTGAGCTCATGGTCCTATTTTTATCATTTTAGAAAATATAAGGTCCATTTTGTCATTTAACAAAATAGAGTGTCCAATTAGTAACTTTTATAAAATGTAGGATCCAAAATGGTATTTAATTCATGTATCCAGACATTTAACACTCCAAACATATGTGAGTCATTGGAATTCTGACAAAAGTGTAATGTGTATCAAGGGTAGATATAGACAGGGGCGGATGTAGTAGTATGTTTAGGGTGGCCTTGGCCCTCCCTAAATTTTACACAATTTTGATTAATATATATATATTTATGATAGATAATGGCTACTGTTTTATATATATATAATAGAGAGAAAATGAGTTGAAAAGTCAAAATTCAAAATTGATATGTACTTAGTAATTAAGTGGAAAACTAATGAGAAATATCTCATCTAAATATATAGTATTTTAAAATAAATACTAAAAATACGGTTTCTATTTTTCATGTGAGTTAATGTTAATGTTAATCAATTTTTGTAGTAAATATTATATGAAATTTTTGAAGAAAATTGTTTTGGTAGATTTTTTGTCTGTTTCAGTAATTAGAAAAATATTTTAGTTTATTTTTTTTCTTCATAAGTGCATACGTTGTAGCTATATAGGACCACTTGTAAATTTTCAGAAAATTCTGAATAGTTTATTGTGTCAAAAATAAAGTTTAAACAGTTACTTACCACATGTATAAGAAAAAATAGTCGTACATATAAATTTTATTTTTCAGTATTGTAAGCTACTTGAAACTTTTTGAAAAGTTACAGGTGAAATAACTATAATATACATGATTATTAAAAAAATTAGATTAAAAAACTCTTCTGTATGCCGAAACAGATAAGGAGTACTATACTAAAACAGTACTCCTTAAGAAAAGTGTACTATAATCATAATCCTATATTGTATATTCATAAAAAAGAAAATAAATATAATTGTGGGTCAATCATACTAAATAAATAAAATATTTATAAAACAAAATGTATGTATAAATTAGGTGTTTCTTATTATTAATTTACCTATAGATTATCATCTTTCAATCATTTTATTCTTTTTTTTTTTTTGTTTAACACTATTAACATTGTTAGTTTTTCTATAATCAACCACATATTATCTTTAAATATGTTCTACCATCAATTTAATTATTTGTTTTAAATAATGAAATGATATAAAATATTTTCTAGTCAATACAACTTGATAATTAATTACTTTTAACAGTCTTATTAATTATTCGATTATAATTCATGTATTTTATTTTGTATTTTATTTTAGTGCATAAAAATATTTATAAAATTTAAATTAATTTAAGTGAGTTTTATATATATTTATATATATATATTAGATCACTTATAAATAGTTAGCACTATCTAGAAAAGAATATTAGTTATTAAATCACTATATGTTAAGCCTTGTCATTGTACATGTTTGCTTGCGGTATTGGCCGGCCCCCCCTAAAATTCAATCCTGGCTCCGCCCCTGGATATAGAGTATTAATATTGCAGCAGTAGTGTTTAGTACTTTCTAGATGTGTTATCTTATAATGAATTAATGATATTACACTATATGATATCCAATACTTAATTGAATTAATAACGATATTGACACGTAAAAGCATACTAACATTTCTTATTCATCTCGGTAATACATTTGACCTAAAATGGTAATCAGGCTGAATTTTCTCTTTCATTGTAACACACTATATTTAAAAAATTCAGTTAAATTGTTAGAGTGAAAATGCAACAAAAAAAAATACTCTTTTTTTTTACCAATTATTGAAGAGGTAACAAGACATCCTTAGCAACAATGTCAGCAACAATTGTATTCCACTTCTAATTAAAAAATTATGTATATATTGATAGAGCAACATGTCTTTACATGTTACAACATTCTCTCTCTTCTCTATTGTCTCTTTCTTTGCTTTTCTCTCATTTTTTCTGAGCAACACTCATTTGAAACTTTCCTCCTTAATTCACAGAAAACACATTTTATTGACCAAATAGTTCTCTTTTCTTAAACATGTATGAGTTATCTGAATTTTGATTATTTTGTTTTATTCTTTTTGTAATTATATTCTTCAATCAAAATATATTTGAGGATTACCTGTAAGAGGCTTCCAATACACGTATAGTAATCAATCTCCATAATTAGCAAAAGTGAAGTGGAAATTTGTTAGATATTTATTTGAGTTTACATTAACTTTTATTTATTTTATTAAGATTTAAGTTGATTGTCCTAGTGATTATATAGCCAAGTCTTCTCCCTAACTCTATAAATAAAAATTATTTCATCACAATTATATACTCTTTGATAATCAAATAAATAAAATTGCTTTTCATGTCATAGATTAATATGGTATGTATATCTAATTATTATATATATTATTGCATTTTATATTATATACAATTTTATATCTTAGGATTATTAATTTTTCTAATAAAATGGAGATAATGGAATCGGTAGAAACTAAGAATATTCAAATCATCATCTCCTTCACCCAAAAAAATAAAAAATTCTAATATTCATTGTTGTAGGTGTAAACGGTTAAATCCTGATACAGGGCCGTCCCTAGATATAGGCGAGCTAGCCCGCGCTTAGGGCTCAAATTAAAAAAAAAATACTTTTTAAAAAATATACATATTTTTCTAATAATTTTTAAAAATACCATTTATCTTTATAGTAAAGGTCCAAATTTTTTTTTTTGCCTATAATCCATTTCAACTCAGGCCGAATCCTACCCTTATATCAAAAGCAAATATCTTCTTCAAACTAATCCAAATAGTAGAATATACAATCTCTTGCAAATTATACATTATAGTTTACCAACAACACATATGACCAAAAACACTCTATTTATAATTAACTGTCAAATAAAAAAATATATTAAAATATTGTTTCTTTCACCAATTTATATGTATCATTCTATATATGTATAATTCAGCTATAGAAAGTAAAAAAGAGATTTGCCATAAAATTTTATTTGTCTCATTTGAAATGTGTGAAATTTCAAAGTGAAGTGACGTTTTACATAACACTCCTAAAAATATTCCAAGAAGATGAACATGAGCACAACGCGATTATACGATACCGAACCTCAACCAAAAATTTTATCTAGCTCTTAAAAAAAACATAGCTAAAAAACTTTACAACAATAAGAAAAAACTAAATTACTCGCATATTCCTTTTAAAGAAAGAGAAATTGACCAAACACTCTAACAGCTTGATGCAAAGCACCATCCGTCAACCTTAAAGGATACGTTGTCCTTGAGGGAGCATAAGTAAAACCTTAAGATTAGCACTAACAGAGAATAAAGCTGGAGTTGGTATAATTGTTCGAGATCACCATGGTTGATTGGTTGAGGCTTTCACAATAAATAAAATAGGTTGTGTCCAACTCGAGTCAGCAAAGATCATTGACATAAAGAAGGCATTAAGTTGGATCAAAAGGAAGAATTGGAAAGATATTGTACGTGGTGGAGACGACTGATTGTCTTGAGGCTCTTCAAACTTTGGATAGTTCGATCCAGATGCCTTTTGTGTTTACTTTAGTGGTTTTTAATTGTAAATTGTTATTATCTTCTCTTGTTAATGTTCAAATTTGTTTTGTGAAACGATCTACTCATAGAGTCATACATTGTCTTGCTTAGGATTCCCATTTATGGTCAGGTTGAAATTTTACCTAGGGTATTGCTTCGGTTGCCCTTCAGTCTATTGTGTTAGTCAATTTGGCTGCTTAATGAAGTTTTTATTAGGGTTGTTCGTAGAATTTGTAATCTTTAGTTCCAAATCACAATCAATCTAGAGCAAAAGCATTCGAAACCAGACCAAATGAATTCATTGTCAATGGTTTGGTCAATCTGAACTGCTAATAATTCTCCAGTTTAGTCACAATTTTATAATTTTCACTAGAAGTTCAACCAAATCAATCCGCCTAATTCTTTATATATACTTTACATGCTTTTTCTATTATGAAATATTGATTTTTGGGAATAATTTTAATTAACATTGAAACAAAAGTATTATACTTTAAATGAAATCTTCCAATGGGTTAAAAAAAAAATCTTCCAATTACACTCATATCTAAGTTCACCCTATTTCATTTTTAAAAATCTTATTCTTCTTTTTTCTTTCAAAAAAAAAAAAAATATCCAATATTATTACAAAATTAAGTCTAATTGAAATAAAGAAGTACCCCATGTTCTGTTTGAAGGAGACCATCTTCCTCCCTTTTAATCTTTCTTTCTTTCTCTCTCTCTCTCAATTGAAAATCCTCAAATCTACTGGAATTGGAAAATCTTTTACCTTCCGTCGCTCCTGATCTCCCCCTCTATTACCATGATCTCTTGGGCATTTGATATGGGGTTCGGAATTGATGGGAATGAAAATGTCAAACTAAATTAAATTTTAGTAACCATGTTGAGAATCATGGGGTTCCATCTCAAAACCAATTGGCTATGAGTGGAGTAGCCCATATTCTTATATATGGCTCAATTCTCTACCATTTCTTCCATGTGGGACAATGTCCATACAATATTCCCCTCAAGATGATGAGTGGACATAGTCATCTGTATAGGTGCGGATCGGATAGGATCACTTGCCCGCAAGGGATATGACTCTGATACCATGTTGAGAATCATAGGGTTCCATCTCAAAACCAATTGACCATGAGTGGAGTAGCCCATATTCTTATATATGGCTCAATTCTCTACCATTTATTCCATGTGGGACAATGTCCACACAATAAACCAAGAGATTTGTATTTTCAAATAGATCCTACATTTTAAATTAAAATAGTAGTAATATTAATCCATTCTAATACGAATTTATATTGCCAAATAAACTTGCTAACATGATACCTTCTCAAACTTATGAAGCAACTCTAAAATTCTCGTAGCATCTTCAAGAGAAGCTTTACAAAAAATACAACTATCATCAACAAAAAAATATATGAGAAACAATAGGAGCTTGCCTACAAACTTTGATTCTTCTAAATTCTAATCGACTTTCGAGATTCAAAGACTTGAATCGATGACGAAAGACCCTCAATACATATTATAAATAAATATAAAGACAATGAATCTTTGTGTCCAATGCCACGAGTTGGAAAGATAGGCTCCATTTCTTTACCACCGTATGTACAATAGTATAAGACACGAAAGTGACACAATACTAAAATCAGCTCACAATAAACAAGCATTAAAATGTCCAAAATGCCCCTTAGATGGTGCATTCACCTGCACACAAACAATGGCATATAATACAACAAATGAGAAAGTGGAGATAGCAAAGGTGGGTGTTATAGGTTAGAGAATGGTAAACAAATTAAGCCAAGAAGAAAGAGACACCAACCAAAGCCCCAACTCATTCCTTTTTTGCACATTTTAGGAAAAGATTCGGTGGGCCAGCACACACTGTATTTTTACCTCTTCTAACACCTATCTCTCTATATATTTTTTTCTATTAAAAATAATAAAATAATAATTTATTTTATTGAGTAAAAAAATGTGATTTTTGGTCATATTATTGCATATACTGACAGATGTAGATGTATATATATATATATAGATATAGATATAGATATAGAGACGAGAAGAGCAAGAAAGCGAAGAAGAGAAAGAAGGCGCTGGAGGAGTGAGAAGAGAACGTCTACAAATTTGGTGGTGAGTTTCTTGTTTTTTACTGTTTGGTTCCCGAGAAAGTCTTTGAATGAAACCAACCAGTTATTTACTTTTTCTTCATTACTAATTACTATCTTGATTTTGTTATTTATACACTTTGCTGTTTATTTTATGATTTTCTTGTTCTTGCATTTTGGTCTCGGGAATCGAACAGAGCTTAACATGTAGGTTTTCACAGGAATTTGGATCCATTTCGTTGTTTTTATTGTTATTAGATAATTTATTTAAAAAAGCTTCATGGTATTGTTCATTCATGGAGCTGTATTGGAACTCATTTTTACACTTCTTGTTTGTGGTTATTATATATGATATATGTATTTAACATAAATATGTTTGTCTTCCTTGTAGAGCAAAGCTTAAAATTTCCAGTGATTTGTTTCTTCATTTCAATAATTTTGGTAATGTTCAAGAGGAAATGGTATAGATTTAAAGTATTTTATATTTTGGAAAACAAAAAGTTATGAAATTTGATGCTGAATCATGCTTTTCTTCTTTTTTTTTCGTTAAATATTGAAATAACATAAACTGAAGGCATGGTGGAGCCCGATCATTTATTTATTTGTATTCGAGTGGTGGTGTTTCATTCTTGTTTTCATTGCAATAACTGGTTTGATGGTAATGTTTGGTACTAGTTGATAGACGATGTAATGGGTAAATTTGTTGCATTTGCTTGATTTGTAAAGTCCTTTTCAACTGAAGGCGAAAGTTAGTACTGTAATTTACATAAAATTGATTGAGCTGGGTTTTCCAATTCGTACTCCACGTGTGTTCTGCCTATACTACAGTGTTAGAAAGTTAATGGCTTCTAAAGTTGGTTGGGCTTTTTTTTTTATGAATTATTTTCTATTTGAGAGGGATTTCCTTACTGATTGTTGCAATGTACTTGGGTGATACAGTTTGTGTATTTAGTAGATTACTTGAAATGTTTAAAGCCTCAAACTAACATTCATTCAGTTTCTAGGACCATTATTGTGTCATCTGGGATGGAAATGGAATTGCAGGAAATGTTGGCAGAACTACATATGCACAATGATAAAGAGAAAACTCTGCAGACATTGACTGTTTGCAAGCATGCCTTTTTTGATCTGACATATATTTCTCCAGTGGTATTTTTATACCTTTTGAAAGAATGTTATATTCATGGTATGTGTTATGCTTTCTTCACTGCAAATTTCTATCATGACTAAAAGTAATCCGGTTGTAATGGGGATGTACTATAATTATTTGATACCTTTCAGTTTCTCCTTCTTTAATATCAATTGGCACAAACACATGTTAACATAAAGAAACTTGCTATATACCTTTATACCTGTAGATCTGCCACCTGACTATTTGATTATCAAGCTAGCTGATTGTATGAGAAGTTATTCAGTCAGTGGCTAATCTTCTGTTGATAAACATGTAGCTTTTTGGATTTATTATTTGCTTCAGTGCATTCTTATTGTTAATTTGTTACTTTTTTGTTTTAATAAACATTACATAGGGACATGTAAAGCAACTAAGAAGTTCCGAGCTCTTCAGCAACAAGTCCATTTAGTATTGCAAAATAGTCCCCCCTGTGGACCAGCTGTGTTTGTAGTTCAGTGTCTTTATGTCTTGCCTACTTTTGGGTTATACAGTGAAGGATTCAGCCATTTAATAATATCTGCTCTTCGTCGTTTCTTGAAAGTAGCAGCTACCTCTGAGGACTTGGCAGAAGCAAAAATGCTAGCAGCCCAATTATTTCTCGATATTGTTGGGAGCTCTGTCAATCATGATGAAGGGGTAGTTGTAAAGATACTTGAAACTTTCGATGTTCAATTGCAGAACATTGAGAAAGTAATGTGTCCATTGAAAGAAAAAGATGATTATAGTTTTGACTCAGCAAAAAGATTTGTCGAGCAATACATATATGATTTGATAGATTGTCAGTCATATATGAATGCAGTTACACTTTTAGAACACTTTTCCATCCGCCAGTCTGGGGAGTCTTTTCTTGATACTATGATGCGAAAGAATGAATTCAAAGCAGCAGAGAAGTGGGCAACATTCATGGGGAAGCCATTATTATGTGTTCTTGTCAAAGCATACATTGACAGGAACATGCTAAACAATGCTTACCAGACTATAAAGCAAAACAATCTTCGACAGGAATTTCCTGATGTTTATCATAAGTGTAAAGAGAGGTAATTCCAATACTTCATAATAATATTTGGTTCTTAGATTTCCTTGTCTAATAAGATATATGAGAGTGTACAGATATTTGGTGGCTTCGTTCAGAATTTTATGAAATGACATTTTTCCATCTACTTGCAGCTCACTGAAGAAACTGGCAGAAAAAGGATGTTGGGATGTTGCAGAAGCTAGAACAAACAACAACAGACAACTTCTTGAATATTTGGTTTGTAGCTTTGAGCATATGTTTTATGTTTTGTGCTTGTGTTCTTTGCACACAGACACGTGCATTTATTCATATGTGCTTTTATCTGATAAGACATATACTAATCAAAGTACAGTTAAAATAAATTTTAATTTATAGTTTTTCTTAATGTTTTCAAGGTCTATTTGGCTATGGAAGCTGGTTATATAGAGAAGGTTGATGAACTCTGTGAGCGGTACTCGCTTGAAGGGTTTTTAAGTGCCAAAGGTACACGTGGTGCTCTGCCTTATGTCTCAATCAGACCCTATTTGCCATTTTAAGTGATACGCAAGCAAAAAAATACAAGCTGCAGATTAACTTTATATCTAAATCTCATGGCACCAATTTTTTTTGCTCTGCAGCTTGTATGTTTTTCTAATAGCCTTGTCTTATACAAGACTCAAGATATGAAGTTTACTTGTTTTCCATGTTCATATTAGGGTAGATTTTTATTTGATTTTTTTTTTTTTTGCTAAGTTGTGACTTGTATGCTGTCTTTCTCTCCCCCAACTCTTAGTACCCGAGGCAAGTCTTCTCCATAGTCGCTATTTGAATCTCAATGAGTTCTTTGTAGAAGACATTATTTGGGTCGATGATGCTGAAGCTCTACACAATGCAACAAGCCACATTGAAGGATGTAAAGTTGTTGGTATTGATTGTGAATGGAAACCGAATTATGTAAAAGGCAGCAAACCCAACAAGGTAACTATGTCAATTTTGTGCAATTCATGTTGTATCTCTATTGCCATTTGATTTACCAACAAATCTTCATAGATAATCAATGCTTCTTTTTTGTAGCATTTAGGGAAATCATTTTATCTATATATTTTACTTTTTGTATAGCAAAAGTGAGGACCAAGTAAAACTATCCTATTGTTCCTATGTTTTGTTCATATAATAAACTGTTTTTCTTTATCTTATTTCAGGTTTCTATTATGCAAATTGCTTCTGATAAGAAAGTGTTTATCTTGGACCTGATAAAGTTGTTTGAAGACGTGCCTGACATTATGGACGACTGTCTAACCCGCATTATGCAGTCACCGAGGGTTTTAAAACTTGGTATGTGTTATTAGTATCTGCGTTGACCTGAAATCTCTACGCCTTGGTATTATGCTTTGTATATTGAGCTAGTTCTCCTTATTCTTTCAAGTCATGGAGTAATCCAGTTGTGTCTGTCATTTATAAAAATATTACGGCTGGTGGGTTCAAGTTTTCATCAGTCAGTTTCAGCTGTTTCACATCAAAATATTGATTCTTTATGGCTTGTGTGTCCATTTTAGGCTATAATTTTCAATGTGATATAAAGCAACTGGCTCATTCATACGAAGACTTACAGTGTTTCAAGCAGTATGAAATGCTACTTGACATCCAAAATGTATTTAAAGAACCTCGTGGGGGTCTATCTGGGCTTGCTATGGTAAAGGAGTACACAATATCTTCTTATCATTTCTTTTACCCTGTATAACCTTGTCTGTCACATACAATTTAAATGATGCTGGACTTGGATTCAGCTATGCATGATACATTAAACTACTTTCTCAGAAAATATTAGGAGCTGGGCTGAACAAAACTAGACGAAACAGTAATTGGGAGCAACGTCCTTTAACTCCAAATCAGGTAATTTGTTTGTCTTATTTTTTATATACAGTGTCTTATCTTATTACTATGACTTAACTATCAGTTGTTGGAGCCGCCATTTTCAGCTCTTTATGGGCAATTAACACAGTTTTTCATTCCAAGGTACTCTTCACCTGAGAGAAATTTATAAAAAACTGATGAGAGTGCATCCTTCTAGCTTGCGTTTAGGTCTTGTACTTGCCAGTCTAGAAAATATTGTCTGTTTTCTTTTTTTTATTATTATAAAATGAGTGCTTTAAGCGTGTATCAAAGTAGAATTCTTGGATTTTATCAATATGAAATTATTCATTCCTTTTAACAATGAAAAGTTAAAGAATATTTATCTAATCTTCAAGTAAGCTGACACTGTAGAGGATCTTGCAGCTGGAATATGCTGCTCTAGACGCTGTTGTACTAGTTCACATTTTTGGCCATGTTCGGAATCATTCTCAGACCGCCAGTGATGCAGAGGGACTCGAAAAATTTGAGTGGAAATCCTATATTGTAAGCTGGAACATAACAAATGGTGTTATTTATTCATATGTTTGTGCCTCATCTTTGTCACTAATTTCTCCATTTATGCAGGTTTCTCACATGGACAAACTCAAGAAACCGAAGAAACAAAACAAACGAGAATTAGAAGCTAATAGAAAGACAGGCTGATAATCTACCTTGCGGCCAAGTAATTTGTAAATACTATGACCTACTCAGCTGTAAATATACCCTCTTTTTTTTTTTTTGTTAATTTAGGAGTGATGAAGAGTTTATATTCTTCATATCTCAATTGAAACAAAACCATTTGCATTGGTACTTTGGTGGATATCATTCATGGCTTAAAAATTTACGGTTAAAGAAATAAATAAATAAACGGTTCTTTAGCCTATAAGCTTTGTCTGTTCCAACCATTAATGAAATAATTAGAAGAAGAAATAATCAGTCTAACTAGTTTAGTATGCTATCTTGTTATTTTGGGCTATAGTTATTTGTAGTGAGTAGTGATGACAATTTACATCTATTTTAAGTCTTTAATAGCAAAACAATTCTCTCCCAACTATCATATTATTATTAGTTATGTATTTGTAGGAAAGCATTGCCTAAATTTAGGCTCATTATGACCCCGAAAGTAATGGAAAACATCTCATTTTTATTACATTCAACAAAGGCCAAAATTTATAACTGAAAAAGAAGAAGATTCATTGATCTAATTTTTGACAGAAGCTTATCACTTCTCCACCATTCATTCTCCAAAATAAAAAGCCTGAACATTACCAAAATTTATCACTCTCTCCAAACCAAGAAAAAAAATTATTGGTTAAGAGAGAGAGAGAGAAGGAGAAGAGCAGATGGGAGAGACAATCCGACATCGTTCCAATGGTGTTGGAAGTAGAAATATAGAGAAGAACATAGCATACACAGGTTGGTCTAATAATCATAATCATAATTATAATCCATCGTCGAAAACTCTTTCTTCTTCAAAACACGGGGTTTTGAAGGTATCATCAAAGAGGTCGTCTTCATCATCCTCTTCTTCTCAATCTCTCAAGTGGTGGTGGAATGAGCCTGAGATGAAGAGACAACGTCGGATTACTTCTTATAAGTTGTACAGTGCTGAAGCCAATGTTAAAATTTCTTTCAAGAAAGGTATTCGTTGGCTTGGGAAGAAATGCACCATGATTATACGTCGGATTTGATGATCAACACAATACTCAACACCAATAACATTCAAATATTATTTACTAACATTATAAAAAAGAAGTTATTTTTTTTATTAATCTTTTTTGTTAGTGATTTATTCATTATTAATTTTGTTTGTTTGTTTTGTTATGTGAATGGGGTTGTTATGTTGTTATATTTTTAAAGAAACTCTTTCCCATAAGAAGCCAATTCTTCTTTCTCTCTCTATAATATATTTATTAATACTTTATTCTTATCTAATTAAATAAACTACTATTTGGTTTGGAATTATGAAGAGTGTTATTGGGTCTCTTTCATTTGGAGGAGTTTCACATTGTTTTTGGACAATCCCTTATATACATTTATATAACTATAAATTTAGTATATAAAAGGATATACTAATATTTCATATTACATTTGGGAAAAATTCATATTACTTAGACATATACAATTATTCTAAAATTGATCTGATTAAGAGATCAACAACCTAGACATGAAAACATTAATTAACAACAAACATTTCAGAGTATTTATTATAGTAGAATATCAATCAATACTAAAACTTTCTCCCATAAATTCTTGTGACCCAATTTGGTTTCTTTGATATGATGAAATATCCACCAATAGCTCCAACAACAAAACCACTTCCATATCCAACCATCACAGATCTCCAAGTGAAACCATTCTCACTAGATTCATGTTCTTGGTCACTACTACTAGGCTTCTCATCATTGCTTTGTTCACATTTCATTGACAATGGAAAGCCACACAAGCCTACATTTCCTTGAAAAGAAGAATTTTGAAATGTAGCCATTTGTCCACCTTGTGGGATTGGCCCTGTGAGTTGGTTTTGTGAAAGGTTAAGATATGAAAGGAATGTGAGACTAGCCAACTCTCTAGGAATTGTACCGAAAAGCTTGTTTTTGGACAGATCCAACGATTCGAGTTGCTTAAGATTCCCCAAGGAAGACATGATTTGGCCTTCAAAATTGTTACTTGAAAGATTGAGCACAATCAATGATGGAAGATCTCCTATACTTGTTGGAATCTCACCATGAAAATGGTTGTTTGAGAGATCAATAGATGTGAAGATTGTCAAGATCTTCATAAGTTTCATTTCTGACCCTTTGTTCATTAGTGTCACTGAGTTTTGGTAGTAATCTTCCTTTCTCTCCATGTACAAAGGCTTCGAGTTGTTCGATCTAGGAATTTCGTTATTAATGGCCCTCCAATTCTTAAAGTAGTCAAATGGTAATCTTCCATTGAAATTGTTGAAAGAGAGGTCTACAATTCTCAACTTGGCAAAGCCTACAATCATTTTTCTTTGCCATATTGGACCCGAAAAGTTGTTGGAACGCAACACAAGAACTTGCAACTCGGGAAGATTTTGGAGCCAAAATGGGAATCTGTCACTTAACTGATTGTGTCCAAGATTAAGAACTTCTAATGCCTTACATTTGATCAACGATTTCGGAACTTTGCCTTGAAATTGGTTGTGACTGAGGTCCAATGTCATCAACTTGTTTCCATCCAAAAATGTTTGAGGAATTTTTCCATGAAAATTGTTTCCTTTCAAGCTCAACATGGATAGCTCAGTGCTGAAGCTAGTCAAACATGATGGAATAGTTCCATTTAAGTGATTGTTGGACACATCAAGAACAACAAGATCAACAAAGTCACAAAACATATCAGAAATTCCTCCACTCATTCTGTTTTCTGACATAAAGAAGTATTGTATGGACACTGGTGGCACAACAAGCGAAGTTTGCAGCTTGTTGAAACTTGAATCAAGAATTTTCAAGTTAGTCCATGGAAGAATAAACTGAGGTGTTTCCCAATGAGTAATATGGTTGTGAGAAAAATTCAAATGGTTAAGATTCTCAACACTCATGTTGATAAACCAGTTGGGAATTTCACCTTCAATTCGGTTGTTGGATATGTCTAAGAACATTAACTCATTTTGGTTTTTCAAGAAGTAAGGAAATTTACCACTCATGTTACATGAAGCCAAGCCTAAAGAAAATAGTTTGGGAAGAAGGGTTGAATTTGAGTACATGTATGTTACAGACAAACTATTTTGTGAAAGGTAAAGGCTCTGAAGATTTCTTAGCTTTGAGAACATGTTTAGCTTAATTGTACCATTGAAGTTGTTTGAATCAAGGGAAAGTGAAACTAAGCTCTTCAACTTAAACAAAGAATTTGGAATTGGGCCATTTAACTTGTTTGAACTTAAAGAGAGAGAGGTCAATTGTGATGAAGTGACATTGTTGTGGATGGTTAAGGGACCTGTGAACTGATTTTCATTTAGAAGAACCTCACTCAAAGAAGGCATTGTAAACAAAGATGAAGGAATGGCTCCACTCAATGCATTATATGAGATACCTAAGGACTTAAGTTTGGTTAAGTTTGTCAATCCTAGTGGCAACTCACC
Source organism: Cannabis sativa (assembly GCF_029168945.1). Classification (NCBI taxonomy): domain Eukaryota; kingdom Viridiplantae; phylum Streptophyta; class Magnoliopsida; order Rosales; family Cannabaceae; genus Cannabis; species Cannabis sativa. The sequence goes on along the minus strand of NC_083602.1, from coordinate 87,862,942 downwards.
ATTCAAACCATTGTAATGAAGGTACAAAGTTGTTAACCGAGTGAGGTTCACAACCGACAATGGAATTCGCCCGTTGATTCCATTTCCCACAACATCTAAAAACTCAAGTTGTCTGAGGTTACCAAGGGTTGAAGGTAGTTCACCTGTAAATCCAGCATGATCAAGATAAATGCTCTTGAGCTTCACCAGATTCCCCATTGTACTTGGAAGCTTGCCACTAAAACTATTGTAGGACAAGGACAAGTCTTCAAGTTTGGAAAGATTTCCAAAAGTGGATGGAAGTTGACCAGTAAGGTTGGTGAATTGAAAATCCAAATTTACCAAATGGGAAAGATTCCCAATTGAGGATGGAATAGTCCCTACAAAATTGCAAAAAGCAAAGTTTAAAGTTATCAAAGATTTGAGATTGCCAATGGATTGAGGTATTGGTCCAGAAAATTTTGTGGAGTAGAGATTCAATGACTTTAGATTGCTAGTGGAATGAAATGTTGGGAGAAAACCATTGAGCATATAGTTGTTTCTCAAATGAATGAGTTGTATATTAGGCAATAGAAAAATGTTGCTTGGAAAGTCACCATACAAATCACATTCTATAAGAGAGAGAGATGTCAAAGAGGTCAAATTTGACAAAGATTGAGGAAGAAGTGAAGTGAGATTGACTTGATCAAGATAAAGCTCTTGTAACTTTGAGAAGTTATGATGAAATGTGTCTATTTGAAGAAACAAAGGATTAATTCCATCAACATAATCAAAGTTAGTGGAAAGATCAAGTGAAACCAAATTGTTTAGCCAAGTTATTTCATTAGGGACTTTCCCTACAAAATGAGAGTAAGAAAGGTTGAGATGGGTTAACCTTGAAAGCTGTGAAAATCTTGAAGGAATGATTGAAGAATTGAAGTTGTTGTATGCAAGATTGAGTCTTTGAAGTTGATCCAAATCAAAGAGGCTGCTATTTGAACTTAAAGGGCCTTGAAGCCAACTGTTGCTCAAGTCAAGGCTTACAACTTGTCCTGTTTTCATGTTGCATTTAACTCCATCCCACTTACAACAATCCTTTCCTTTCCAAAACTTCATCTTTGGATATGAATAAAAAGATGTGTCATCAATCAAATCTGGCTCTGTCAATGGTTCAAACTCTTGCTTTAGTTTCAGCAATGTAGAGCTTTGATCAGGGAGACATGTTGTTTTTGAAGAAGCTAAAGATGAGTTGAGTAAGATGGTGAGGCATAGCATGAAGAAATAGCTCTCAAAAATCATTGCCTTTCTCATCTTTCTTTTTCTTTTGATGAATTCTACAAATGAGAGCATGTTTATATGTGTAGTGACTTTTTTGAAAAAGAAAAATTATGGCTGTCAGAGAAATGTAGTTTTGAATTTGATAGAGAGTGATAAGAAAGTAGGGACTAGTGGCTAAAGACTAAAGTCTTTTTCTTTGTTTTTTCTTTGTTTTTTCTAATGCCACGTGGAAGAATTTTCTGTCCACCAAAGTTGAATAAATTCAAAACTAGACAATCAAAACTAGAGAACGGTTTTTGAGGTCAAATAATCACCCAAATTACACTGCAAATCAAAACCCAATGATAACAAATCTTTTGGAATCTAGTTAGACTTAGGTTCGATTGTTGTGATTAAAGTCCAACTTGTGATTATTTAACTTCTTTTCTTCCTTTCCCACCCAAAAAAAACTTCTTTTCTTCCTTCTTGCAATTGGTTTTCAAGAATTAAAATAATTGAAATTTAGAAATATCTATATATAATTGTTATTGGGTACTACTAGTGTTTAGTACTCTCTAAATGTGTCGCTTTGTGATTGGCTAGTAATACTCCTTAAAATTTATTACATTAGACATATGGCACCGATATTTAATTAGACTAATAATAATATTGACAAGTAACAGAGTGTTAGACACTACTGGTATCGTTTAGCATTTCCCATATCTATATTTATAACATCAATATATAAATAGATGTTATAATAAAACAAATACAATAATTTTTTTTAGGCTAATTGAGATTTTTGTCCCCCTAACTTTGAATATTGTTAAAATTCTCCTTATTGAGAATGTTGGATTTAAGGACTTTTGTCTAATTTTAGTAAGAAAAATCTAACATGGATGAAAGTTTAAGGGCATGATTTGACACATGTCAAAGTTCGAGGAACATGATTTGGTAAATATCAAAATTCGAGAAGCATGATTTAGTACATGGACAATCACCGAATTAGTAAAATTGAATGAAATTGGACAAAAGTCCTTAAATCTAACAATTTTAATTGTTCATGAATAATTTTTAACGGTCAAAAAAGTTCAGGAGGCATGATTTGGTACATGTAAAAGTTTATGGGGCAAAAATCTTAATTAACCTTTTTTTTTATATACTATATTTTTGTAAATAATTTTTTGTACTTGTTATTGACACTTTAAGGTGTTCAATGTTATACCGATGTGATATCCAATAATTGGTTAGTAATTTTTTTTGTCTTTTTTCTTTTGTATTTTATTTTATTTTTTATTTTTTTATGAATGATCTTTGTACTATTTTTTTATAAATAGTTTTTTGTATTATTATTGCTATGTGACATCTTAAAATGCTCAATACCATACTACTAATTCACATACACAATAATTTGTTAGTATTTTTCTAAATCATATTAAATTAAAATTTATGAGAACTCATATTAAAATGCACCAATAATAATATGTTATTTTTGTGGTGCTTTGTACCTTAATGTGTTCGATATGTACATATATTTATTAACTTCTATTAGAATTTTAGTTTTTTTGTTGTTATTATATATAAGTTTGTAAGAATATCTTTAATGGAAATGAAATATGTAAAAATTGTACTATATTTAATAAAAAAATATAACTTATGATATATTTATATTAATTTTTAACATTATTATGAATAATTGTGTGAATTTATATTATACCATTTTTTGTATATAAATATAATTTTTTAATAATTATTTAAATATAATTAATAATAGTAAGATATATATTATAATCCATAAATTTTTGACAAATCCATTGAACAAGTTAAGATGGGGTGTATCTAGAAATGCAAGTTGGGGCGTTACATTTTTCTTTCTTCTCCACTAAAATAGATGCAATGATACTTTGGTAGGAGTCCCACTAATTTATATTCAACTAATTCACTTTAATTGGTATATACATTGTTTGTGTAATTAAATTTATTAAAAAGAAAAAAGACATAAGAAATTCACTTTATTAGAAAAACCAAATGATGATGAGTTTTTTTTTGTTATAAAAAAGGCTAATTAATAACCAAACACCATCGTACGATAACCAAGCTGCTATTTGCTTTGTAGATCCAATTATAATTCTCACATAACCAAATATCATCGTACGATACAACAAGGAACACTTTCTCTCTTACAATTGCAAACCAAAAAAACAAGGTGAGTAAAGGAAAAAACACCCAAAAAAAAAAAAATCGACATCCCATCGATATCAATCGACATAATGTCGATAATCACAACAGCAGAAATTATGGCACTAATTGTCGACATTGTGTCGACATAATATCGACATAACGTCGACAACCACACCAAGCATGCTCGCCATCGACATAACATCGACACACCATCGACATTCAATCGACAAACACACATTTAATGTTAATAAATTTTACCTACGTTCCCAACAACCCTTCCCAACTGACACGTTGCATGTCAGACACGTGTCCTATCGATAAGCTATCGACATGGTATCGACAAATAAGATAGCAGTATCACTAAATTGGCATGTCGTCGACAACATATCGACATTGTATCGACATTCAGTCGACAAATACACAATTTCATGCGTTTTACCTGTACAGTTACACATTTAATGACCATTAAATTTTCCTACATTCCCAACATGTTTACTGCTCTATAAAAGCAAATCCCTTTCTTATTCATAAGTGCTCTTGTCTTCTACTTCTCTCTTACTCTTAAAAATTTCTCTTATTCTTAAGTTCTAAATATGGCGCCAAGAAAGAACAAAGGCAAATTCCCCATCTTAACTCTTGAAGAGCTGAAGCAGGAGCCTGATGTTGGCATAATTACTCCTGAAATGCAGAAAGTTTTTGACGCCCAAAGAGCTTTCGAAAGAGAACGATGTGGGAACGAGTTTAGGTTCAGGCAACTTGAAGCACATTTTTGCAAAACTGGTGTATGGCCGGCTCCACCACCAGGGTTCCCCGAAGGATGCCGTCGTTGCAAACTAGGCATCTTTAACGGTAAACCGGTGAAGCCTGGAACATTATGCAAGTATTGCAAGGCTCACCCACAAGCCAAAGAATTTTAAAAAAAATAATTTGTTATGTTATGGCTTGTGGTGAGTTTTATTTAATGTTTGTTTTTTTTTTTATGAACTTTATTTTCTGTTTTTTGTAATATTTTTTTATGTTATGTTTTTATCTTATTTTATGTTATGTTATGTTTTTTTATGAACTTTATTTAATGTTATGTTATGTTTATGTTTTATTCACGGCTTTTTTTCATTTGCATCGATATTTTGTCGACATGGTGTCGACAAAATATCGACAACTTCTAAAAAAATATAAATGCTTGTTGTCGACATTCTGTCGACACACTGTCGACAAAATGTCGACAAATAGTAAATAACATGTTGGTTGCATAATGTCGACAACATGTCGACATTATGTCGACATAACGTCGATAATGGTCGTCACTGACCTTTCCTTTTGTAATCATCGACAAACCATCGACAAAGTATCGATATATCATCGATAACACTGGAAAACCCAGAATTCGATTGAAAACCAGATCTGCCAGATCTCAACAATTTCAGACCAAAAAACAGCAGTTCCAACAAATAACACACATATAACAATTTTAAACTACATAAAGTCAAACAAAATGCTTAAAACACAACTTACCCATTATAATGGTGTAAGATTCTTGAGTGATATTGGGTTGTGCTTCGGTTTTCCACCAACACCCACCGAGAAAACAACCATTCAAGAGGGAAGAGAGAGAGGGACGAGAGAGTGGGACGGACAGAGAGAAATTTTTTGATAAATTTTTCAGTTTTTTCTAGAGAGAGAGAGTGGTGCACGAGAGAGAGGGAAGAGAGAGAGAAAGATCCATTTCAGATTTTACCTATTTTATTTTTTTTTTTGAAAAAAAGGGTAAAATGGGAAGTTCATGTAATTAATGGACTAAATTTGTACAAATTAAGGGAGGGTATAAATTTTGATATGGCTTGTATTCTTAAGGCCAAAAAGTGAAATTTCCCTTTATATTTGTAGTATTATTAAAGTTTATGTAAGAAAAAAAAATAGTTTTACGGGCAGGCCCTCTAACCCAAAATTCGGTCACCTAAAAAATTAATCTTGAAACTTGCCCGAAAGGGTCCACTAGGTTGAATGCAACCCACCCGCAATGAATGATTTTTTTTTTTTTTGGGTTGGCCAAGTCTGGGTCAAAACTGATAAAAATGTTCAGTCTTACTAAAAATTGAGATGTCTCTACCAATAATGTAAAAAGTAATGTACTAAGGTTCCTAATTTTTTTTTTTTCTGAATAAGGTTCCTAATTTATAATATATATGTTATTTCTCTACCAAATTTCATATTTTACTGATTGAAATTAACAAAATCATCACCTAAAAAAAATTCCAAAATAACATATGAAAAATTATAAAGAACACAAATAAAATCGCAGTTCATCAAACCAAATTATCCAGAATATAATCCAAATCCAAATCTAAAATCCAGGAGAAAATACTCCAATTATTAAAGAAACAAACCCACAATCTCAATATTTTTAAAGCCAACCAAAATTAAAGAAACAACCTAGAAATTATCACAAAATATCCAGAATTTATTTTAATAAGTCTCAAAGAAATTTAATGACATTCCCAGTCATCAAAAACTTATTGTCACCAGAGACCAAATCTTCCCATTCAAAATTGTTGAGTTTGAGAGGCTCGATTAGATCCTATGGCAACGACGAGATCTTCCAATACTCTGAATCTGATAGAATAAGAAGAAGATAATTTAATATATTTTTTTTTCTAAAGAACCATTACAAATTATCATGTGATTAACCTTAAAATAATTCTTAAAAAATACCTATGATTGGAGGAGAGTTTGTGGTTATTGTAACATTAGGAATTTTGGAAAAATAAATGTGCAATAATTTTGCCCTTTCTTCATAACCTTCAAAATTATCTGTAACTTCAACTTTTGCCAAATTATGTCGCCAGCATTTTACAGGATATTCAACACAACACTCTTGTATTATTCCACCTTCTTCTTCCTCCATTTTATTAGAGTAATATAGCTACACATTAATCATTCAATTTAAACTCTCATTAACTAATTACATACATTAAGAAAAGAAAATAATAATTACAATCATATACACGATTATTTATTAAGAGCTAAACAATATTTTTATGTGAGCATAAGTAAATTAGGTGCATTTGGTGCACTATTGAAGAACATTCTTAATTGTGGTCAAACCATCTCAAGTGATTTTGAACTATCAAACATGTTCTTAATCATAATCTAGTCTAATAAATAAGAAATTATTAGTTGATATTGAATAGAAAATATAAATCACATCAACAGCTTTAATATTTTGTTAGAAACTTAGGATAAAACTTATCAAAGTCCTATATTTGAGAATTATTCATCAAAAAAATTTACAATGGACAAAATAATTTAGAAAGCATGATTTGCTAATGATAATAATTTGAGAAAATAATTTTAAATAACTTAAAATTAAATATAGAAAAAATATAAGTAAATAGTTGAAAATTTTTGTGTACATACCTTCAATACAAATGTTGGTGATTTTACTTTATTAGTGGCGATAAATATAGTGTTTAGAGAAGGAGCAAGCCAAAATAAATACTTGATCAATTGCACAATGTTGGCCAATTTAATTTCCTTCAAGAACTTTATTTTGAGATGCTTAAGGTCACACAAGGGAGAAAGTAAACCTTCTCTTGCTTCCTTAGGAAAGATAAAATCCTGCAAATTATTATGAATGTTATCATAAAATCACATATATAGGGTAAATTTCTATAGATGAATAAAATGATAATAAAGAATAAATATATATATACCTCTTCATGAGAACAAACGAGAGTCAAAGTTTTGCAATGACCAAAATAGCTTAGAAAGTTCCTCATGTTTTGGTAATAGTCAAGAGTATTATTATAATCACCACGAACAGAAATCTGAGCATCAAGATTAATGGATGGTACCACAACTGTAGATGGCAAAGGTCCACCATAATTGAACCACACTAGATTTGGGGCATCAATCTCCACATAAGACACATTCTCACAATCAATCAACTCAACAAATTTCAAATGTTGTTTGCTAATTCTACTACAATGAATCTCAACTTTCTGTAGAAGATTGCATCTCTTCAAGCATAAGTTCTCTAAAACCCTAAAACCCCACAATGGATTAAAATGGTCTTTGATCCATTTGTTTGTTATGTTTGCACCCTCTAGTCTCACATCTCTTAAACGATCACATTGGTAAAGATAAAGCTGTAATAACATGGTGCTAAACTCTTTAGAAGAATGATAGTGAAAATATTCGAGTTTTGGAGAGAGAACTTTGATATATGCTACTGTCTCACAATTAATCAACTCAATGCGCTCTATATTATTGTTAGATGTAGATATGATAGTTTGTAGTGTTTTGCAATTTACGAGTTTCAAACACTCAAGAGACTCTAACTCTGAAACCTGGCTCGCAAACCACTCGTCACTAACTTGTATGTTTCTCAAGCTTAGGGTTTTGAGAGAGTACTTACAACAATGGAGATCGAACTGACAATTGTACTGAATTCGTTCAAGGCTTAATTCAAACGAAAATGATTCGAGCTTATCTTCAATCACCTGAATAATGTAAAAATCTTTACAATCTTTGAACTTTACGGTTCTGAGTTTAGGACATGAGACTACCACTCTAGCAGCCTTAGCTGTGGTAGTGCACCACTCGAAAGTCAAATCCTCCAATGAAGAACAATTTATAATGATCAAATCATCTTCATCGCTGACCAAAGTAAGACCGCACAAATTCATTGTTTTGATTGATCTCGCCCATAAAACTTCAACTGGTAAAAGAGGTGGTGTCTGTCGTTTTTTGGGTCGAAAAAACTTCATATAATCAATTGTGCAATCGACAATCAATTTTTTGACAGAATTCATCAAAGCATAACTTAGTAAATCACTAAGAAAGAAATTGATGTTATTGTTGCCGCCATTGAATAATTTGCTTAAAGGAAATCGAATCCTGAGGCTTTCTAAATCACCATCTAGGTGGTAATTCTCTATAGAAGTGGTGATTCTATCCATAAACCTGAGCTGAGTGGCGTTGTTAGTGTAGGTAGAGAATAATCGGTAATCAAAATTGAGGGTGGGAAAAGAACGCCAAATGAACAAAAAGTGTTTGGAAAGGACACTAGTGTGGGTTGCATCCTTGATGGGAAGGATGGTCATGATGTGGTGGACGATGTGTTCAGGCATATGTGAGAATCGATCAACATGATCGACACCACTTGTATCATCACCATCATCATTTTCTTCATCTCTCCTTATTCGTTTTTCTTTGAAAACTGGTAATGAGTGAGGATCCATACTTAGGAAAGACCAATGAATAATGCTTCGATAATAACAATAGAATACTTATATAGTGAGAATAATAAGTAAGATAAGCATGACTACTTTGAGTGTACCAAACACGTGTATCCTACTCAATTTTTTCATTTTGGAGGAAAAATTTAACGTTACATAAAACACCTGTCATATTGGTCAAATATGAAATATATAATAACAATTCCTTTTTAAAACTTTAGGGTAGGATTTTTTTGGTTCTATATAGAATCTGAAAAAAAAAAAAAAGTTTTTAGAAAAGCTTTTGGCATGGTCTTCTTTCCTCGTTTATTATTATACAATAAATGAGTCACTTTTTACCCGTTACTAAAAAGTTATGACATATGTATAATACCGTTACATAAAACACTTGTCATATAGGTCAAACATGAAATGAATAATAATGATTCCTTTTTTAAATTTTAGGGTAGGATTTTTTGTTGTTTTATATAGAATCTGTAAAAATACTTTTGGATTTTTTTTTCTTTTGATATAATCCCCCTTCCTCATTTACTATTATATAATAAATGGGAAATTATTTACCCGTTACTAGAAATTATAACCATATATTAATTTAAATATTATTTTTCGTTACATAAAAAAAATCTCACATTGGTCAAATATGAAATGAATAATAAAGATTCTAAAAAAAGAAGAAAAAAATAATATATACTTCTTGGTGTCTTTTTTTTTTTGGTGCTATGTAGAGAATGTTTTAAAATAAAAAATTAGATTTTTTTGGTACACTCCCTCTTTCCTGTTTACTATTATATAATACAATAGAAATTATTTTGAGGAATTTTCAAAATTACCTTTTTTTATATATTTATTTATAATTTTACGGTTTAAAATTTTTATTTACAAAAGTATGCTTGTAAAATTTTAAAATTACAAAATACATTTTGCTCACTAAAAATTAAAAAAAAAAATAAGGAGAAATCAATTTCACGATTATTATAAATTGTTGGGTTTTATGCCCTAAATAAAACTCTTTACAATCTGATTAGTTATCAATATAAGAAATTTGAAGTGATTGATGTTTGCATGATTTTACATGCTAATGATTTAAATATGTTTATTACTTTTATACACAAAATCAGTTAAATTCAGATCATATGTTTATTCACAATTACAGTATCGTCAACACAGTGGAATGTGATTGTGATCATATGAATCAAAAGACTTGGTCCCTGTTTCATCAGTGTTATTGGATTTACACTAATGTGATAATCAGCGATGATGTGTACTTGCACTTGGAGTAACTGTTATGTTCTTTCCAGGACATTAGTAAAGTATACTAGTTTCGAATGTATGTAGTATACATTGGACTGGACCGATATTGCAACTAAGATATTACAAACTTACCGTTATACATATCTTTCCAAGTCAATATCAGTAGTTGATCTTAAGATTAAAAGAATCTAAATCCTGATATGCTTAGGCTCAACTCAGGAGTGCTATTCATGTTCTTTGATTTATTAGTTAAGCCTACTTTTAGGTCAGGGTGATACGTATATTTTGGGAACATGATAGTATGATTGAGTGGGAGTGCTGAACATAAATATGGAATCTATAGCTTCTACTGCTGTATAGAAGTCAAGTCATGATTCCCTTCGAGCTTAGCAAATAGAAGTAAATGGATGAGCTCTTGTTTAACTGACTAATCATTAGATCACTAAACACCATTTACAGGTAGCTAAGTGTTTTAAGGGGCAAAATACATTGAGGGGTGAGAACGGTAAAGAAATCTCATCTCGATGTAGATCATCTATATAGAGGATCTTTAAATCACAATAAGATTATAACAATGGTTAAATGAGATAGCATATTGATATCGTGGAACATACAATATGCTCTATATAAGTCTGAGAGTGCAATTCTAAGTTCTAAGAGTGGATTCAACGAAGAATTAATAAGTAGGAATTTACTTGGTAAATTTGGTTCACTTATTGGAAGCTCAGCATATAGATCCATGGTCCCCATTCTAGTTGAGAACATTCTGCTTGTAAGACTCATTAATTGATTCGTGATTAGTCAATTATAATTCTAAAGTTAGACTATGTCTAATTTTATGAATTTTCACTAAGCAGGGGTGAAATTGTAAAGAAAAGAGTTTCTAGGTTTATTTATTTATTAATAGACTTTATATGTCTAATTAATAATTAAATTAAATGACAATATTATTTAATAATCTATTTTAGTTATTAAATAATTAGTTTTGGCATTTAAAAGGTTAGAATTGGAAAATTGGCGTTTTTGAGAAAATAGAAATAAGATTTGATAAAACTGCAAAATCAAGTGGGGCCCACTAACACACCTTGGCCGGCCACTTATTGTGGAGTTTCAAATTGATTTTTTTATTATTTTAAAGCCAAATAATTCCTAACCTAAACCTAGTAGTTGCCTATAAATAGAAAGTGGTGGCTCAGTCAAACATACATCTTAACATAGGCTTTCATTAGTTTTCTGACAGAAATTTCTCTCTTCAGAAAAACTGAGCCTTCCCCACTTTCTATACCTGGCCGAAACCCTCTCTTCTCTTTTCCCTTCATCAATTTCGAACCCTAGTGAAAGAGTAAGTGCCCACACACAGCAAGCAGTAACTCAATCATAGATTGGAAGACTGTGAAGGATCAAACTTGAAGAAGAAGGACATTTGGGCTCAGATCTTGATTATACTCTGCTACAGAAAGGATACAAGGGTTAGAGATCTGAGCGGAAGGAGACATTAATTCCGCTGCATCAATGTAAGGTTTTCTTAACTTTATATGTGTTTAATTTATCGTTTTAGAAAGTTCATATTTAGGGTGTTTAAACAACATACTTGTGAGTAGATCTAAGATCCTGGTAAAATAAATTCCAACATAAATAACCTATAAAATAACAAAAAATGATCTCATAACAATTATAAAACAACCAAAAAATAGTTTATTGTTTTACTAAAGAGATATTTTTGTAAATAAAAAAGCTCAAAGCGTAAAAATACAAAAAAAAAAAAATTCCGTGTTGAAATATTTTTGTATTTTTTTTTAAATTTTTTCGATCAATTATATAAATTTTCCAATTATTTTCGAGTCACTTAAAATTATTATCATAAAGTAATTTAGAAAAAATTTACTACTACATAAAACACTTGTTAGTGATGATGAGTACATATTTTATGTGTATAATAACTATGTAATAAAAAATAATTGAGGGTTTTAGCTATATTCTTCCTCAGTCCCGATGCGGATTGAGTATAATTATTAAAATATTATGTTTTTTTTTAAAAGGGAAATTTGAATTTCCATGCTTAAATAACCCATAAATTATTTCCCTAAACTAATACTATACATAATTAATTATATATGACACTTTTTGTATTTTTCCCATAATACCCTCCCCACCTACATCTACCCACTCCAACTTTTTTCTCATCAATTCAACAAACAAAATCCCCACCCGAAAGCTTCCACAACCACCAAAAAAAATTTTCTTCTCTTCACTCATCACTAAAAGCTACAACCTTCCACACTACAAGCTACCACACTAATCCACCACATTAGAAGCAAGAACACATACAAGCTCCATCAATGGGTAAGTAATTAATTTTTTTTTTTTCTAAATTTTGTTTGTTGTCGTCGTATTTAATTAAGAATGTTGTGTTTGATGATTGATCTGTGGATTGTTGCTGTTATTTTGCTATTTTTTCTGTTATAATTTTTGCTGCATGTCAAAACTGGGATTTTGCTGTTTTTCTACATTTTTTTTTGTCGGGTCCGATGCTGGCCCGATGTTGGCCCGATGGGTGGCCCGATGTGGGAAAAAATCTGTTGACAGGGGTGAAGACCCGATGGGTCCGATGGTCCATCACTGGGTCCGATGGCTGGACCCTCCTCGGGTCCGATGTTTTTTTCTTAATTTTTGTTTATTTTTTTTTATTTTTTGGAACACGGGTCCGATGGTCCCCATATGGGTCCGATGGTCGAACCATCGGACCCATCGGACCCAATTTTTTTTTTGAATTTTTGAATTTTTTTTTAAATTTTTTAATATATGGTCTGATCCTTGTGGGGTCCGATGGTCGGACCAATCGGACCAATCGAACCCTACAGGATTTTTTTTTTTTGTATCTATTATTATTTTTTATTTATTATTATTAATTTATTTTATATTGATTTATTATTTGTGTTATTAGTTATTTTTTTATTAATTATTATTAGTTATTAATTATTATTTTAGTTAATGTTTTAAGAATTATTTTTTTTTAGTTATTTTATTAACTATAAATTATGAATTATTGTTTATTTTTTATGGTTTGAGTAATAATTATTAATTATATTTTATTATCAATTAATAATTATTTTTTAATTATTAAATTTTTTTTATTATGAATTATTAATTATTGTTTTATTATGAATTATGAATTATTATGAATTATTATTTTATTATCAATTAATTATTATTGTTTTGTTATTAATGATTAATTAAGATTTTTTTTCGGTGAGATTTTTGTTGTAAATTATAACTGTGTTTTTTAAAATATATGTGACAGGTTCAACTGTTAATGCGTGTGTTATGTATAATGGTGTTTGGGAGTTTGATGGTAGAGATTGGGTTTATAAACGGGGCGACAATTTGACATTTGACATTGATCCAAACCTAAGCTACTCAGGTTTGGTTGATGTTTTGTACGAAGAACTGGATGTCGACAAAGTGGAGTATGACTTGAAATTGGAAGTACATTACAAGTACAAGAAAGGCTTTGAGTATTGCCCTGAAGTTATTGGAAATGATAAGCGTGCAAGGTACATTTTATCTACACTTGCGAAGAAGCCAGATGAATTTACTCCTTTGTTTGTGACTTTGTTAAAGAAGAATGTTTGCATCGATCCTAGTCCCACACCAAGTTTTGTTAAGGATAATCGTAGCGAGGTTGGGAGTTTTGTTCCAGAAACAAATCCAGAGGTGTTGGTTGCAGATGTATTACCTGAATTAAACAATATGATGTCGAGTGCTGATATTGTAGCACAAATGCCGTTCATCGATGGTTTTTTTAATGGTCCAGACCCTGAATGTTATGTTGAGGGCAATGATGGCGTAGGAGACGACCAAGGCGAGAGGCCCCCGCTCGCTGTACCTTTGAACTTGACTCCACTATCGTACCAAATACCACCGAGGCCACCGACACGGAAAAGAATGCCCCGTAGAGAAAATTGCCAAACACCTGGTACTAGTAGTAGTCGTCCAGGCGAAACCAGTCATGCTAGAGGAACTACTGACAGTACAGGTCCTAATAATGGTAGAGAGACCAATGATATTAGTGGTCCTACTGATGCTCGAGGTACCAATGTGACTGGATGGAGCGATCCATTTTCTTCTTCGACAAGTTACGGTAAATTCAAGGAGAAAATGTATACAAGAGAAGACATCGAGGATCATAGTCATTATATATCTACGGGTGGCACACCAGGCGGGGAGTTACATGTGGGAAAGTTTTTTAGAGACAAAGAGCATTTAAAGATGGTTGTTGGCCTGTATGCAATGAAGAAAGGGTTTGACTACTACGTTAGGAAGTCCGGTACTGATATTTGATTTGTCACATGTAAGGATACAGATTGTGGGTGGAGATTAAGAGCGAAGAAGAACGTACTTTCTAACATGTTTGAGGTGAGTACATTTCATAATGTACATACATGTTCCCTTGATCTTCGAGGAAAAGATAACTGTCAAGCATCACCTTTAATAGTTGCCCATCTAATTAAGGATAAGTTCGCAACTGACGGCTCGGATCAGTTGCCCTCTGATATAAGAAAAAGTATGCACAAGGATTACGGGATCCAAATGAGTTACGAAAAGGCATGGAGGTGCAGAGAGAAGGCAATACACCTGTCTCGGGGTACACCTGAAGATTCGTACTCGAAATTACCTAGTTACTTGCACATGCTACAGTTGCGGAATCCAGGTACCATCACGGATTTTGTGGTAGAAGATGGTCGCTTCAAGTATTGTTTCTTCTCTCTGGGTCCTTCTATCCGGGGGTTTAAGTTTTGTCGACCTGTTATATGCGTTGATGGGTCTTTCTTGAAGACTAGGTATGGTGGGCAAATGTTGTGTGCAGTGGCTTTGGATGCAGGGAGTCATATCTTTCCGATAGCTTTTGCTATAGTTGACAGTGAAAACCACAATTCCTGGACCTATTTTATGAGAAAATTGAAAGAAACGATTGGTGATGTTGAGAACTTAGCTTTTGTTTCGGATAGGCATCAAAGCATTGTTCGTGCTTTGGATATCGTGTTCTCTGATTATTATGAACGTTAACCACAAGTTCAAGACTGACGTCTTCACGAATCACATTTACACGTGTGCGTACACGTATTCATGATCAGAGTTTCACAGAGAATTTGAGAACATTCGGGCCATGAATCCAGCGGTTGCAAAATATCTTGAGGAAATCGGATTTGAAAAATGGGTCCGGTCGTACTTTCCAGGGGTACGTTACAATGTAATGACGAGCAACTGGGCTGAGAGCTTCAACAACACAACTAAGGATGCAAGAGGCTTCCCGATCACTGCTGCTGTAGCATTCCTGAGGTCCAAAGTCCAGAAGTGGTTTGCTTCACGAAAAGAAAAAGCTGACAAGTGGACGAAACCCCTAGCACCAGAAATGGAGGAGGACTTGACATTGCATTTTGAAAAAGGTCGGTATTTGAACGTTGACTCATGCGGGCCTTACACGTTGCAGGTTCACCCTGGAGGAACAGTTATGACCGGTGGCGTAGTGGACTTGCAGGAACATACTTGCACTTGCGGCTTGTTCCAGTGCATGAAGTTTCCTTGTCCTCATGCATGTGCTGCATCTCAGGGCGAAGTATTATCGCGTACACACTATGCTCGCCATATTACACAACTGAATATTGGAGGAGGACATATGAAGGAACAATTATGCCAGTTGGTGACGAGGATGATTGGGAATTGCCTGATGACATCAAGAACATGACAGTTGGAGTGCCTGTTGAGAAGCAACCAGTAGGGCGACCCAAGAAGCAAAAGGTTGGAAGAATTAAGAACAACCGAACTGCTTGTAACGGTGAAAGGATTATCAAATCGCGAAATTGTAGCATGTGCGGTGCCAAGGGGCACAACAGAAGCACTTGCAACTACCGAGGTTAAAAATGTTATTTTAGTTTATTTGTATCGTGATGGGTTGGACTATTATGTATTGTTATTGAATTAATGTTGGACTATTTTAAACATTAGAATTTGTGATATTTTATGTTTACATAATTATTATAATTTGTTGCACGAAAGAAAGGCGTAAAATTTGTATGAACTCTTGAAAAAACATAAACATACCAATAAAAAAAAACCAGTTACATTGTTATCTTAATAAATATCAAATAAAAAAAATATTTGTTCATGCTAAATTCTGGTAAAACAAATCTACACACCACCGCTCTCTAAATTTCTTCATATTCTCATCGTGCACATTATCAAACGTAGTCTCCAGCATACTATGCTCGATGTGCTCTATCACGTACATCCCGCAGTTACCGCTGTATGAGACAATAAAAAGTAAATGAATAAAAGTATGCAAATTAAATTCAAGTTAAATAACAAAAAAATCAATTGTAATTAAGTTACCTTGTCTTTGTCTGTGGAACAACGGCCCGATCCATGACTTTTGAAGTGAAATTTCTGACCTGGCTCTCTGAGGCGGTAAGTTGAGGCAAGAGGATCATGTCATGACTCTCGAATAGGCCAGCCTGCAGCAGCAAATTTGGTAGTAATTTTTCCCACATTGCCAGGTGACGGTTCAATTCGTTCGGGGAAATCGATCCGAGGCTGGAGTCAAATATGTTCAACAACCAATGATCCAGATCTATCTCTAATGCCACCCAATGCTTTGCTCCATCGAAGTAGAGGGCCATACATATTCTCTCCTTGTTCTTCCAACTGGCCAAGAATTGACTTTCATCCCCTCGAATCAAATCTAATATGCTATCGTCCCACTGATAGTTAGCCTGGTCATCACCCGCAGCTTCCCACCGAGCAATAACTCCTGCTGGGAAAATACACGGCATTATGACACATCTATTCGGGTAGGACTCGGGATAAAAGTGTTGCCGCCTCCTCATCAAATGGAATGCCGCATCCAAATGCTAAAACATGAAAATTAAATATGTCAGAGTTAAATAAAAAAGAGTTAGATAAAGTCTTTAAAAGCAAAAGCAGTAAAAAAGTCTTAAAAACTTACATCGTTCCCAAGCCAAAATTTCGGAGTATGCAGTTCGAGGAACCAAGACGAATGGTATCGACCGGTGAAGCACTCTCTCGGGTAATTGTTCCCAATCTGGCCGAGTACCCAATTGTGAAAAGTCTTGAGCAGCTTCCGATCAACCACTCTAAGTGGGTCCGCATTCACGAGTGTCGAAGTAGCCCTAGCCTTCTTCTTCATTTCAGTGTACTCAGCAAACCACCTAGGTCGCCTTCTCTTCCTCCGGTTCTCCATGACTTCTGGAGCTGTCTCTAACACCTGCACCTCAGAATCCTGAGTATCCCCGATGCTGGTGATATTCGTCTTCTCAGGTGTACAGAACATGTCATCATCATCCGGTTGGTAATCATTTGGGAGAATAAAGTCATCTTCCGGTTGTGGCTGTGGCTGTGGCTGTGGCTGTGAATCTGCTGCCGGCCTTCCAGGATCTTGCAGGAGCATCATTATGGTCTTCAACTGATCCATAATCGCTGTTTGTCCTCTTCGCAGAGCGGCCTGCCCCCTCTCCACAGTCTCCAACCTTGCCAAAATGGCAGGGTATACTGGATCGCGAGCCTCCGAGGTGCTGGGAATAGAAGCTGTCGGGGGAACAGGAGGATCCTGTGATGCTGGAAGTGGGTCAACACCAGACCCATCAGGAACTGAAGCTGCAGATGGGTCAACACCAGACCCATCAGGAACTGAAGCTGGAGATGGGTCAACACCAGACCCATCTGGAACTGCAGGCGGTGCACGTGGAGGAGACGGTGGAGGTGGTGTAGAGTCTTTAAATATTCGGGCTGCCTCCGCTCGTTCTTCCAATGTGGAGGCAAGCTTTTCGGCCTGGCTTCGCAAAGCATCCTGTGTTGGTTGCCCATCCTCACCCAACACAAGTTCCTCCAAGTCAACAAATACCGTAGGCCGACCCCGGTTATGTAACTCACAAACTCAATCTCGTTCGGCCGAGGACATAACACGGAGTACACTGTCAACTGAAAAATATAACAAATATATTAATATAATATATGGAAATTAACATGAATTCAAAATAAAGCGTAACAAACTTACATTTTTAGCAAATAATCTGGTCACTTCATCCTTCCCGAGTGTAGTGTTCGGCTTACTCTCCCAGTTGACCATTCTCGGAAAGCCATGCGACCTCCTCACTGCATACTCGTTGCCCAGCTGTAATATGGCCTCGTATGCCCAATACTGCAACGCTGCAGCATAGCCGTAGGCTGAGTATTTTGCCTCCTTTTGAGTTACTCCCTTCTCAATCTTTTTCAACATCTTATTCTTCACATCCAAGTAATCCTTGTTACAAGTTTCCATCAGCTTGGTGTAAGAAATCTTTCCCCAGGGATACTCGTAGAAGAATGGAAGGTTATCAACCATTCTTATCACAAAAGGAGGAACGACAGTCTTCTCCTCCTTACCAGTGAGGACGCCCATAACAAACAAGGCCATCCCCAACTTGTAGACATCATCAGCTTCTGTGCAAACGGCTCTCAAAAACTCGCGCGAGTTGGCGAAGGTGATCGAAGCACTACCGTTGAAATATTCCCGAATCAACCTAAGTCGGAAGCTTCCATTTTGTTTGATGTCTTCCTCAGTAGGGCCGCGCAATAAGTTTAACCCGGTGACCAAGCCGAACTCCACCCTCCCAAATCTACATCTCTTCCTTCCCACGTAGAAATGCACCTCGTCCGGCTTGTCAGATTTTATTTTGTGAAGCATCAACTAATGAAAAAATGCTCCAAAAAATTGTATGGGCGCTCTCTCGAAAAACTGTTTGAAAGGGGATTCCCTCACCCTGTCCAATAGGTTGAATTCTTCAAATTTAGCCTTAATCTTCGGGTAGTAGTAACTACCCCCGCGCCATGTGACACGGCCAGTGTAATGGTCCGACACTGGAATTATAAGATGTGCGTCTCACGAAAAAAAAAAAAAAAAAAAAACCAACAACGATAATTAATAATTAATAATACAAAAATACAACAATTATTGTTTCTTTAATAATAAAAAAAAAATTTACCAATTTGAAATACCCCTCTCATTTTACCAATTTAGGGGAAAAATAAATAAAAAAGAAAACAATATCAAATAATTAATATAAAACAATTATTAATAAAAAATAATTAATAAAACAATAACTAATAAATAACATAAAATAATTATTAATAAAAAAATAGAACAATAATTAATAATTAATAATAAAACAATAATTAATTATTAATAATAAAAAAGTTATTAATAAAACAATTATAAATAATTAATATAAAACAATTATCAATAAAAAAATAGAACAATAATTGAAAATTAATAATAAAACAATAATTAGTAATTATAACTAAAACAATAATTAATAATTCATATAAAATAATTATCAATATGAAATAATCAATAAAACAATAAATAATAAATAATATAAAATAATTATTACTAGAAAAAAAATACTAATTCATAATTAATAACAAAACAATAATTAATCATTAATAATAATAAAACTATTAATAAAATAATTATCAATCATTTAATAATAAAATTATTAATAAAATAATTATCAATCATTAATATAAAACAATTATTAATAAAAAAATTAATAATATAACAATTATTAATAATTAATAAAACAATTATTAATAAACAAATTATTAATATAACAATTATTAATAATTATTGTAAAACAATTATTAATAATTAATGATAAAAAATAATTAATAGTTACTATAAAACAATTATTAATATAAAACAATACCTAGTAAATAATATAAAATAATTATTAATAAAAAAAAACAATAATCAATAATTAATAATAAAACAATAACTAATACTAAAACAATAATTAATAATTACTCAAACAACATAACTAATAATTAAAAAAACAATAAAAATTAAAAAAAAATAATTAATAATCAATACTACAACAATAATTAATAATAAATACAAAATTATTAATTGGTAATCAAACAATAACTAATTACTAATTAATAAAAAAAAAAAATCAACCCACGGGTCCGATGGCTACCAATCGGACCCACTTTGAGGTCCGATTGGTAGCCATTGGACCCATACAAAATAATTACTAAACATCGGCCCTTTGAATATTTAAAAAAACGAAGAAAAAAAAACAACGTGGGTCCGATGGGTCCGATTGGACCCCAATCGGACCCATCGGTCCATACACTATGCATCGGCCCACCTTAAAATACGAAAAGCCAAAAAAACTTTGGACCGATGGGTCCGATTGGCCCGATAGAGTGCCCATCGGACCCATCGGTCCATACACCAAGCATCGGCCCATCACCCAAAACCAGCCCCATCGGTCCCTATCTCCTAACCATCGGACCCGAGCCAAATGAACCATCGGACCATCGGACCACCTGGAACCATCGGACAACCATCTTCCCCAGATCCGAATGGCCACACAGTCCCATTTTCACCATTTTCACAGTCCGATCACGGATCCGAATCCCATTTTCACAACAAAATTCTTAAATCTAAACAATAATATTTCACAAACAATCTAAACTCTTTCTAAAAAAACAAAAAAAAAACACATACCTTTGACGTTTTCGGAGTGGGTCGGGGTTGGGAGTTCGTCAGAGTGGGTCGGGGTTGCGAGCGTTGGGGTTGCGAGTTGGTCCGACTGTGTGCTCAACGTTGGGGGTGGGAAATCGGCCGACTGTGTGCGATTGGGATCCCTGTGCGATTTTACTTTTGGGTTTGGGGTGGGTTTGGTTTCGGCAGACAGAGACGAAGAGAGAGGATGAGAGAGGCTGATTTCAAATGAGAGGGGTAGTTTAGGAAAATTGTTAAAATGGTCATATATTACCAATTTTAATAACTTTGCATTTAGGAGAAAATTTTTTGGGTAATGTAAGCATATTAATTCAAATTTCCCTTTTAAAATTACTTATTAAACAATATTATTTTTATTGAGTAAATTATAGCCAAATCCCCTAAAGTTTCACTACACTTGTAATTATTCCCCAAAATTGATTTTTTGACTGTAAAACATTCCAAATATGTGTTATTTTAGCAATTTATCATTTATATCCAATTCTAATTGTTAAGTGACATGTTAGATTGTCCACGTATAAACTCATTTATACATTGCAAATTTATATTAGTCCAAGTCATTTAAATATTTAGAAACTTTATTAAAAATTTAAAAAATTAATTTAAACTAAAAAATATAAAAACTAATTTAAAATTTAAAATTATTTAGTATTAAAAAATATATTTAAAAATTTAAAGATATATAATTAAAAATAAAAATTTGTTATAAAATTCAAAGAAATATTAAATTTTTTTTTCTTTTTCTTCATTCTTCATCTTCTTATAATTAAAGATGACTAGATTCTTAGACTCCAGATCCTTAATATAAAATACAACATTATTAAAGTTTGACTAAAAACAAGAATGTTCATAAAGTGCCTTTTAGAAAAATTATCAATACATGGTGATGAAAAATTGAGAAGCAAAAATATGAAAATTAAAGCTTGACCGGTGATATATATAGGTTCGACTATATAGAATAAAAGGGAGAGTATATACTTGAGAGATACTTTAATTTTGGTTAAGGGTAAATAGCGACATAAGTACCTAAAGTTTTAAGTTTATATGTGGTATAATCTAAATATTTATTTTTAGCGGCATAAGTATCCAATGTTTGTAAAACTGTAATTTTTTTCTAATTTCGTCAGTACAAGTTCTATATTTTCTTAAACAGACCACATGTAAGGTCTAGATTCTTGATCATTGGATCTAAACAGAAATATGTAGTATCAGTTACTTCCAAATGTTCCTTTAATAAATTCAAACGGGGTCTGTACTACAAAACTGGAAGAAAATTACAGTTTTACAAGCATTGGGTACTTATGCCGCTAAAAATAAACATTAGGTTTATGACGCTTACAAACTTAAAACTTTAAGTACTTATGCCGCAATGAATGTTTTTTTTTTTAAATTTCAGGTTGGCCTGAACTAAGGTATCTCTACTAATAATGTAAAAAGTGGTGTACCTATAGTAGAAGGTTCCTAATTTATAATATACTTGTTATTTCTTTACCAAGATATTTATATTTTACTGATTAAGATTAACAAAATCATCACCTGAAAAATCTCAAAAAAATAAAATTTGAAAAATTATAAAGAACATAAATAAAATCTCATTTCATCAAATTAAATTATCCAATGCAGAATAAAATTCAAATCCAAATGTGGAATCCAAGAGAAAATACTCCAATTATTAAAGAAATAAACCCACAATCTCAATAACTTTTAATCTAGAAATTACCACAAAAAATATCCAGAATTTATTTTAATAAGTCTCAAAGAAAATTAATGACATTCTCAGTCATAAAAAAACTTATTATCTCCAGAAATCAAATCTTCCCATTCAAAACCGTTGAGTTTGAGAGGCTCGATTAGATCCTATGGCAGCGACGAGATCCTCCAATACCCTGAATCTGATAGAAAAAGAAAAAAATAATTTAATATATGCTTTTTTTTTCTAAAGAACCATTATAAATTATCATATAATAATTAGCTTTAAAATATTTTTTTAAAAAAATACCTATGATTGGAGGAGAGCTTGTGGTTATTGTAACATTAGAAATTTTGGAAAAATAAATTTGCAGCAACTTTGCCCTTTCTTCATAACCTTCAAAATTATCTGTAACTTCAACTCTTGCCAAATTATGTTGCCAACATTTCACAGGATATTCAACACAACACTCTTGTGTTATTCCACCTTCTTCTTCTTCCATTTCATTAGAGTGATATAGCTACACATTAATTATTCAATTTAAACTTTCATTAACTAATTGCAATCATATACACAATTTATTAAGAGCTAAACAACATTTTTATGTGAGCATAAATAAATTGCGCGCATTTGGTGTACTATTGAAGAACATTCTTAGTTGCGGTCAAACTATCTCAAGTGATTTTGAACTATCAAATATGTTCTTAATCATATCTAGTCTAATAAATAAAGAATAATCTTTTTTTTTGAATAAAAAATATAAATCACATCAGCAACACTTTAGTATTTTGTTAGAAACTTAGGATAAAACTTATCAAAGTCCTATAAAGAATTTTAAATAGACAAAATAATTTAGAAAACATGATTTGCTAATGATAATATAATTTAGGACAAAATTTTTAAATAACTTAAAATTAAATATATAGAAAAAATGTAAGTAAATAATTGGCGAAATTTGTGTACATACCTTCAATACAAATGTTGGTGATTTTACTTTATTAGTGGCGATAAATATAGTGTCTAGGGAAGGAGCAAGCCAAAACAAATACTTGATCAATTGCATAATGTTGGCCAATTTAGTTTCCTTCAAGAACTTTATTTTAAGATGCTTAAGGTCACACAAGGGAGAAAGTAAACCTTCTCTTGCTTCCTTAGGAAAAATAAAATCCTGTAAATTATTATGAATGTTATCACAAAATCACATACATAGGGTAAATTTCTATAGATGAATAAAATGATAGTAAAGAATGAATATATATACCTCTTCATGAGAACAAACGAGAGTCAAAGTTTTGCAATGACCAAAATAGCTTAGAAAGTTCCTCATATTTTGGTAATAGTCAAGAGTATTATTATAATCACCATGAACAGAAATTTGAGCATCAAGATTAATGGATGGTACCACAACTGTAGATGGCAAAGGTCCACCATAATTGAACCACACTAGATTTGGGGCATCAATCTCCACATAAGACACATTCTCACAATCAATCAGCTCCACAAATTTCAAATGTTGTTTGCTAATTCTACTACAATGAATCTCAACTTTCTGTAGAAGATTGCATCTCTTCAAGCATAAGTTCTCTAAAACCCTAAAACCCCACAATGGATTAAAATGGTCTTTGATCCATTTGTTTGTTATGTTTGCACCCTCTAGTCTCACATCTCTTAAACGATCACATTGGTAAAGATAAAGCTGTAATAACATGGTGCTAAACTCTTTGGAAGAATGATAGTGAAAATATTCGAGTTTTGGAGAGAAAACTTTGATATATGCTATTGTCTCACAATTAATCAACTCAATGCGCTCTATATTATTGTTAGATGTAGATATGATAGTTTGTAGTGTTTTGCAATTTACGAGTTTCAAACACTCGAGAGACTCTAACTCTGAAACCTGGCTCGCAAACCACTCGTCACTAACTTGTATGTTTCTCAGGCTTAGGGTTTTGAGAGAGTACTTACAGCAATGGAGATCGAACTGACAGTTGTACTGAATTCGTTCAAGGCTTAATTCGAACGAAAATGATTCGAGCTTATCTTCAATCACCTGAATAATGTAAAAATCTTTACAATCTTTGAACTTTACGGTTCTGAGTTTAGGACATGAGACTACCACTCTAGCAGCCTTAGATGTGGTAGTGCACCACTCGAAAGTCAAATCCTCCAATGAAGAACAATTTATAATGATCAAATCATCTTCATCGCTGACCAAAGTAAGACCGCACAAATTCATTGTTTTGATTGATCTCGCCCATAAAACTTCAACTGGTAAAAGAGGTGGTGTCTGTCGTTTTTTGGGTCGAAAAAACTTCATATAATCAATTGTGCAATCGACAATCAATTTTTTGACAGAATTCATCAAAGCATAACTTAGTAAATCACTAAGAAAGAAATTGATGTTATTGTTGCCGCCATTGAATAATTTGCTTAAAGGAAATCGAATCCTGAGGCTTTCTAAATCGCCATCTAGGTGGTAATTCTCTATAGAAGTGGTGATTCTATCCATAAACCTGAGCTGAGTGGCGTTGTTAGTGTAGGTGGAGAATACTCGGTAATCAAAATTGAGGGTGGGAAAAGAACGCCAAATGAACAAAAAGTGTTTGGAAAGGACACTAGTGTGGGTTGCATCCTTGATGGGAAGGATGGTCATGATGTGGTGGACGATGTGTTCAGGCATATGTGAGAATCGATCAACATGATGGACACCACCAGTTGTATCATCACCATCATCGTTTTCTTGATCTCTCCTTATTTGTTTTTCATTGAAAACTGGTAATGAGTGAGGATCCATACTTAGGAGAGACCAATGAATAAAGCTTCGATAATAACAATAAAATACTTATATAGTGAGAATAATCAGTAAGATAAGCATGACTATTTTGAGTGTACGAAATACGTGTATCCTAATCAATTTCTTCATTTTGAAGAAAAAAATTTAACGTTATAAAACACTTGTCATATTGGTCAAATATATAATATATAATAACAATTCCTTTTTAAAACTTTAGGGTAGGATTTTTTTGGTTCTATATAGAATCTGAAAAAAAAAAAATTGGAAAAGTTTTTGGCATGGTCTCCTTTCCTCTTTTACTATTATACAATAAATGAGTCATTTATTACCCGTTACTAAAAGGTTATTACATAAATATAATACTGTTACATAAAACACTTGTCACATAGGGCAAACATGAAATGAATGATAATAATTCTTTTTTGACAATTTAGGGTAAGATTTTTTATTGTTCTATATAGAATCTGTAAAATTATTTTTGAAATATTTTTTAATATGGTCCCCCTTTCTCATTTACTATTATATAATAAATGAGAAATTATTTAACTATTTATAAAAATTATAATATATATTAATTTAAATATAATTTATCGTTATATAATATATTTGTCTGGTCAAAATATGAAATGAATAATAAAGATTCTATAAAAAGAAAGAAGAAAAAAATTATATATACTTTTTGGTATCCTTTTTCTTTTTGGTGCTATGTAGACAGGTCCGGCCCTGGGCATAGGCGGGCTAGGCCTGTGCCTAGGGCCCACCCAGCCCAGGGGCCAAAATTTTTTTTTTTCTTTTAAAATTATATATTTTTTTTACCGATTTTGAAAAATACCATATTTTTTCTAACATCAGGGCCCAAAAAATTTTTTTTTCCCTATGACCCACTTTGTTTCAGGGCCGGCCCTGTATGTAGAGAATGTTTTAAAATAAAAAATTGGATTTTTTTGGGTACACTCCCTCTTTGTTGTTTACTATTATATAATAAATTAAAAATTATTTTGAGGAATTTTTAAAATTATATATTTTTTTTTGTATGTTTATTTATAATTTTATGACCTAATATGTTTATTTATAAAAATATACTTGTAATGTTTTAAAATACAAAAATACACTTTGTTCACCAAAAAAATAATAAAAAAAAACAACGAGAAATCAATCTCACGATCACTATAAATCAATTATAAATAAACTATAAAACAACAAAAAATAACTTCATAATAACTATAATACAACTATAAAACAACTAAAAAAATAATTTATTGTTTTATTGAAGAGGTATTTTTGTAAATAAAAAAGCTCAAAGCGTAAAAAAAAATCTGTATTGAAGTATTGTTGTATTTTTTTAAATTTTGGTCAATTATGTAAAATTTTCAATTATTTTCTGTCACTTAAAATTATTACCAAATAGTAATTTAGAAAAATATTACTTTTACATAAAATACTTGTTCGTGATGAATGCATATTTTATGTACACAATAATTATGTAATAAGAAGTAATTGAGGGGTTTCAGTTATATTCTTATCTCTGACCCTTTGAGGATTGTGTGTAATTATTAAAATATTATATTTTTTAAAATTACTTATTAAACAATATTCTTTTATTGAGTAAATTGCGGTCAAATCCCCTAAAGTTTCACTACACTAGCAATTATTTTCCAAAACTGATTTTTTTACTGTAAAACTTTCTAAACATGTGTTCTGTTATCCAATTTTAATTGTTAATTGCCATGTTGAATTTTCCACATATACACTCATTTGCACGTGGCAAATTTATATTAGTCCAGCCATTTAATTATTTAGAAACTTTATTAAAAATTTGAAAAATTAATTTAACTTAAAAAAAATTAAAATTTAAAATTATTTAATATTTAAAAAATTTCAAAAATATATAATTAAAAATAAAAATTTGTTATAAACTAAAGAAATATTAATTTAATTATTTATTTATTTTTTATCTTCTTATAATATCACCCACTGGTACCACCCACTACTGAAACTACCACTACCCATCACCACTGTAACCACCAACACCACTACCAAAGGAAAATAAAAATTATATATATAAATTGAACTTTAGCTGTTATATTGCCATTTCTTTAGTAGCTTCATGCTGGCTTCAGACTTGGATGATGCTAAAAAGTGGTGTTTAAACATTGAGGTTT
The DNA here is from genome assembly GCF_029168945.1 of Cannabis sativa. Taxonomy (NCBI): domain Eukaryota; kingdom Viridiplantae; phylum Streptophyta; class Magnoliopsida; order Rosales; family Cannabaceae; genus Cannabis; species Cannabis sativa. Next base: position 87,835,827 of record NC_083602.1, on the reverse strand, counting down.
CAACTAAAAAAAAGGGTAAAATCAGAAGTTAACCTTGTCAATATTGACTAAAAAAGATAAAATAAGTGTGTAAAGTCAGAACCAATAAATTCAACCACCACAAATACCACTGCCATTACCCATTACCAAACAAAATTTAAACAACCCACAAATCTAAATCACAAACAAAAAAAATTAGATTTAACAAATCATGAGAGAGAAAGCACCACCATCTTGTCTTAATGATCATCTTCAGGTGTATCTTGGGGATCATCTTCAACATCGTTAGGACTATTCTCCCCTAATTCTTCATCTTCGATTATAGGATCATTACGATTTTGTTCTTTGTCACGTTGATCTTTGTGGTGGTATCACTACAAGGAGTTCAGATCTTGATAATGCTCTACTACAGATAGGAATCACAAGCTAGAGATCTAAATGAAAAGAGTCATATTATTCAGTTGTTATCACTGTAAGGATTTCTTAATTCTAATGTGTTTATTTTCTAGTTTTTAAGAACTTCATATTTAGGATGTTAGATTATAGAATTATAATCAGCATACATGTTGGTAAATCTAAATCCTAGTAAATAATTTTTAACAGTCTAAGGGTACACCCCTACACTAACCTCATGTGAATCATTACTTTTGAGGTAGGGGTAATAGTATATACCCCCTAGAGTGATTTGACTCTTGTGGTGTGTGGTGATCGTTTATCCCATGGTAATGCATTATAGGTCTCTCGAGCCTCCCACCTCTCCCTATCGCCCTTCCTTCTTTTATGTGGGTGCTAGTCCACTGCCCCCTGGGGGTAGTCACCTTGTTTAAGCTAGGGGAAAGGTGACTATCAAACTTCTCTTCTAACGGTCATGACCCTAGGGGTAGTCACCTTGCTTAAGCTATGAGAAAAGATGACCGCCTGACTTCTCTTCCAACGGTCATGACCCTGGAGGTAGTCCCCTTGCTTAAGCTAAGGAAAAAGGTGACTGTCAGACTTATCTTCCAATGGTCACGATCCTGGGGGTAGTCACCTTCCTTAAGCTAGGGGAAAGGTGATCGTCAGACTCTCTTCCAACGGTCATGACCAACGGTCTTGACTAACGTTCATAAATTTACATATTTTTCATCAATTCAACCTTAGTATCCTCGTGCCACGTGTTATCATTTTTTCCACATCAGTATCATCAAAATTTGGGTAAACAATGGGTAACCATGTACCCTTATGCTAACCAGAGAGGTAACCAGTTACCATAAGGGGGTAACTCAAAGTCGGTCCTAAGTTAATTTAGACCCTAGAAAAAATAGTTTCTTTGGCCCTTTTTATAAAAATAAATGACATTCTTAAAAATTATTAAAAATATATATATTTATTAAAAAAAAAAATTCATTTGGGTCCCTGATAGGAGTAGACCTACGCCTTAGCCTAGGGCCGACTCTGGAATAACCATGTATCTTTTTTTTTTTTCCATATTTTTTTTAAAAAAATCTAAAATTTTCTCGTAAAATAATATCTAAAAAAATTCTCCAAAAAACAATTATTATCTAAACATTGCAAAAATATATCATTCTAAAACGACGTCGTTTAACGCGTAACAAAACAAGGCTTGGAGAAAGAAACCGCCATCGCCGTACTATGCTTAGGTTTCAAAGCAATTTCGCGCGGGAGATAATACTCTTCTACAATGGCCGATCATGATCTCGAGTTGGAGAAAGCTCGATTGTTAAGCTTGGCACTCGAATTCGGTTTCGATCAAGATTCCGCAAAAAAGTGCTTGGATCGTCTGGTCCAGCTTTACGGTACCATTTCGATTAATCTTTATATGCCTTGGAGTTTAAAGTTCTGGTTTTTCCTTTTTAGATTTTTATGTGTTCAAATGTGTTTAGGTGAGGATGGCCGAGATTTTATCACTGTGGAGTACTGTGGGGATGATTTTCTTGTGTCGCTCGCTGAATCCATGGAGGATAGCGAGGAATGGGATAATGTGCAGGATGCTGGATTTGAAACTACTGCAGCTATGGAAAATTTGTTTGAGGAACAAGTTGTCAATAACAGCAAAAATGATAATGTCATTGATGAGTCGCCTTTAACTCAGAAAAACCAAAAATTTGTGGATTTGGGTTCTTCGAGTGATAGTGACTCAAATTTGAGAATAAGGAAAAGAAAAGGTGTTGAGAATAATCCCTATCCTCGTTCTGATTTGCGTAGTTTTGGCTTTGGTCAAAGTTCAGGGCAATGTTCTTCTGGGTCTTTGGTAAGAACTAAGAACTAAACTCAGAATGGTATATATATTTCTTTGTGTAGCTAGGTGTTTTATTGTTTTCAGTTTTAAACTCATTTGAAGTATCACAAACTTGGACTGTATAAGAGTGTAATGAGTGGTTTTTAATGAAAGAATCTCCCTTGTGTAATTTGAAATGCTGAAGTAGTTTATCTTTTGTTGAAGGACTGTAAGAGCGGCTTAACAAGAGGCTCAGTTTCAACAGTACATAATGAAGAACAGGGTCTCAGGACTTCCAAAAATGACACTGAGATTCTCAGTTATGAATCATTACAGGCTTTGGATGACCTTGAATTGGCAAATGTTGTGATTTTTGGTAACAAGTCATTTCGCCCTTTGCAGCATCAGGCTTGTAGAGCGGTTATGGAAAACCGAGACTGCTTCATTCTTATGCCTACTGGAGGTGGTAAAAGTTTATGTTACCAGGTTAGTTTTCCTTGTTTGCACTAACTACACAATGTGTTAGATAAGCATTAGCTTATCTATATTTGTATATTTGTTTCATTGTAGTTTGTTTTTCATTGGAGTGTAGTTTAAAAGAGGGGCATACTTAATTTCAGTGTTGTAATATCCTTTTGTGTGCTTCCACAGCTTCCAGCAACACTAAAAGAAGGTGTAACCATTGTCATATCTCCATTGCTTTCCCTCATTCAGGATCAAATAGGTGCACTGATCCACAAGTTTGGTATTCCTGCGACATTTTTAAATTCTCAACAATCTGCCTCCCAAGCAGCCATAGTCCTCCAAGAGCTAAGGCAAGGTTTTATTTCTATCTCTCTCCTTCTCTCAGGCGTATTTGCTATATTCTACCGCTATTTATCCTTCATTTCTTTTCTTGCTTAAAAAAATATCATGTGCACTTTTATAAGGCTTATTTCTGTACATGTGTGGATTCCTTTTTGTTTTCTGGATGCACTCTTGTAACTTTGAGATAAAAGTGTATTTTCATCATGAGAAATATATGATTACCCTGTAAATTATATCTAATCTGTTACTCATTATGCTATTGATCCATCTTGCTCATATTATCTATCCTTGGTACTAGGAAAGATAAACCATCATTCAAACTGTTGTACGTGACACCTGAGAGAATTGCTGGTAACCAAACTTTTTTTGAGGACCTTAAATGCCTCCATCGAAAGGTGAATACTTTCAGGTTATTGAGTTTGATATATTGGCCTTGTATAAGAGCATTCGACTTTGACGCTTACTGCAAATCTAACCTACTTGCATTTAAATCACAGGGACAATTAGCAGGGTTTGTTGTTGATGAGGCTCACTGTGTGAGGTAGGACGTTTCACATATTCATAGTTCATTCATTTTGGTGATAGTATTTTAGTATTTCTAGTATAGTATGAAGATATGCAGTGACACCTTCATTAGTCATTAGACCGTTTCTTGACTATTGACTATATGCTGACAAAAATTATTTGATAAGTATTGTTTTCCATTCATGATTAATTTTATTGTCTTCTTTTCTGTATTCAAAATTTTCTTTGTTGTGCACTGGAAAATCTTCTAGTGTTAAACTAGCCTTATTCTATGAAAGTACAAAGGAAAAAAAAAGTCTTGACTTCAGGATGATCCAATCCAATTATCTGATTCAAACCCCACGAGAAATGTGAATGTATAATTGTATTGCGGGGAATGAAATGTTAAAATTATTAGGAATAGAAAGAGGGCTGTTAAGAGAATCGAGTTACTTTCCAAAACAAAAAAGGACATAAGAATTACATTTTTTTTCCTCCCCTTGTTTTTATCAGTGTACATGTTCTGATTAGAAGTTTCGACGAAAATCTTTGCTTTTGGGGTCGTTAGATCATATTACTGCTTTTAATTTTTGATAATCAATCTAGTCCTTTTATCCAGCCAATGGGGACATGACTTTCGTCCAGATTACAGAGAACTGGGTTGTCTTAAGCAGAATTTCCCTCAAGTTCCTGTGATGGCTTTAACTGCCACCGCAACTGATCCAGTTCGGAAGGTACTGACTTTGTAAGAATTAACCTCTGGCTTTGTGTAACTTCTGGATAAAAGTAATGGTTCTGAGATCTATTGCAGGACATATTACAAGCTTTAAGAATCCCCCATGCACTTGTCCTTAAAAGAAGTTTTGATAGACCTAACTTGAAATACGAAGTAGTTGGTAAGACTAAAGAACCACTGAAGCAGCTTAAACAGCTACTGATAGATCGTTTCAAGAATCAGTGTGGAATAATATACTGTCTTTCAAGAAGTGAATGTGTGGACGTTTCAAAATTCTTGAATGAGAAATGCAACATTAAGACGGTCTATTACCATGCCGGTATGAGCCCTTCTCAGAGAGTTTCTGCCCAAAAGAAGTGGTATCAAGGAGAGGCACATGTTGCGTGTGCCACTATTGCTTTTGGTATGGGAATAGACAAACCAGATGTTGTAAGTCCAACTAAAACTCAGTAATTTTTTTCCCTCTTAAACCTGCAAAAATCACTAAGTAGGTTTTTTTTTTGCAGTAATTAGTCAGAAGTGTTGTACTTAAGGCACTAAGTAGCTTTTTCTCGGCGGTAAAAGTCACCTTTTACATCAATTTGGTGCGGCGAAAGTCTGTTAGATCTAACAGATAGTGCCTAACAGTCTCACCAAATTAGTGTATAAGAATTACTTAGTGACTAAAGTGCAGTATTTCAGACTAGTTAATTTTCTGTGCAAAAATCCCCTTAATATATATGACATTGTTCTGTTAAGATTAGACTACATTTCATAAAACCTTGAATTTTAATCTGATGTACATTGTCTTAAGTACTAATATGACTTATTTGAGAAAATCTTCCTTATCAATGTTCAGCGATTTGTCATCCACAATACAATGTCAAAAGCAATAGAAAGCTATTATCAAGAATCTGGAAGAGCTGGAAGAGATGATCTCTCAGCAGTATGCATTCTCCTTTATCAGAAAAAAGATTTTAGCCGAGTTGTATGTATGTTGCGTAACGGGCAAGGATACAAGAAAGATAGCTTCAAGAGAGCAATGAGTCAAGCTCAGACAATGAAAGAGTACTGTGAACTTAAGGTCAGCAACTTTTTAACTCCCACCAACCAATTTTTCTTTTATTGATTATTCTTGCAATAAAACTTCCAGCCTTTTAAGCTACGATATGGGAAATTGGGAGAGAACCCAACAAACCAACCAACAATAATTTCTCTTTCTATTACTAGTTAATTTAGTAACTCCACTGCTGCTATTGTAGGACCAATGCCGAAGACAAACATTATTGAAACACTTTGGAGAGTCTTTTAATGAAAAGAATTGCAGGAATGGATCTAATCCTTGTGATAATTGTCTCAAGAATTCTTCTTCTTCTTCTTGAGGCATATGCACGTGAAATCAAAATTATTTGTGTAAAGAAGAGGTATGTATGCAAATGCAATGATTCATTAGTAGCTATAGCTAGCTAGCTAGCCTTGTCCTTGTCCTTGTCCTTGTCCTTTTAAGTATATGTCTCGTTAATTTTTGGCCCCAGTACAGGAGAGAAGGACATTATATAGGGACTTTCTTCTTTCCAAAGGCTCCAAAGCTTTCTTGTCTAGTTGTCTGTTTTAGAAGAATGTGGATGCTTTTGTAATTTCACACTTTCAAGTGTTCATTGCATTTTAGACATTTGCATGATATTATTGAATAATATTTAATATCAAAATGTCCATTTTTTTTTTGGATAAAAGAATCAAAATATTATGAAATGGAACTTAAAATGAACTATGCAGTTAATAAAATTGCTTCATTCGTAACAAATTAATAAAATGCTAAGGAAGTGAATATAATTATATAAAAATTTGTGTGATTGTATTTGGTTATGAGATGGGAATTTCAATAAGATTTAGGATGATTATGTCATGTACATTAAGGACAAATTTATAGTAAGCTTTTTTAAATTGTTGTCTCGGTACACTCCTATATGTTTAGGTATTTAAGATAGTTTTTCAATTCAAAATAATCTTGTACATTATACACTTATTAAAGACTAATGGTAAAGTTTTAAATTTTTTTGAATAATTTTTAGTTACGAAAATAAAGTTTAAATAGTTTTTTATTATGCGTATAAAAAAAAAATAATTACGTGAAAATATTTAAACTTTAATTTTGATATGGTAAACTATTTAAAATTTTATAAGTGATTATATATAACTATAACATACACGATTACGAAAATTATTTTGATGCCAAAATAAATAAATATGATCTAGATTAATTTTTATAAATCTATTCTATATAAAGTGTGTCTATACAACTGAAATTCTTAGTTTATGAGAAATTCATGGATGACTTTATTATTTTTATTTAATAAAATAATAAAATATTATTTATATATCATAAAATAATAATAAAACAAATCCTATTAATATTTGAACTGATATTTAACATATTTCAACTCTATATATAATCACAACTATAACTCTAAAAATTAAAAATATATATATAAAAATATTAGGTTTTCTTCCATTATTTATTGTATTCCTTTTCCTATTACAATTTGGACATTAATCACATATAATATTTCAATCCGCACTTCTCTTTTTTCTTCTTCACAACTTAATAACAAATTATATAAGTAATAATAAGAATAAAAAAGAAGTGTGACTTTTATCAAAGTTCACAAAACCAAGCATCAATAGCGAAAAAAACCCAACAAAATTTACAGCTAATAAATGATTCTAAGTGCTCGGCATATGTATTAGTTTCCAGGAGTAAAGTTCTTTAAAGTTACGTAATAATTTACATATATGTTGCATACACAATATACAAAAAATAAAAAAGAATATGGAAGAAAGAAGAGACCATTATTCACATCTAGAAAGGCAGTGGAGATAATAATAGAAACTTTTCATTTTTTTTCTTTTTTTTTTATCAATTTTTTTTTTTCTTTTTGAGTAAAGATAAATATGAAATTTTAATCGCATAGAGTTTTATTTTAATGAAATATAGTATTTTGAAATAATTTAATAGTATTTTGTTATAGAATACTATCACTTTTTGTTAAACATGGTTTTCATTTTTTGTCGACACTACCATATTCAATTTATCAACGAAAAAATGGACAATCCACATATATGCGGACAGAAATTTAGAATGAAAAGTGCAAAATACAAAAATTACACTATTGTCTCTATCGAAGCAAATGAAGATTGAAATCCACCAATGACTATCATTAGTTTTCTTATCTACAATTTTTAGACAAATGCTATCTTCAATTATCAATAATTTAGAGATTGATTTTTAATTTTCTTTTTATCTTACACCCATTTAAGTAATGTTTCTTTAAGTATTGGAACATCAATTTTTAATTTATTTTTAGATTAACATAAAACATATTTAAATCATCAAGCTTAAATACTAATATATTGCATTCGGTATTCACTTTTAATTGACAACATTATAAAATATAATATTTAGATACACATAATAATCTCACCTAATAATTAATAATACTTTTTCTTTAATTTTTAATTGTATCACTTTCAAATAACATAGAAAAAAACTAGCATAAATTTAGTATACGTGCCTCGCACGTAGTTTTTTGCTAGTATATATATATATCTAAAATAAAAATAATTGCAAAAGTAGATTGATAAATTTGATGTAACACATTTTACCATTGTAAGCACTAGCATACGAAAATTAAAAGTAATACCTACAAGAAAATAAAAAGTTTTTTTTCTTTTTTTTCCGAATACTAAAAATAAAAAAGTTTTGCTTTCTAAAATTGTCTTTGTAGGTTTTCAAATGTAACATTTTGATTGATTATGATGCCGATTGGCTACTAATTATTGATTATCTTTCAACAAGAAAAAATAGGTAATTTATCTTACATATATTTTTAAATTATAGTTATTTTTTAAAATTATGAGTTTATATTTAGCTTATTCTATAGTGTTCAATTTGTTTAAAATATTTTTACTTTACTTTAAACTTATTTAAGTAAGTTATAATGAATTATAGGAAGTAACTATATAAAACTTATTAGCTAACAATTTTATTTTATTTTTGTAATGTAATGATTTTATGATATTAAAATATACTATTAGAATATTTATTTTAAAACTTATCAAAATTATTTTTTAAAATAGGCTTATTTAGAAAAACAATGATAAATACACTCTTAAGTTGCACAATCAAATTAGATGATATATGCATTACATTTCTAATTTAACTGTAATTTATTACCCACTTAATTTCCCAATTAATTAATCTCAACTATATAATTAAATATAATTTGCGACATAAAGTAACTCATAAAGTTAGCTAGTATATTATATTTATTTTAAGTTTAAGGTTTGGGCAACAAAATTTATGCTTTTGTCATATTAAAATCTTGAATTATAAGTCGTGAATCGTGATGGTATTATTTTTGAGTCCAAATAATTGGCAGTATAGTCGGAAAAAAATTAAGAGAGAGAATTAGTCTAAAATGTGGTATCCACTTATGTAAAATTTTCTTCATAACACATATGGGAGGATCCTGCAAAAAAAAAATATATATATATATATATATACATATATAAAATGGAGGTTTATGGTACACATTTTTGTGCTGTAAGTGTACCAATATATATTACTCTCCCCAAAAAAACAAATCAGGGTTTATCTAAGGATATATTACTGTCCATTTTTAAAAGTTTTAAATATTTTTCAATGTGATATTGTAAATTATTTAAATTTTTTTAAAAATTAATAGAAATTCATTATTACTACAATAAATATGGTCATAAAATAAAAATCAGAAAAATAATCTTACGTATATTCTTGGAGAGGGTAATTCCCCTAATATATATGATTGACATGCATTTTATATACATAAATATTCCTACAACTTTGAGGGGATATTTCCTTAAATTCTCTTGGACCCTTTATATCCAATTTTCTTCTCTACCAAAAAACGAAAAAGAAGGAAAAATACAAAGAATTTTTTGCAATAATTGATTTTTTTCTTTTAGGGGTGGAAAGTGGAGTGTTTACTGTTTAGTGTCAGAAATGAATTGAAGTTGTGTACTTGTCTTAAAACCAATTTGCAAAGCAAAACTTCAAATCAATGTTCCAACCAATAAAGAATCACATAATAGGCTTATTTCTATTGGTTCCAATTATTTCAAACTCCATTTATCCAATTAATTATAATAGTCAATAAGATGACACAAGTGGTTAACAATTGTTTATTATTTATTAAATTTAATATGAAAAAGAATTAATGTAATTAAGTATTAAGTTCTATATATATCAATTAAATAATTTTATGTCTAATAATAATGCTCTAAATTACACTAATTAATAACAACCACCATAGCCATTTTATTAGCCATGGGTCACGTTAAGTTAGTTTTAAAGTCAAATAAATTTGACATAAAAATAAAGATTTAAATCTAATTATTGAAAAGAAAGAAAGAATATAAAGTCATAAAGAATTTTTATACGTAATTTGACGAAAGAGCACATGAGCACATGCAACTTATATGCTTAAAATTAGAAAAGTAAATAACTTGAGAACCAATTCTAATAAATGTCTTTTCATGTGAACTATAAGCTCTTGCTCTTTTTGGAAGTATTTTAACAACTATTCAAAATCTATAGGAAGCCAAACCAAAACTCTTTTTCTTTAATGAAGAACCAATCAACCATAGAAATAGATGGCCTTACAAAGTCTTAATAGGATAAAGGAACCTTTTTTTTCCTTGATGAGGGGCTATCATTATGGCTTCCTTCAAATGTTACCAAGAAAGCTACAACCCCGCTAAGAAATATTCATCAATGCTTTACATTTTTTTCCGCAAGGAAATATTCTACTTAGATATTAGATGGATTCCCATGCAATGACGGAGTGTGTAGGCCTGAGGGCCGACTCTAACTCAAAGTGGACCTAAGAATTGTTTTATATGTAAATTATATGTTTGACTTGGGTAAAAATGAGTTTAGGTATTAGTGGGTCTATTTTCTAAAATTTTACAAGGTTATCATTTTTTCCTATTCACATATTCATGTAGTGTATAAAATTTTGGAATTCTGAGTTTGAGTGGATAATAGACACGAGTTTGGTTTAGCTCAAAATTAGTCATGGGAGTGTCACCTGAATCCCATCCAAACAACTAGTGGTGAGTGACATCCAAGGAAAAACTTAACTTTAAATAAATTAATTCTTTATATATATTTTTATTTAGATGGATTCCTATGCAATGAAGGAGGGCCAACCCTGACTCAAAGTGGCCTAAGAAATGTGTTATATGTAAAGTATGTGTTTGACATGGGTAGGGGTGAGTTTGGGTATTTGTCGGCCTATTTTCAAAAATCTCACAAAATTATCATTTTTTCTCCACATATTCCTAGTGTATAAAATTTTTGGGCCTTGAATTTGGGTAGGTCTTAAGTATAGACCTAACTTGCCTTAACCCAGCCTAGGACTAGGCTTGGGAATGTGTCACCTAAAAATTCTACATAAGATGGCAACCCGCTTATGGTCAGGTTCCTTTGATAAAGAAAGAAAAATTCATTGGTGTAACTGGTCAGCCCGTGTAAATCGAAAGAGAAAGGAGGATTGAGATTTAAGAATCTTGAGTTGTTCAATCAAGCTCTTTTGACTAAATAAATTTGGCGATGTGTTCGACACCCGACAACACCCTGTGCTAAAGTATTAAAGGCTAGTTACTTCCCAAATAACGATATTTTTAAGGCTAAATGCGATTCTCATGCTTCTTTTATTTGGAAGAGTCTGCATTGGAGAAAAAAATTATTGTTAATGTCTATCGATGGTGGATTGGGAATGGAGAGAGTATCCGAATACTGGAGGATCCTTGGATGCCTCGCCCACGGACTTTCAAAATATATGATAAACCTCCTTTGTTGGACCAACTTGATGTGAGTGACTTGAAGCTACATGATGGGAGATAGGATCATGGGATGAGTTTTTTATTCGTGGTAACTTCAACTAAGTCGATGTTGAAATGATTTTGAACATACCCACAACAGGGTGGGACATAGAGAATAAGATAGTCCAATCTGATGATAGTAATGTCGTCACTTGGTGGAAGAAGATGGAGAAGCTGACAATCCTACCTAAAGTCAAACATTTTGTGTGAAAATTAGCAAATTCATGGCTGCCTACTCAATCGAATCTGGTTCATAGGAAGGTTACAATAGATCCAAGCTATTTTAGATGCTCAAAAGGAATGCGTGAAAATTTATTTCATGTGTTGTGACACTGCAATGCAGTCAAGGAAATTTGGAGAAGATGTGACTTTAAACAGATGGTACGAAGAGAAGAGAAAGAGGACGTGCTAGCCTTTCTTATGTGGTTGTCCAAAATGTGTACCCTAGAAGACTATGAATTCTGATTAGTGGTAATTTGGAATCTCTGGTTCATACGAAACAATACTAAACATAGAGGTAAAATCCCTCATGCTTCTGAGGTGGCTGAATGGTGTGCTCTTTATCTTGAATATTTTAAAACTGTTGGTGTGAAACATAACAGGACACAACCAGAAAAGGAAATAAAATGATAGCCTCCTATTGTTGGGGTTTGTACAATAAACGTTGAAGCAAGAGTTAAACAGGGTAAAGGGCATACGAGATTGGAAAGTGTGATTCTAGATAGTAGAGGACGAGTTTTCTTTACCTCTACTACAGTTCTACCATTTTCATGCTGAATTGCTCGTTATTCAAGATGGGCTACAGTTGGGAATACAAAAGAAATTACCAAGATTTAACATTGAGTCAGATTGTCTTGAAGCTGTCTAATTAATTCATATAAAAAGAAGATGTGTGTCGAGACGTTGATGATATACTTGACCATATACGGAATATGTTAATGTATGACAATGTGAATAGGATTTCTTTAGTATATTGGGATGCTAATAGGGTAGCACACATTTTAACCAACTATGCTTTGATTAACAAAGCTAGTGCCATGTAGATTGAGGTTAATCTCCTTTGTATAAATCTTGTTATTTAGCGAAAATAACTAATTTTTTGTAATTTTTCTTTAAAAGAATGAATTAATTTTTTTAAAAAAATAATACTTAAACCATTAAAATAATAAAAAATTAAAAGTTTTTTTTTTGTATAATTTGAAGAAGATAATATATTTTTTACAACATTTTTAGCCTTCTCTAACATATTCTTTCAATTCCAAAGCAAATTGGGAAAAAAAAGAACGAAGAATATTATTTATCTATTATTTTATTATTTATTTATTTTGCTGAAAAAGAAAGAAGAAATTATTGAAAATTACTTTTTATTTTTAATTATTTTTGGCCTTATTATTATTATTTTTCCTTTATGTCCAAAGCAATGACACTAAACAAATAAAATAGACAATTGTCTGAAATGGAAAAGTGGGGCCTAGGTAGACCCACATAGACATGCCACGTGGCATTGCAGTATAAGCAATAAAACGGGTCAGTATCTTAAAAAATAGTGTTTTTCAGTGAAGAAGACCAACGAAAGATTTTAATGCAAACCTTTTTAATTTATTACTCAACTCAACTCGACTCGACTCACCTCAACTCAGTCTCCCATTTTCAAACTCTATTCTTTCTCTCTCTCTCATCTCAGTCTCCTATTTGACCAACCTGTACCTGAACCCCACTCTCCCACCATTAAATTAATTTCATTTTTCTTTATTATATGTGTCCTTCCTTCATTCTTGGTTTCAGTTCTGATCGTGGTTTTTGGACTTCGTACATTTTGTTGTTTTGGCTTTTATGAGTTCAGATCTCTTTGTACATTGCCTTTGTGTTGAAGAAAGGGGTAAATTTTTGAGCTTGGTTTGCTTTGGAAATGGAAATGGAAATGGAAATGGGCTTTGTTTGCTAGATTGATTGGAATTTGAAAGGTTGCCCATTTGAAAAAAAAAAGCTGTTCTTTTATGCTGGTTTCGTCTCTTTTGCTGATTTTGGAAAGTGGGTTTTTACAACTGAGGAAAAAGATTTGAGCTTGGAGTTTGGGATACATGGGTTTTTGCAGATTTAAGGATTTTTTACTAGAGTTTGACTGAAATGACTTGAGGTTTGTGTTCTATTCCATTTCTGATACTAATTGCTTTTTAAGGATACCAAATTAGGGCGTTCTGTCCAAGTTTATTTGAAAATTTGAATGAGCAATGTAGGTGAGATTAAATGTGTTTTTGTTGTATAATTTGTACTCAGTTATGCTAGCTAATTGTTGTTGCTTTGTTCTTGGTTCATTTCAAATTGATAATATTTTTTTAGAGTTTAAACATGATTGCACATTTAGGATTCAAATATGACAAACTCTAACCCAAGTATGGATATGGGCTGATTTTGAATTGCACAGTTGTTTTAGGTTTATAAAAAGGAAAGCATGGAAGTTGAGAAAAAGCGTTCAAAGGGGGGTTTTCTTAACTTGTTTGATTGGAATGGGAAATCTCGTAAGAAGCTTTTTGCAAATAACTTGGAAGAGTTACCTGGTAACATTTCTTTTCTCATTGATTTTTATGCTATGCCCATGTTTGGACTAGTTTCTGTTATTTTTTTGGTTGAGCATTGTGATTCATTTGTGTTCTAAAATATCTTGTCTTTTTAGTTGCACAAGGGTCAACACAAGAAAAAGAAGATGAGGAGAATTTCCCCAAATCAGATGCTTACAAGGTGGGAAGCAAAGCATCTCTTTTTCTCCTTATTTTCTTGAACTGATTTTTTTGATATGTTTCTTATGTTGTTTGTTTGTAATAATTGTTGTATTTTCAGGTAGATGTGGATGAGAATGACGCGAGTTCGAGTAATAAAGGTAGTAATGACTGGACTTCTGCTTCATGGGCAACTAGTGATGATGGTGGTGGGAGTAAAGCTCCTAGTGTAGTTGCTAGACTTATGGGGTTAGATTCATTGCCAAGCTCAAATGTTGCTGATCCCTCTTCTAGTTCTGCTCAACTTTCAGAGGTGTGCTTGCTTAAAGTTAAATCAGCTCATCATGGCAAGGCTAATTTATGGAATGATTTTTATTCCATGGAGGGTGGATATGTGCCCAAGCATGATACATTTTGTAGGAATCCCGTAGAATCTAGGCCGTTGAGGCAGCATAACCGGCCTATTGAGAGGTTTCAAACTGAAGTTCTACCTCCAAAATCAGCTAAGTCAATTCCGTTTACTCATCATAAGCTATTGTCACCTATAAAAAATCCCGGGTTCATTCCAACAAAAAATGTGACTTACATTATGGAAGCAGCTGCGAAGATGATTGAGTCGAGTCCCATGGCATCTTCAAAGAGCAAAGTGACCAGCATTGGGGCTTCTTCAGTTCCCTTGAGAATTCGGGATTTGAAAGAGAAGATGGAAGCTGCAAATAAAGCATCTGATTCTGAAAATCGCAAGGAGTCTGGCTCTTTAAGGTTTAATAAAGCACAGTATAGGAATAAAACCACAAATGGTTCAGAATATGTGCTAGTAACTCGGGCTTCTGTGGATTCTGAAAAACGGACTTTTAACAACTCCAGAGATAAGGGAAGATCATTATCACTTGCCCAACAAGCAAAGACCAATGTCCAGAGAAGGGAGGGGTCAACTTCATGTGACAATAAGAACTCTATGAAACAGAAGGAACACAAGGAAGTGAAGTCAAACCAGTTACACAAGTGCCAATCTAGCTTGCATCGATCTGCACAGAAAAGAAATTCTGCACAGAGCAGTAACAATGCGCTCAGGCAGAACAACCAGAAACAGAACTCTGTATCCAATAAAGATAAGCTGACCGAAAAAGGTTCAGCTTCCAATCATTCAGCCAGAAGAACTAGGTCCTCTACTAATTCAATTGAGTCAACAAATAAGACTGTGAATAAGGGTGCAGCAAACTCCAAAACTGGACCCCGAAAGATGGGTTCTGCAACTGCTGCCCAGAGAGATACATCATCATCCACAGTTAAAAAACTCTCCCAGAAGAAAAGGTCTGTTTGTCAGGATTCTAATTTAGAAGATTCTCTTGCAGATAATTTGCCAATCAGTGAAGGGGAAAGGTCAATAAAATGCAATGTCACTATGGATTCCTGTACCAATATGAGTGCAGATAACAGAAAGCAAAGCATGGATGTAATTTCATTTACATTTAACTCTCCCCTGAAGAAATCCCCAGGTGATTCCTGGTCATCTGGTCAAGTCATGATGGAGAAGAGATTTAACTCTATTAATGACAAAGATCCTGATCTCTACTCGAAAAGCTTCACATTATCTTCCCCTGGATTGAATGTGATAGGAGCTGATTCCTTGAGTGTACTTTTGGAACAGAAGCTTCAGGAACTAGCATCTAAAGTTCAATCATATCAATCAAATGGTGTCAGAGAGGAGAGTTCTGCTAGTTGTGCATCTGGTTCTCAAGATTTCAATTTGCCAAGCAACACATCAAGAGGAGGCAAGCAATTTCAAAGGGATAGCTCATACAACTGTAAATCTCCTTCAGTTGATGGCCCAATGAACAATATGAACCAGCAGTGGCAGGTTTGTTTCCTTTGGTTATGTCTTTCTACTGCAGTTTGGTTTCTTAGCGTCTTTGTCCTCGAATTTAAACCTTTATGCTTCCACCATTTATTATGATTGTATAATGAGATTTTACTCAGTCTCAGAATTAATAGCATAGATCTATAGAACTCAAATTATCATCTGCTGCATCAGGAACAAACCATTTGAGTCCATTATTGAAGTAGTGAAATGTGATATTCAACTTTCAATTACATTTTGTATTATGCAATTAGAGTCAGGTTATTAATATTATGCAATTAGAGTCATGTTATTAATATTTTCTGATGAGTAATGTAATGTTGTAGGACACTTACTATTCATTTTAATCTGATGAGTACAAGCTAATGAGCTATATAGGATAGAAGGGGAAATTTATAAAACCTATAATATTAGGGACTAGGAAACTATAGCAATTACTATGTAGGAGAGACTTGTACCTTAGATTGTAACCTTGCGGGAGCAAACCACGTCGTTGACCATTTTACCCCTAAGTCTTCTTGGGTAAGTGTTAAAAATAATTTACAGTTTAAAGGAAATCAAATCCTTGTATATATGCACTGTTAGAATCTATTAGCTAAGAAATTAGGAAAAAGTTGTAATTACTTAGTTTCGTAATGCAGGATGTTCTATTGAATAAAACACATAATTTCAATTCACTATTTTCTACATGCACATATGATTATGAGGTGATTGTATGTAAGTGTTAAAAAGCCCTCTTGGGTAAGTGTTAAAAACAATTTGTAGTATAAAGGAAATCAACTCAAATCAAATCCTTTTATATATGTCCATATAAGGGTTAATTCGAGTGATTAGATTCATGATTTGCTCTAAATGGAGTTTGATTCTATTAATTAATTTGTACGATTTTGCGCATCAATTTGTTAGGATTTTTGGTTTCCCAAAGGTTGTAGTAGGCTTAGGGTTCAGTAGGAAGAACTCAAATCATACTACACTACACTTGCTCAAAATACAATAAATTTTAGTTTTAAACAAGCCAAAATTTATGAGTTAATAACAACTAATATACTTAAATTGTATAAAGAATAAGATCTTTTTCAGCTTCATTATTACTTTTCATTTATAGTAGTTTCCTTTAATCTATTTTAAACTCAACTTTCCTTATTTACTTTGTGCCATGCTTCTTCATTTCTGCTTTCCTTTATTTAGTGTTGCTCTGCTTATAATACAAATTCTTTAGCAGTAAAATTCAGGCTTTTTCTTCTAGTTTGAATTTGAACTATGAATATTTTCTGCTGGCAAGAACTTCACTAGTTTCTTTTGCCCTTATTATTTATGAGATCTTTGTTATATTAATTCTTTTGCATTATGCAGATGTTTGTAAATATTTCTTGCTAAACTAATCAAGCTATGTTGACCACTTTCAGGGATCTATAAGGATGGAAGAGCCTAGTGTAAGCAGCAACAACCGTGCAATTGGAAAACGATTGGATTATCAAGATCTTAGTCCGGAATCAAGTTGCGAATACTCATTCGAAAGTGGAAGCTCTGCAGATAACAGAAGTAATGCCAAAGGTACCACCATTTCTTCAATGTGAATCTTGTTTGCTCTTAATTCAATGGAAGAAAATTCTGGTAGAACAAGGAAGATATACTTTTGTGATTGTTGCAATTAATGGGATGGGATAGGACTAAATATTGTATAGAATAGAGAGATGGTACTAACAATTTTGTCTTGGTGCAATGGTGCATAACTATGTTCTTTTTCAATCCTCATATGATAAGACATTTTGATCTTTTACCATCCTTACAGGAAACAAGGGATGCTCGGTAGCTGAAGTTCAAACCCCGTCACATGGCGAGATAGAATCATCTGACTCGGTCTTTTTCAGTTCCACAAGGAATGTCAGTGTAAATCAAGTGAATAGAAGATTTGGTTTTATAGACTATGATAAACCAAGCAACTGGGAACTGGAATATGTGAGAGACATAGTCAGCAATGCTGAATTAGCACTAGAAGATTTTGCATTGGGCCATGCTAACAAGGTTATCTCCCCACCAACTCTATTTGATGATCTCGAGAACGAGGAGAATTTTACAGAATGGAATGAAGAGGAGTGTTGCTCAAAGCTCGGACGAAAGGTTTTGTTTGATTGTGTGAATGAATCTCTGGAATTGAGAAGTCTGCAAATGTTAATCGGAACATGCTCTAGAAAAGGTAGGCTGGCTCCAAGGAAGGAATGGTTAGCCGAGGAAATCCACGAAGAAATCTCGGTTTGGAAAGATATGGCGGAATTGATGGTGGATGACCTTGTGGACAAGGACATGAGCACAGGGATTGGAAGATGGCTTGATTTTGACAATGAAGCATTTGAGGAAGGTGTAGAGATTGAAAAGGGAGTGTTGAGTTGCTTGTTAGATGATTTGGTTTCTGATTTAATGGTCTTTTAATCTACCCCTGTTGGTGTTCTTAAACTCAAACTCCAATGGGGGCTTCATGCATCAAGTTGAAAGTCTCAACTGATTGCTCTTGTATTACTTTGCATTGTTATCCAAGTTTCAGTACAATATTTTCTCTTCTAAATTGATCTAAAATCCATAGTGACACATTGGTCCCCTTCCCTAGTCTCTACTTGCCAAAATTTATGTGAAAAATCTATTTATATGCTACCAAATATTATAGGATGTTTTTACAGGTCACTCTTGATTTTAGTTGGTTTTTATATGATAGTGTATATTATAGTTATTTAAAATATTTTATAAAGTTTTGAGAAATTCGTAATAACACACGTATAAAATAAAAGAGACACTTGCAACAGACAGTCTAAATTTTGTTTTCAGTATGTTACATTGTTCTGAATTTCTCGAAAATTTGCATTATCTCTTAGATAACTACAATATATACTGACATAGAACTTGAGCATGAGCAAAAACAACACCCGAACTCGCTTGATGAAGCTGATTGATCGAGTTCTACGAGTCGTGTTTCGGGGGTTGATCGAGTCCGAGTCAAACTCGACAAAAATGTTCAGTCCTACATAGACTTTCTCAATGTTATAAGCTTAAATTGTTGATTTCATCATATAAATAGTAACCCCAAGTATCCCAAAATAATTTGGGCCTAGACTAGAGATAGAGAAGCCATTTAGGCATGACTCATCTTGTAGCTCTTCAAGAATTGGATTGAGATTGTGTGTCTTATTGTGGTATGGAAAAAAGAAATAGTACTATTCTTCTTGTTGAAGGTTCCAATGAAGGTGTGTTTTTTGTTTCTTGGGTAGTAGGAGTTGTAGGACCATGTAATGTAATGTAATGAGAGTTGTCCACCAATCAAACCATCTATCTCTATTTTTAAATTGAACAAAGCTGATTTATTATGATTAACATTATCTTTTTTCTAAAGAACCAGCTTTTTTCAGGCTGGAGACCTCATCAAACTACTGCCCTTCTTCTCAGGGTAATAAGGCTTTTAAAGATTCGATTTGTCACTCATAATTCATCACCACCATGTCTTATAATTTTTTTTTATTTTTTATTATTTATTTTTATGGTATCAACATCAAATCCAAGATCTTGGACTAGTGAAGACAAGTGTGACATCATTAAATAACATTGCTATTAGGTAAATGGTGCAATATTCTATAAGTGATATCTTATAAATTGTGAGTGATTACTTATATTAAATTATACTAATAGTAATATTACACATCACAATATCTTTTTTATTACCTTTTTGTATATTCATGATCTTTATAATAAGTTCAAAGTTATTAGTATTAATCATTGTAATAGATCTTATAATAGTATTGCTCATGTCTTGGCTAAGCTTACTTTCACTAAAAGTTGGCCAAGCTTACTTTCACTAAAAGTAGTAGTTTGATTTGATAGCGGATGCTATCTTTGAATAAATTCTCGCCCCACATTTTTAGAGTACTTGTTACTTAGTAGTTGAAATTTTTTCTTAAAAAAATATATTTTTAAATAAAATTATATAAAATCTAATACTAAATTTTACTAATAAATACTTTGTGATATTAATATTCCTTTTACTATTAGAATAATTACATTACCACATTATTTTTTATAAAAAAAAATTATATTTTTAGGATTAATTTTTTATATATATATTTTTAGGATTTTCTATAGAAAATGAAAACAATAAAAAAAATACCATAAAAATAACATGAAAATAACATTCAAATAATATCAAAACAATAACAAAAAATCAACAATAAATTAACAAGATTACAACATAAAAATACCATATTTTTTATAAATTTCATACAACAGTATTTTAATAATTTTTTTGTTATTTGTATGTATTTGTGAAATATTTTTTTTACTATTTCTCTATTATTAAACCGTAGAATTAGTACATATATACATAATACAATTATTTTTAATTTTTTTTTAACAAAAAAAAAAAAAATGCATTTACATATCTGTCTGTCACCTTATCATGAATATCATTTTATTGTACAATAACAATTGTGTTTAGCGTTTTTTATAATAACAACAAGACATAATTATAATTATTATGCATTATGGTACTATAGTTTTCTGTTCTTGTCTGAAATACACCTTTCCTTTTATATATTTACATATAATTAATTATAATTGTTCAAAACAAAATTATTATAGGGTGTCACATTTATCCATGTGGTAAGGCTATTTATGTTTATAACATTTGAAGATATTATATCTAATTTTTATATTGGTTTACATTATAATTCTTTTTTAAAAAAGCATCTAAATGTAATTTAAAAAAAGAGAATTCAAAATAGTTAAGTTGAGAAAAAGACACACTTACAGTTACAAATGAATGTTTAAATTGTGTTTTGGTACAATAATTTTTTCTATATTTTTCGAAAACAGATGGAGTGGCTTTTATAACTCCAATACGCATTAGGATTGTTCCTATAATTCGTAATTTATGGTTGCAAACTCTAATTAATTTGGACCAAACTATTTGAGACCAGACTAAATGAATTTGGTGTGAATGGTTTAGTCAATCTAGACCGTTTATAATTCTGTAGTTCGGTCATTGTTTTAAAATTCTCGGTGAAAGTTCAAACTAAATCAATTCGTATATTTCTTTTATACATACTTAATTTATATATATATAGTTCGGTAATTAATATTGGAAAACAACTTTAGATAAAATATTGATATTAACTTAACATTATTTTGAGAATTTTTTATTGTTATTTATGTATTATAAACTTATTAAAAATAAAAAAATTTACCAAAAAACTTAATAATTACTTAAAAAAAAATTACAACAACTACAAAATAATGATAGCCAATAACAGATTAGTTAGTTATAGCTTTACTTTTCTGTGTCTTGACTTGTAACCAATTCTGTTACAAGAGAATTCTTGTTTGTACAATCACTATAAATTAAACGTTTCCTCCTCGAAATGTTTAAGCAAGCATTCTATGTTCTGAGGTTCTTCTTTCATCTCTCTCTGTTTTCCTTTTTTTTGTACTCTGTTTTGTTCTTTCAAACCAAATCAATCCATTTTTGAGTAGATTCGTTTAGTTTGATTTGGTTTAATCATTTAAGGGAAATTTACATGGTATACTAATTTTTGCTATTTTTTTACAAAAATACTGCTAGACGGTATTTTTTACTTTTTTATTGTATTTTTTTATAAGTTTCATACTGCAGTATACAGTGTTAAGTTTTCACTGGTGTTCTACTGGTGTTTTACTAGTGTTCTACTGTTGTTTTGAGTTGTTCTGCTTTGTGTTTTACTGGTGTTTTATAAAAACACAGTATTCTTGAAAAAAATTTCGTGTGACAGTATTTTTGTAAAAGTTAACCCAAATTCCAGTATTTTTGTAAATTTCCCTCATTTAATTGGTATGATTTAATTTTAAAATTTTTTAAAAAAATCGCAATACTAATTTAGTTTGAAAAAAATTAAAATTCAAATCAAACCAATCTAGGAATACCCCAATACACTAGTCATATACGAAATTTTGAATTATGATTTGAAGTGTGAAAAATAAAAATGTTACTATGGACAGAGACATAATCGGCTGAAGCATTGAACAGCTTGGACTACTGCACAAGATCTTTTATATTAGAAGTCCATTTTTTTTTGTAGTCTCAATATGGTTCTAAATTGCCTATTCAATTAGTTTGCTTTATTAAAAACTAAATCAAATATTTATTTGTCAATAAAAAGGTTCAATTTTAATATTGTGCCCCAAACTCTCAAACTACTTGAGCCATGGTAAATAAAGACAAAAGTGATATTCCTACTATAATTTAAAATTTATAAATTTTTTCTTATATTCCATCTATAATAGTACTTAAAAAATAGAAAGTATTAATGACAAAACATTATTTAATAAGGATCTGTAAACTTCAAAAGCCTCATTATTATTGACTAGATACAGTACATAAAGTTTGTAGTAAAAATTAAACTTGTTTCAGAACCTTTAAATTCTGCACTCATCTTTTAACAGAGAAAAACAGCTTAGTTGCCAATAATAAATATGAGGGTCACCTTTCACAACTTAAACCAGCCATAAAAAGGTGAAGCCAATTTTTCATGATCCAGAATTTTTTGCCATAATAAAAGAAAATCATAAAAATAAATAATAATATTAACAATAAAGTCTTATGAGACTAATAATTGATGCTACCTAATTTAATAGAAACAAAAAAGAAAATTCCTAAAGATCAAAAACCTATTAGGTGGAATAACAAATTATCAAGACCAGTACATGAGCTAAGGGACTAAAAAAGTCTAGTGTGACTAAATAATAAGATAATTAATGGAGAATGTTATCAAAGATCACATCATGCAAACACTATACAAAACTAAACAGAAAATTCTATAATACACCCCTTGATGTACTTATATTTATTTTGGCATTTAAGATAATTTTGTAGTTTAATTTTTTTCCAATGGTTGTATAAATTGTATTATTTAAAGCATCTTACAAATTTTTTTTTAAAAAATTAACACATAAAATATGATTCAAACAATTAATTTATACATCTATAAAATAAATTATTTAAATATTAATTTCTATTGTAAATTTTTTTAAATTTTATAGTATGTCTCAAAGTCTAATTTTTTTTTCCAAAATGTCAAAACATATAACGAGTGCATCAATTAATGTACTCCTTCCAAAATGATGTTTTAAATAAATATAACGTACACGATTATTAAAAAAAAACTATTTTTTTGTCAAAACGTCGAAATATATAAAAAGTGTAACAATGTACTCTTTTCAAAAGGTGCATAAGAGAAACACACCCTTTAATTTAGAACATTGTTATGAAGTATCGTTCTATAATTAGTTAATAATTTTTTATAATAATTATTAAAATAAAATAAATAAAACTCGATATTAAATTATACCAATAACAATATTACATTTTATAAAAATTGTAAATACCATTTTAACACTTCTCTTTAATTTATTGTTGGGGCATTAATTAATGAATGAAAGAATTTACATCCACAAGATTAGATTTGAGAATGAGCAAAAACAATATTGTTGACAGTGAAATTATGGATTGGGAAAAGAGAAAGAGGGCCTAATCTCATCCTAATGTTAAGGGTTTGGTATGACAAAAGCACATGCAGGCAACAAAGGCAGAGAGCTCAGCTCAATCACTTGTCAACTTGAGATTGCTTCTCTGCCTCATCTTCCTTTCCAAGTAGTAATGGTTTGTTTACCAATATTCTCTTTTTTTAAAAAAAAAAAAAAAATTATTATTATTATTTAAAATAGAAAATTGGGTTTTTTTGGGGGGACTGACTCATATTCTTATTTCTTGGGTAGAGAGCAAAAAAAAAAAAAAAAAAAAAAAACTCTGCAAAAAGAGACTGCATTGTAGAGTAGCTACAATGGATGCAGATTAGCATGTTATGTATGTAAGGATTAATTAATTGTTTAATGAAACAGTTTATTGTTTGTTATAATCATTATTATTATTATTTTTAATTAGTGCAGAAACCTTAGCCTTGGAATTGCTGCCTATAAGCTAGAATCCTATGAAGGGAAATTTGCTGTGTATATTCATGGTCTACTTCTACCCTCTAAGTTTATAATAATGACTATTATTGGGAGAATTGTTATGGTAAAGGGTATATGTGGTTTTTAGCACCCTCTTATTTGTTAATATTGCTATTGGTCTAACTAAGTATCGGGTCTCATATAATTTAATATAATAACTTTTAGGAAGTATTGCTAGCCAATCACAATGCGACATGTCGAGAAAGTGCTAGACACTACTGGTGCCTAATAGCAATACTCTTGTTAAAAGGGTGTTAGAGCATCTCTAATGGTAGTATTTTTTAATAAATAAGCCAAAAATTTACACATTATCTAAAAATATAATATTTTATTTTATTTTTTTTTCACATCATATTTAATATTCTTACTTTTAAAAATACTTCAATGTATATCACTCTTTACAAATGCTATAATTATGATCTTACACATTATTATTTAATTTATATCCTAGTTTTTAGCTACAATAACTTTTTAATTTTAATGTTTTATTTTAAAAAAATAAATAGCATCAATACTACAACATAACATCCATGCAAAGTTCAAGAATGATATTTTTTTGTCTCCAATGATATAACATCTCAATATTTTGCCACATAATATGTTCATCTCACCAAGCATTCTCTAAAATTTTACCATTAGAGATGCTCTTAGTGGTACCTAGCATCATTCTTAGTGTCATGTCGTTATTAGTGTAATTAAATAGCAGATCTCATATAATTTAAGAAAATAAATTTTAGGCAATATCCCTAACCAATCATATGATGACACCTATGGAAGGTGTTGGGCCCCAATGGTGCACAATATCAATATTTTATTATTGGACACTAGTAGTGTTTAACATTATATGTTACTTTGTGATTAGTTAACGATACTCCCTAAAGTTATTATATTAAATTATATGAGATCCAATAATGATATTAATATAAATACATAGAAAGGTGATAGACACCATTGGTGCCTTTTACTATTTCTTTAAAAGATCGTTTTGTTAAATTCTTTATTTGTTTTGGCATCTAAAAAAAATTTTAGTTTAATTTTTTTTATGATCTCGTATGTTGTAGCCATTTAGGACCACTTGTAAATTTTCAAAAGATTACGAATAGTTTACAATGTCAAAAATAAGATTTAAACAATTATTTACAATGCGTATAAAAAAATTAAATGTAGAACAAAATATGTAAATTTATTTTCAACATTGTATACTATTCAGAATTTTCTAAAAAATATATAGGTAATCTTAAATAACTATAATATACACAATTATAAAAAAAATTAAATTAAAAAGTTCTCATAGAT
Organism: Cannabis sativa; assembly: GCF_029168945.1. Classification (NCBI taxonomy): domain Eukaryota; kingdom Viridiplantae; phylum Streptophyta; class Magnoliopsida; order Rosales; family Cannabaceae; genus Cannabis; species Cannabis sativa. The sequence continues at coordinate 87,810,784 of NC_083602.1, read as the reverse complement.
GTCGAAGTAATTGAAACACTCTTTTAAGGGGCGTACGTAAAAACTTACTAAAGTCTTATATTATATCACTTATTTATTTTTAGTATCCAGAAAAATTTGTAGTGAATTTTTTTTTATAATTACGCATATTGTAATTATTTATTGTTTTATATACATTATATATTTAAATTTTATTTTCGGTAATAAATTTTTTAGAATTTTTTTAAAAATTTAATAAGAAACATTAAATAATTACAAAGTACAAGATCATTAAAAAAAAAATTAATAAATGGAGAATGTTATGTAATGTGTACTACATATATTTTTTCAAATTTATATATGTACAAAGAAAAGGAAAATAAAAATTTGCCCCTACCCTTCTACAAAACGGTCATTATTGCTAGATTTTTTTCAAGGATAATTTAATAAATTATCTATATTCAAATATATAGCAATAAAATCTTTTTAAAAATTAATATTTATATTTAATAGTTACAATAAAAATATAATTATAATGATTATAGTTATAATTTGTAACACCCTAACTATCTTAGGCGTATTACGTGATTTTTAAACGTACTGTGCAGCTCGTTGCTAATCAACGAGGTTTATGGAAAAACGTGATTAATTAAAATTTTGCTTTTTAATTAAACTTATAAAACAATATTACAAAAGACTCGGGATCCCGATTATAAAATCATTTACAAAAGATTTAACTGTTTAACCATTACATAAAAATAAAAGTCGTCTAACGACCAGTTACAAAAATTCAGCCTTGCTGTCCCGAGGATCGTACGCTCCAGGCCTAACCGCCCCGACATGTACAATCTCATAAGCTCGCTCACGGTCCATCAGCTACAGCCTTGCCTTTACCTACACATGAACGTAAACTGTGAGTCGACAGACTCAGTAAGAAAAGCATAATAATACTCATACATAATACTAACTGCCGTGTCCAACACGATACTGAGTCCCGCTACTGCCATGTCCAACATGGTACTGAGCCACTACTGCCATGTCCAACATGGTACTGAGTTCTGAACGTTCATAGGGACGGTACTATTGACACGTAACAACCTGATCGGTCGAACCGGTCATACTCCGCCGTCGGTCATACTCCAAACTGTACCGACGTGTTACTATATCCTACCGATCGGTCGAACCGGTCATACTCCGCCGTCGGTCATACTCCACTGTACCGACGGGATACGTCAATAGTACGGAACCACCAACCAAGTGTCGACTGATCGGTCGAACCGGCCATACTCCGCCGCCGGTCATACTCCAGCCTGTACCGACGTGACAGGGTTGGATGGTTCGAAGCCTATATACATAACTAATGTAATCTAGCAGGCTTCCTACATGCACGCTAAACATGTAATCTACATATGCATACTGTTATACTAATCTTACCTGGATTCCGATTTCAGGTGTGCCGGTCAACCTGACTGGAACTGAAGCTGAGCGGCGGATTACTGGCTCCTAAACCATAAAAATCACAACGCTATAAGTGACACGCTAAATCACTTCCCGGGGACTAAAACTTGGAACTAAAAGTTTCCCTATCGATAAAAAGCATGGCAATACCCCTAAAAACATAAAAACGAGGAAAACTAGGGTTTTAGAAAATTCCCCAACCGGTAGACCGGTTGCCCAACCGGAATTCCGGTTCTGGGAATTACTGGACACCCATCCGGAATTCCGGTTGCACAACCGGAATTCCGGTTCCTCGCAGGAATTTTTCAAAAATTCCTAACTCAACCAAATCAAACCCAATTGGTTCCAAACCTTCCAGACCTGCTCTAAATACCCCAAAGAACAAAACTAAGGCAACAAACTAACCCAGAAATCACTGAAACAAAAATCACCATTAAAGCTCAAGCTTTGAGTTCTAAACTCAAACTTGAGCAAATCCCACAAACATGCAATCAAACCTGGTTAATTCTACTTAAACATGCTTAAACTAGCTTCTGAAATCAAATAAAAACATCAACAACAACCCAGCAACAGATTCAATCAATTCTCTTTGAAAACCATATTTTGAGCTAAAACTTCCAAATTTGAGCAAAGCACTTAACATTCATTACTAACAACCTAAATAATCACAAATCAACATACTTAAATCTCAGAAACAACAACAATATTTCAAAGAAAGAACAAAATCAAAGAATCAAGCATGCATCACATTAAAACTCATCCAAAATTTCAAAGAACATGTAGAGAAGCTAGAGCAAGGTTTACCTTGTCTAGGATTACTTAGATCTTGCTAAAATAACTTGAATTCACCAAGGAAATCCAGCCTACCGCTCCACTAAGCTTGGCCGAAAATGAGAGAGAAATGAGAGTGTGTGAATTTGGACTTTTCTTTCTAATTTTGACTAAGTGTGGAAATAAAGGAAAAAAATGATTTTCAAGCCAAATATACCACTTTACTTCAGCCAAATAATAATTAAAATAAACATTTAATTTCCAAATAAAAAGTCACTAAAAGACAAAAAGTCATTGGGGCAAAAAGACCATTTTGCCCCTCCACCATAAAATCACTTAAATCATACTAAAGGGGTATTTTTGGGAAATTCTAAATTCCCGGCCATTCCCGACATTCCCAATGTCTAAAACCCGTCCCCAAACTACTAACATACTAAGTTGTGATTTCTACTGAGCCAAACGCCGAGTTCCAAAATACCGGGCACCGGAAATGCAAAATATGAAAAACTACTGATAACATAATCATGCATTTCTGAATTCCATAAATAACAGTAATAAATTATTTAAATAGCTATAAATAATTTCATAATTAATCGTAAACAACTGCTAATTTCCAAATTAACTAAGCGGGCTTTACATAATTATTAATAGATAAATTTTTTATTTTAAATTTAAATTAATTATATACATAAAATAAATTAATTTTTAATTAAAATATTTAATAAAATCTTATAAAATACTTTTTTTATTTAAAAAAAATAAAATAAAATTAGTATTAAATTACAAGTAATTTTTAATAAATTTTTAAAATAATTACAACCAAACTAAAATTAGATGTAATCATCATAACAAACAATCTCCATATAGTACTAGAGATTTGACAATACTAACAAAAGACTTGCATTACATATTTTTCATATCAAAGTCTAAAAATTTCAATGTTACTTATCATAAAAGCATCATTTTTTATTTTGTTATTTCTATTCTTTTCCCAAAAACCAAAACTTGAAAAGAAAACAAAAATGAACAGAATCCAATAGGGAGACATGTTTGGAGCCCATCCAAATCCAATGGCTGATATTGTAGAGTAGACTAGTGAATAGTGATAATAGATATTAATAGAAAGGAATGGGAGACCATGACACTTGAAATCAGGTGAGAGATGTACAGTAACAAAGGTAGGGTGACATCACAGAGGATCATTAAAAAAAAGCCCCAAATAAAAATAAGAATTCTTAAAATATGTTATTAGTGTCTAGCACCTTTCTCGGTATCATACTACTATTAGTGTAATTAAGTATCAGATCTTATATAATTTTAAAAAATAATTTTTAAGAAATATCGCTAATCATTTGTGAAGCACCACCTATAAAAAATACACTACTAATATCAAATAGTAATGCTAAAAAAAGAGTAAATACTATTTTAGACTCAGTATTTTGTAAAAATTATTAATTTGACCCTCTATTTTGTTAAACGATAAAATAGACCCTATATTTTTCAAAATAGTAAAAATAGGACATTGAGCTTAATTTTTAACAATTTTATTTTTTAATATGAATAATTTTAAGACAATTTCTAATACGAATACAGATATAAAAAAATATAATCAATTTTGTCATAACATTTCTAAATTAGATTATTATTGAGTTTTATTTTGACAAATAATCAATTTAGAGTTCTATTTGTATAATTTTAAAAAAAATACAAGATTCATTTTATTATTTAACAAAACAAAGTGTTTAATTAATAACTTTTACAAAAACATAAAGTAAAAAATTAATATTTACCTAAAAAAAAAATCCATTTCCACTATTATAGATAGATAGTGTTAGTGTAGCTTTTGTCCTTGCTTTGCTTTCTCAATTTCCCACCCAGATCCCTACTCTTCTCTCAATGTTTGCCTTTTTTAATTCTTTTTATGATTCATCACAGAATTAGTTTTGTTTTTATTATTATTACTACTTTTTTAAATCTATATATTCTATACCCTAAATATTCATTAATTTCAATGCCCTTATTAGCAAAGTATACATACTACATTTTTTAAATAGTTAAACTTCCCTATTTAACTTATTTTGTTGGTTTTATTAGTATTGAAGATAAAATAATTCAAAAAGCACTACAAATTAAAGAAATTTAATGTGTAGAGCTCAAGATTGTCTCCAATAGTGCACATTAACCTAGCACTTTATTAAAAAGGAAAAAAAAGAATTAATGAGTAATAATAAACTTTATAACTTTAATTGTTTATAAGGAACAAAACATAATGGAATTTTTCTCCTCAATTTGGTGCAACATTAACTAAAGTTAGTAGCAAAAATACTTTTTGAATTCCTTTTTCTTAGGCTAATACCTTAATAATGCTCCAATTAAATACCTATTATTGGAGACAAGGTTGTTTCTACTTTATTCTATTTGATAATTTTCTCTCAAATTGTAACCTTGATTTTATTTTCCTTTTGAAATTTATTGCATATTATAAGTAATTTCAACATAATAAGTTAATGATCTTTAATTCACTAGATACATCTATTGGAAAAAGAGTGTCACATTTCTATTACCAAGAGAGGGATAAGAAGTAAGAACAACATTACACCACACAATCACTTTCACTATAGGAGACCAACAATTCCATAAGGAAGGGGTAATAACAAATTGCTACCTATATTTATATTGGAGAAATTCACTAGGAATGTTTAGTACTACTACATTATATTATATTTTTATTAGTACAATTTAATTATCAAATTTATATATGCTACATAATAACTATTATAAAACATTACTAATTATGTACAAGACACTACTTAATTGTAACACTAAAAACTATTATAAAACTCCTTACCAAGCTTATAGTTATAACTAGGGTGTCATATTTACACTCGAAAATTCACTCACTCGGTAAACTCACTCAACTTGAAACCGAAAAAAATTGGTTTAAAAATTATAGACTGAGTTCAGGTTATACCCAATAATTACCCACCAGGTCAGGTTCAAGTTTCATTAATTTAACACTAAAAAAACTAGGTTATACTTGAATCCACCCGAAATTCAAATATATATAATACTTTTTATACATTTTTTAAAAATATAAACATAAATAAACTTATTTTTAAACAATGATATATTATTTTTATTTTCTTCTTGGTTTTTTTTTTATAAAAAAGTATATAAAAAAATGATATTTAAAAAAAGCCAATCCGATCCGAAATCCGATCAAAACCCACTTAAATTCGGTCCAACTCGTACCCGAAACCCGAAACCCAATCACACAAACAGGCGAGTTTAGTATACTAATTCTATACACCTAAATCGAATACCCCTTAAAACCCACCTGATGTTCACCGCTACTTATAACTTGTAAGTAGTAACTTTGCTTTAGATTCTTGAAATAAAACAAATAATATGCAAAGGTACCAAGCAAGTACATCAATAAATATTAAGAAAAATAAAAAGCAAATCTTAAAATAATAATAAAAAAAAAAAGGAGAAAATAAAAAAGAAAAAAAGTCAAAATCTAGGGTCTTAAAAGTAATTTAAAATAACATGTGGGGTGTGTTTAGTGGCATGATTGTAATTAAAATTGAAGTTGAAGGTCAAAAAATAAAGCAGCAAAATTTCGATTATATGTGTGCACTGAGACCCATAGCTCTGTTTTTCTCTGCTAAGACAATGGAGCTTATTCATACACCTCCTCCGACCAACAATGGCGAAAAAAAGTCAAACGCAACAGACCCCAAACAAACCTTCCAAAACCCTAACAATGGCGAAAACAACGATACCCACGAATCCCAATCCTTCTTTGAAGACTTTGATAGTGCTTGTTCCACTCCTTACGTTAGTGCACCATCGAGCCCAGGCCGTGGAGGAGGACACGTTAGTGGGTTCTTTTACAGTTGCCCAGCGAGTCCAATGCACTTCGTTTTAGCTTCTTCAAACTCAGTTTCTTCTTCTTGTTTTAATTCCGCCATGGATGATAGTGATACTAGCTCAGTTCCTATGGGTTACGAGTTCGAGTTCTCAGCTCGGTTCGGTTCAACTGGGTCTGTTCAAACTGGATCTATGAGCTCAGCAGATGAGCTTTTCTTGAACGGTCAGATCAGACCCATGAAGCTTTCAACTCACTTAGAAAAACCTCAAGTTTTGGCGCCATTACTGGATCTGGAGAACGAGAACGAACAAGAAGAAGAAGATGATGAGATTTCATTGGAGCCCATTAGAGGTAGAGATCTGAGGTCTAAGAATAAATCCTTGAGAAGAAGAACCAGATCCATGTCTCCAATGAGAAACTCTCAGTTCGATTGGTCAGAAGAAGAAGAGAAGAAGATCTCAACTCCAAACCCTAATGGGTCTTCTAATAAGAACAAAAATGGCGAAGACGACGAAGAAGAAGAAGAAGAAGAAGAAACCCTCTCATCTGAAACTACAACAGCTTCTTCTTCAAGATCATCTTCAGCTGGAAGAAACTCAAAAAGATGGCTTTTTTTGAAAGAATTTCTTCGAAGCAAAAGCGAAGGAAGAAGTAATAACAAGTTTTGGTCAACAATTTCTTTCTCTCCCATTAAAGAAAAAAAACCCATCAATAATCCCATTACTCCTTCTTCTTCTTCTTCGAAAGATCAGACTAAGAACTCAGAAACCCAGAAAGCAAAAAAAACCAGTAGTCATCAATCTGTGAAAAAAACAGTGATAGGAAAACCGACTAATGGAGTTGGAAAAAGACGAGTTCCGCCATCTCCACACGAGCTTCATTACACAACTAAAAGAGCTCAAGCTGAAGAAATGAGGAAGAAGACATACTTGCCTTACAGGCAAGGTTTACTTGGTTGTTTGGGATTCAGTTCAAAGGGTTATGGAGCCATGAATGGACTCGCTAGAGCTCTCAACCCAGTTTCTTCCAGGTAGTCACAAAAAGACAAAGACAAAGAAACTTAAGCACTGTTAATGGAGTTTCCAAAATAACTGTATAGAATTTTTTTTTCTTCATGAACTTTTTTTTTTATTTTAATTTGAAGATCTTCATGATATGATGGTGATGATGATGATAGTCTTTTGTGTACTTATGATTATAACTATTATTATTATTATTGGGGTTCTTGGTTCACTTTTTTTGTTTAAAAGAGAAGTTGGTCCCAAAAATGGGGTATTATTATTATTATTAGTTATTATATAAATATTTTTCCCCATTTCTTTTGTGGCTTTTTGTATAAGTGTATACTATGTTGTTAGTAGAAGCAATGAGTTTGTTATTTATTTTATCTCTTCTTTTCTTTTTGTTCTTCTCTATCTATCTATACCCAGGTTGAAGATCTCTTGATATTTCATCTTTACTTTATTTATTTATTATTTGTTTTTGTGGGTGGGGAATGGTGATGTTGTTATATGTTTCTTTGTATTTACATGAAAGGAGCCAATTTAGTTATTTGTTATATATGATTATGTGGTTTTGGATGGATTATATACTAGTTCTCATATATGGAAAAAGCCTTTGTGGCTTTGTTTTGCTTTGAAAAGAATTAAGCTTTAAACAAAAGGGAAAGTTTTGTGCCTTTGTTTAAGGGAGAGGGAGAGATCTAGGAGTGTGAAAGTGGTGTGTTCTATTAATTTTTATTGCTATTTTTTAAGTGTGATAAAATGAAATATTTTAATTATGTTTATCAAATTTAGAACATAAAAAATGATGTTAAACTTTGCTCAAAAAATATTTTTTTTCATTTATTCTTTATTATTGCAATTGTTAACTTTTTTATTTAATGATTTGTTACATTTTGACTTTTTAAATTAATTTGCATGAAGTAGGTATTGCAGATCTAAAAATCTTTGGCCAAATTCTTTTTAATTCCTAAATCTCATTGGTACACGTGATTTTCTTTAGGATTAATAGAGATATTAAGACTTAAAATTTTAAATTTGTAACTTGTATAAATTTAATATTTATTTTTAACGGCATAAGTACTTAATTTGTAAAATTATAATTTTCTTTGAATTTTATCAAAAACATTTGAAAGTAATTAATACTACATGTTTCTGTATAGATCTAATGATCTAAAATTTGGACTTTATATGTGACTTGTTTATGAAAATAACAGAATTTATACTGATAAAATTAAAAAAAAAAATACAGTTTTATAAATATAGGATACTTATCACATTAAAAATAAACATTGAGTTTATTTTATTTATAAACTTAAAACTTTAAGTAGTTATGACGCAATTTATTATTTATTTATTTATTCAATGCTCTTGTGCTTTATTAACTATTTTTTTTTCTTAGGTATGATTTGCACCATAGGTTTTTATTTTTACATACATATATATAGAGAAAATATAATTAAACTTTTCATATGATTCGTAAAAAAAGAGATGCTTAGATAAGGATTATAATGATTTTGCCTAGAGCTAAAGTAGATTTAATAGCAACTTCAATGGTGCTCTAAATTAGTGATGCAATCTAAAAAAAAATTATAGATATACTAAATATCGAGTATACCAAAATGATCATTTTGAGATTATACTAAAATATTTTTTGTGTAGTTTTAATTTGTTACAATACATAATTTTTTCTTGTTATTCAAAAATAATAATTGTTGTTAGATAGTAAATATGGTATTGTAATATGTATGTAGTATGTTGCTATCCTTTTTCTTGTTATTCAAAAATAATAATTGTTGTTGGATAGTAAATATGGTATTGTAATATGTATGTAGTATGTTGCTATCCAATCATATACCATACTATTAAGTATCCAAAAAAAATATTGAACATTATTTTTATTGAACACTAATAGTGTCACCTATTTTTTATAGGTGACACTTTATGATTGGTTAGCGATATTCTTTAAAAGTCATTTTCTTAAGTTATATAGAACTCGATACTTAATTACACCAAGTTTAATACTAAGGAGGATGTTACAATTATACACTAATATAGTAATATAGCATTCTTTAAGAGTGTAAAAAATTTCCACATCACTTAAAAATATATTATTTTATTTTATCTCTTCCATATCATTTTTACAACTTTTTGCTCTAAAATAATTTAATAGTAAATATTTTTAAAAATTACTAAAATAATTATATATTATTATTTATGGGCTTTTTTCATTTTTACACTTCTAAACAATTTTTTTTTTTTACATTTTTACGAAATTTTACATAGAAATTCCTATTGCAATTAGCCTTGCAACCTAAATTGTAACAAAAAATTGTATAGAAACTCTTATTGCAACTAGCTGCAACCACTTTAGAAACTCAAAAAATAGTATATGAGATAATTCTTTTATTATTTAATATATATTAAATAAACCAATTTTCTTACTTATAATAAAATAATAATTAAAAAAAATATAATAAATGCTGTGGTATAATATTTTTTTATTACATTATTTTTCATTCTAATAGTAAATATTAATTAAAAAATATTAAAAATATATGGATGCCATCTTAGCAATTCTAAAAGATAAATGAAAATTAGCATTGTAATTATTGTGTTTAACACGTGTAAGAGGAATTAGAAACTTCTTTATATAATCACTTTTTTTAAAAGAATAATTCTTTATATAATCACTTAGTTTAAAGTTATAGCCATCATTTCACAATCGCAACCAATTAACGAAGAAGATTGAGATAGAATTTTTTATTTTTTTATTTTTGTAAAGTTTGGATAAAATCTTATCTTATATGTTATATTTTATCCTTAGATTTGATATGAAGAAGTTATTATTAAATTGTACCAAAAAAATAAAGTTATTATTAGATTGAGATTTGATATTGTGAAGGTGATTTTTGTTCTACTTTGCAGTCAAAAAATAAATAAATTATATTGTTGTTTTGTCTCTTTCATTGATGTTTTCACTTTTTTCCCCTTTTCCTTTTATAACTGGAATTACGTGTTTCACTCATTAAATTCTTTCACCATGTAAAAAAAATAAAATAAAAAACAAATTAACAAGACAAAAAATTGAAATAGAAAGCTTCAAAGTTGAAACAATTGGTAATTAATATATTATTCCTCACTCCTCGACATTCTTTTTCATAATCATTCTCAAGAAATATAAAATTCAAGAAAGTAACTATTGTTGGAAATGTCTATAGTACTATGGTTAGGGTATTTGTAGTTGTTATGATTGTATACATTTTTTTTATTATGATTTTATAAATTGTTTTGGGTCACTTACACATTTTTTAAAAAATTAGAATAATTTATCAACTAAAATAATTACAACATACACCATTAAAATAAATAATAATAAAAAAAATTAAAAGTAATTTGTAGCATAAATACTTAAGTTTAACTCTCAGTTACAAATAAATACTTAACTTTAATTTTTAACGTTGTAAATACTTTGTTAAGTGTCAACTAAATTGTCACGTGGCAGTCCTTTGCCAATTAAATTTTTACTTTTTATTTAAAAATCAATTCAAATAAAAATAAAATTAAATTTTAGATATATATTTATAATCGAGAGTTAAACTTAGTTATTTACGCTGCAAATTACTCAAAAATTAAACTTAAAAATTCTGAAAACATACTAAAAGAGATAGAAAGTATATCAAAATTCTCAATATTATTATTTGATGTTTTTTCTTTAAGTTTGGTGAACTTTGTTGTTGACTAATTCTACTATCCAACAACAATAAGAGGGACCCTTACTCCATCAATCTGCAATTGTGGTGGGGACTTGTTAATAAGTTATTTTAGCCTAGAGAAAATTATACATGGTCCCCATACATATATCTCCATTATTGTTTATGTAGCCTCATATTTATATATTTCATTTATTTATCCAAATCACCAACTTTACAGGAGAGAATATGTTTCAAGATTCTAACACATTGTTCTATCACTCTCAATGTAAACTTCCAAGTTCTTGCTCAAAAGTTATAACAACATATAGTTATATCTCCACACACACTATAGTCCACTAAATCAATTTTCATTTTTAATTCAGTTTCACCCAATTCAGCCAAAAAAAGATATCCATTTTCCTCTTTTGGTCCCATAACCATGCAATGAGTAATTAACTATTTATGAGACTAAACAAATGAGTGTAAAATGTAAACCTCAAAACCATGAACATAATCCTTTCAATCATTAAGAAAAAAAGAATCAAGTTCTCACTATACATACACACCAGAGTCGATTTTAAGGATAGCCAGAGTTGCACGCGCCTAGGGCCCCTACCCAACCGAGGCCCCGAAAAAATAATTCATTCATTTGAAGTTCTCTTGGCTGCTGCTCACCTTGGTTTGATTTCCGAACACTTTTTTTTTTTTTAATTTATTCTCTATAAAATTAAAAAAATTAAACAAGAATCGAACCTCTAAGCTGAAGGTAAAACAGTAGGCCCCTTGCCACTAAGTAAATTTAATTTAGTTATATATTATATGATCACACATTTACTACTGGTTTAAATTATTTCGTGTTATTTTTAAAGTAATACATATATAGATCAAACATAATAACTTTTCCGGTACAGCCACTTAATTTTCACATTTTGGTAGGTAAAGTAAAAATCACAACCCACCAGATATCACTTCTGCCATAAATTAATCAATAAATAACTGTAGTGGTATATAGAAACCAGAAATTAAAAAGGTTTAATAATTTATTGCTTGCCTTTATCTATATGTATAACTGTGAATGAGTAACTTACCATAATCAAGTATGGGAAAAAAAAAAGGACAAGCTGAAGTGTCTCATAAATTTGTAGCAGAAAACAGAACCCCATGAAGTTTTAGTTTTCTTTTTTTATATATAGAGTCACATCTAATGAAGCAGTAGCTTCAGATATATGGATAGAATCTCATTGTCTGTTTCCCATTAACGAATAATGCCCACATGAATCTTCAACAAAGTCTACAGTAATTTCAGTCCTACTCTGCCATTGTGGGCCTAACAGTGAGTGAGCACCACTTTCTCAATGATATATGTTATTATAAGGGTGGTTGTGAATTGTGATCATGTGATATCTTGCAGTGAAGAGAATCCTAGGTACCTTAAAATTTTTACAGGTTCTATTCTATAAGAACAAGGTAAATTATAGAAGAAGAAGAAGAAGAAGAAGAATTATTTTATAACTATATCAATTCTCATGTCTTGCCTTTGTTAATCCAAAAAAAAATAAGTTCCACTTGAAAAGACAAAAAGATTAGTAACTGATTTGCATGAAGGGTGTACAAGGAAAACATTATATTCTCTCTCAAGCAAGATTAGAAGAAGAATCTTAGTAGAAATTTATGAATTCGATACTACTAAAAGACCTCCCTGCGTGCACCGATCAAGGGATCATTAATGGTGGGACTGGGTTTACTCATTGAGAAGAGATGTAGGAAGATAGAATGTTCTTCTTGAGAGTGAACTCATCTGCCTTGGCTGGGCTGATTGACTGTTACAACAGAAACAAGGGGAAAAGAACAGTTAAATGTGTTGCAAGACATTTATGTTTTGGTACTACTGCACAGACTTTGTTTTTTTTTTTTTTTTGTTTTACTAGAGAAGACAAAAAATTTATGAACCTTTTTTCTTACTAACATTATAATTATTAACAAGCACAATTATGGTAACTGGAGCTATAGTGATAGCTAGCTGGTTATATAGAAGTGGTTACTCTTTCAGAATGCAGAGGTAACTGATGTAAGTTTCAGACATGACCTTGCTGTAATATGCCAGTAAAATGTCTGTGGGTTGAGGTAGGTGTTCTACTATAAATGAAAAAGGGTCGTCTAATGTAATTCAAGAGCCCAAAACTGTTTGCAGGTTGAGATAGGTGTTTCAACAAATGAGGTTATTTATACTTTTTTATTTTATTTTTCAAAAGGGTCGTCTAATATCTCACAAAGCATGTACTTTATATCTCTATTTTTTTCGAAACTTACATTTTTTTTTAACTTGAAATCGAATTTAACAGAAAACCAATTCTTTGTGTAGACACAGGATTAGAGATTCAAGTACTATAGAAGACACGGATCCAAGAAAAATAAAACACGCATACAAGTTACATACCTTTTCAAGCATGCGTTCAAGACGCTGGATTTCTTTCTTGGCATAATCAGCACCTTTCTCCAGACTGCTTTTGGCAGCTTTCAAGTAGATCTTACCATACCTGATGAGGAAAAAAAGTAGCAGGCAAAATGTAAGAACTTCCACATTAAAGAATAGATATTTTCCGTAGTGTAGTGCCAAACGGGCATAGATCAAGTAGTTTCAATTCACAAGTGGTTGCATTAACCTTGCGGAGGAACCCTTAAGCTGCTCAACTTCCTCCTCTATCTTTGCGAAGATTGCCTTCTTCTCATCATTGCTGGCTTTCACAAATTCCTTCACCTTGTTTTCCAAAGATTCAACTATACCAGCCTACATAAAAAAAAGTAATAATAAAGAAATAAATAAGATAAAATATAAATGAATTAGTATCTTAATGGTTCCATATATTGCTTACTGACTTTGGAAGTAAGTTGTCCTTTTCCATCTCTACTAGTACCACATTTCTCGTTAATAAAGGTTACAAAATCATCTACATCTCTGCCACCGTCATAATCTTCGCCAGCCTTGTTGCCTTTGGGGAAAAATTTCAATGTTGGAAACCCACTTATTCCGTACCTGCATAATACAACATGTTTACATCAGGCAACTTCTCTTTTGCAAATGTTGACAGAGTGCATTCTTTTTTACTCATTTAAGATACTAAATATGAATTTTGATAGAAGATTATACAACAGACTACTACCTATAAACTAATAAACATATACCATGAATAATTTTACTCACTTTTCAGCCAAGTCTCTGTATTTGTCAGCATCAAGATTTGCAATCACTACATCTTCATCCAACTTAAATGCTGATGCAACCTTCTCATAAATCTATAAATAAGATAGCAGACAAAAACAAATATAATTAGAGATGCTATTTTATACAGCATAAAAGACTTAGTTCTAAAATTATATTTTTAGGGGATTATACTTACAGGAGCAAGGGATTTGCAGTGGCCGCACCTGAAATAAAAAAAATAAAAACTCAAAATTATTGATATGTAACAATTCTTATGGGGTAATATTTTAACCTTCTCTTTTCTTTTTGACCCGATTCTCTTTCACTGTCTTGCTCTAACTAACAACACATTAGATATTTTTCTGGAAATAATATATATGTATTTTTCTCACCAAGGTGCATAGAACTCCACTAGAACGTCCTTTTCATTGTTAAGGACAACTTCATCAAAGTTATCTGATGAAAGTACCACAACACTGGATGGGACTGCAGCTATCTTCACATTGGTCCCTGCTTGCAAATTAGCACAAATATTAATCATTTTTCTACCTACAGATTAGGTAACTAAAAGCAAGTAGAATTAGTTTCCAGCCAGCAAAAAAAAAAAGAAGAGAAGTTGGGATTTCGGATTTGGGAGTTCATTAAAAATTCCAGAAAACAAACAAAAACATCAAGAAAGTGTGTGATATATGGTACCAGAGAAAAACTAAAACGAAACAAGAAGACAAATATTTGTGAATTAACATGGTCAATATTCCACTTTCCACAAAAGAAAGTTGCTAGGGCTTATCAAGTATAACAGGTTTGCAAAAGATATTATTTTGAAAAAACAAGATTAGAGTTGATTTACCAAAAGTGAAAAAAGAATCAATATAAAAAAGTGCACTTGCATTAGCACTGTCACTCAATAAACAACTATTGAAGTGAAGTAAGTAATACGATTAAACTAATACCTCCTTCCTTGTTGACAAATTCTGCAAGAGCTTCTGCAGTACGTGGGCCTTCATACCTAAATCATGTAAAATCTAATTAGAATATATAAAAATTATTATTATAAAGAGAGCAAAAGAGAAAAAGCTTTATCTAATACAGTCTGCAGATTAAAAGTACAGGGAATATGTAATCTCTATCTTTATTATTGTGTTGGTGTTGGTTTTTCTACTTTGGTGATGAACCTAGACCTCAGCACTCACATATCATGAATATGTTCACAAACTGCTAGCCTGACATTGCGGTCAATCTTTCTGACTAGAACTTACGTAAATACTATAATGTGATGGAAAGAGGAATGCACTCACTTTTTGGGTTCAAGGGACCCTTTTGGAAACCACTGGAGAGTAGGATATCCAGAAACGCCGTACTTACTGCAAACACTCTTGTGCTCATCACAGTCCACCTACCACAAAGCATCAAAACATACTCATTATAAATTAAAACAATGGCATGAACTAAAATACAAAAGAAACTGCAATAAAGTAACCACTTGTAGTGAACATGAAACAGAGGAAGATAGCTCAAATTAGATTAGATAACTTAACAGAAAGAAATAAAACGGATCCAGAACTAGTAACCAAAATTCAATAAAATGACATATGGAACCATCGCATCAAGAAATGAGATAAAAAACCACCTGAAAATCCTTACTTATAAAATTACACGGTAACCATATAGTATATTAACAAGGATACAAAAATGAGAACTGACCTTTCCAATTAGAACAGATTTTGCTTTCTTAAAACTTGCTCCAAGCTTCTCATACTCAGGTGCAAGTTTTTTACAATGCCCACACCTGTCATTCCAATCAAAATTAGCACAAATGCCACACTGAGGTTATAATCATAATAAAGCACACAGCAAATCCTTCCACGTGAAAATGAAATCAACATAAACTACTAAAACCCTTAAAATTGAAGCTGATTATAGTAGAACTTCAAGATCCTAGTATATACTATACTTAGTTATAATTATCAATGCGACCCTCCTCAAACATTATCTCTTTACGACATATCTCGGATTTATCAAAAATCCGTACATAACCCGATGCGAAACAGGTACGGAATAACTACCCAGAATCAACTTATCACGAAAATGGAACAAAATTAGCATAATTTTCTTGCTTCGATCAGTGCCATAAATAGATCTAATTTCACAGCTCCAGTTACAATAGATCCAATCAAAACAGATCAAATCAAACATATTCAATCACTAGCTATCATCATACACCACACTACACGCAAAAACAAAGATACTAAGAGAAACTTGAAATAAAAATCATTTCTTGGTCATATGATCTAAAATCAAACAAAAAAAGGGGAAATCTGACGTACCAAGGAGCGTAAAACTCAACGAGAGCGGCGCGATCTTGGCCGACCTCCTTCTCAAAATTACTATCGGTAAGAACAACGACATCATCGGCGGAAACCGAAGAGAGAAAGAGTAAAGCTAGGGTTCCGATAGCACAGAAAGCTCTTGAGCTCACCATTTTTGCCAGTTCAACTTGTTTGAATTTTTCTGTGTGTAGTATGTTTTTGTTAGCTTAGATTTGTTTTTTCATTATATAAATTTGATTTTTCTTCGGAGATTTTATAGTGTTGAGTTGACCAAATATGTAATGGAAATTCCATTTGTCGTTTGTTTCGTAAACGACACCGTTTTTAGTAAAACGGTATGTCGTTTTGAAACGTGCCTCAGCAACGTGTCGTTTATCGAATCGAAGTGCATTTTTGGGATATAATAAAAAGGTCTTTTACAAAAAAAATCATGTAAACAATTTTTGTCCAAATAATATCTTGATTGGATTTTTTTTATTAGAAACAGTCAAATTTCCTTGTTCGGAAAATTCTATTCCTTAAAATATATTGATTTTTTATAAAAATATTATTTTGTGTTTTTTTTAAAAAAAAAATAAATAAACTTGAGTAATCAAATAGTTTCTTTCTTATTTTGTGATTTATTATTCATCATTTTATATATATAAATAAAATGTAAAAAATTATTAATTATATTAAAAAAAAGAGTAAATAATATTTATTATAGTGTAAAATTTGACTCATATTATATGGTGTACCAAATTTACTATGTGTTAAATTTAGTATTTTTGAAAAAATTAGCTCTCCAAGTCAAATTTAAAGCATGCTAAAAGTTTAACTAAATTTAATATAAGATATAACTTTACAACTTTCATTGTTCACACATCACATGTGGATTGGTGGATTTCTTATAGTTGGTCCTGCTGCGCATGCAGCCATTTTTATAGTAAGAGACTATGATCAACCTTTCAAATTTAAAACACAATAAATATAGTTTTTTTAATTATATTTTTGTCATTGATCATTAATAATAGATTTTAATATACACTTTATAATTATAATATTAAAATTAATTATTTTTTAGCTGATTTTTAAAATAATTTTTTTATATTTTATTTACAATTTTACAACTTAAAGTTTTTATTTATAAAAATACACTTGTAAAATTTTAAAATTATAAAAATACACTTAACACACCTAAAAAACAACTATAAATCAACTATAAAAAGCCCAAAATCACCAGAAAAATAACCTAATGACAATTATTGTATAATACAACTATAAATAAATTATAAAATATCTAAAAAATTGTCTATTATTATTACTGAAGATATACTTTTGTAAATAAAAAAGTTCAAAATGTAAAACTAAAAAAATTTGTATGTTGATGTATTTTTGTAATTTTTTTAAAATTTTTAGACTATTATGTTAATTTTTTTTAATTTATTAATGATATTTTACTTTTTGTCATAATTTGTATCTTAAAATACCATTGTGTAATGGAGTAAATATAGCATTTGTTTACTTTTTTGTACTAAATTTAACACAATATTTAGACCTTGCATTTGTACAACCACACCAAAGCTAACCCATAATGGGGACAGAGAAGGAATATTTTCACGTCCTTGATCAAGAATCAAAATAGCAAACTTCATAATTTCCTCGATCTCTCGCTTCTTATTTCGTTACACCATCTCGTTACGAGCCTTTTAAATTACCCATAAAAGCATATGTATCATGCATTGTTAAAGGCGTATAATAGAAATAGTTAATTAAGAAGTAAATGTCATTTTAGAGGACATGAAAAGTGACAAGATTAATGAAAAAGTAACAAAAAAAATCTTAATTAATAAAAAAGTAAAATTATAATGTTAATTTTTATATATACAATAATAATTTTCTGGATAATATTTATTCACAAGTTGTATATATAAGAATCAAAAACATTTTTTTTTATTTGTTTGTAATTTTTTGTTTAGTTAATTATGTTTTATTTTCTTTATTATATG
Organism: Cannabis sativa; assembly: GCF_029168945.1. Lineage (NCBI taxonomy): Eukaryota > Viridiplantae > Streptophyta > Magnoliopsida > Rosales > Cannabaceae > Cannabis > Cannabis sativa. Next base: position 87,792,507 of record NC_083602.1, on the reverse strand, counting down.
TGCTAACTCTATACTTCATTTTGCATTGAGAAAAATAAATAGTAAAAGAATGTTTGTTTCCTATATATAAATTTTTTTTAAGTTCTTTATTTTTTTTTTTTAAAAAAAAAGCTGCTATTATTAATTAATTATGAAAAAAATTAATTTATAATTATTAATTAATGATGTATAAAATTCAAAAATTTATAATAGATATTAGTTCAATCTATATAATTTAGAGTTTAAATTTCTAACTAACTCTAATAAAAATCAATCCAATATATTTATTGCTTATTTTTTAATTAATTATTAATTGAGTAGAAAACAACCGGTTGTTTACTTTACTTTACTAATAAAAAACAAGTTATTTACTAATTACAAAAAATATTTTCTAACTAATTCTAATAAAAAAGTCAATCCTAAAATATTTATTACTTATTTATTTTCTTAAAAAATGATATATAATATTAATACTCTTCACCGCTTTATATCTATATGGCATTTATTTTTTTAATTTTTTTTATTATATTTTTAAATCCTTTCCCATTCTCTCTATATATAGAATGAAGTATGAACTCACAATTTAAACGAACTTCTAGACTCATATTTTATAATATTAAACAAAATTATTACCTAATAAAGAATATATTTCAATACCTATATTGGACTAAACTCAATTAGTGATCAATACCTTTAATCGATCATCATAGAGAGATTAATTAAAAAGATAAGATGATATGTGAGGCTTCTTATGCTCCAAAGGACCATCTTTTAGGACACTTTGTTTGATCAACTCAACAAATTATCGGAGTAGTTGACGGAGTGGGTGGTTGGGCCAAAAAAGGCATTGATGCTGGTGAGTACGCTCGCCAACCCATGCTCAACTCAATTCATGAAGTTGTCGACAACGAAACAACCAATCCAAAAATAATTTTGGAGCAAGCATTCATGGAAAATACTTACTCAGGAATTCAAGGCTCGTCAACTGCATGCATAATTCGCCACAATAACGGGATTTTACAAACGGTCAATGTTGGGGATAGTATGTTTATGGTGTTCAGAAACAACAGGTCGAGTCTCGTTTTAAATTTTTAAAAATTTATAAATTCATAAATAAAAAAAATAATAAAGAGTGAAGAAATTGCAATTAATATATCTAATTAATTAATAATTATAAAAAAATTACAAGCATACACTATAAAACAAAAAATAAACCATCTATTTATTTAATTATTTTTCGAATAATATGATATGACATATTAACCTTCTCTAAAGAAAATTACTAAAAATTATCCATATTTAAAATAAAATTACATTTAACTCTCTAAATATATATTTTAATTATGTTAGACTTTTCTCATTAAATTTATGACCACTCTATTCTTAAATAGATGTATCTATCGATCAGCAACTCAGAAAGCATTTAACACGCCATATCAGCTCGGCAATGCTAAGGGTTGTGACACCCCTAGAGTTGCAGTGGAGGCAAAGGTAGAAGTGGAGCTAGAAGATGTCATCATCTTGGGGACAGATGGAGTTTGGGACAACATATTTGTATGGGAGATGGAACAAGTGTTAAAGGAGAAAATAAAGAACATGGATTTGAAGAATCTTAGTAGTTATATTGTATCGTTGGCACTTTATAACTCTTTTGACAAGTTTTGAAAAACTCCTTTCTCAATAGCATCTACAAAGACCGGTAAACCTTGTAGAGGAGGCAAATTTGATGATATCACTGTGGTGATTGGAAGGATTGTTGTTGAGGAAGAGTAGCAAAGAAGTTAGGGTTTGTAATTGTACGTACGTAACTGCATGAGATGATGATTAATTAAAGTGTAGATTAGAGTGGGTGCCAATCTGATTGGGATGTACTCGATCTACACTCATGATACCTTACATTTCTATATTAATTCAAATACACTTTTTTACTTGTATATACAATTAATTGCTATTGTAATTATTTTTTTAACAAATAATTAATAACATTTTTTATATAATTATTACTATTATTGTAATATTATACATTCATTTACCGAGTCTTAAACTTTGATCCAATAACATCTAATTAAAAAAATACAATGATTTTTTTTTTAAAAAAAATACTACGTTAGTGAATGATGTATTTTAATGTAATATTTATACATATATATTATTACTCGAGTAATCAATCAATATCTCTTACAATAATCTCTTTTCTAATGGTAGTTAAAACTACCTTGCGAAAGGGAGTCAATTTACTTCGAGTAATCAATATCATCAACCTATTAAAAGTTCGAACCGACGTGTGTCATTTCAGCCAAAATTTTAACTTATTCAAATAATATTTCAAGTTGGAGGATGTTTCTATGGCGTCTGATTGTCTAGCTGCTATTTAACTTATTAATTCTAATTCTAGGGGCTGTAGAGACGTTAATAGTACAATTTATTGTAATTGGTTGTAGTCTTAGTTTCGAGCGTAGATATGTGAACCTTCTTGTTCATTATATCGCTAAGTATGCTTTAGAGTCTAAACTCTAAAGCATCTGCTTGTTGGACCGGGGTGCTCTCCAGTGTCACAAGTACTCCTTTAGCTATTCAGGACTTGCCTTCCTCTCTGTAAAGGTCCTTGTATTTTCCCTTAAAAGAAAACTAGCTTCGTGATTTAGTTAAGATGACTTCTAATTGACTTGTCTCTTCTATTGTAATTGTTTGGTTAATTAATTTCCCTTTCAAAAAAAAAAAAAAAAAGAAAAAAAACAATACTAACCTTTTGTTAGATATTACACTCAACCAAAGTGAAACAATACTGCAAAAATAAATTGATAATTATAAAGTATTTTCAGAAACGGCATGTCGTTTTGTGATTTGCAAAGCCAAACACGAGTCATTTTCGATTGATTAGAATTTTGAAGCCAATTAATTAAATCAACCCTCGCTTTGTTCTCAGTTTTGGGGGGAATTCCTTCTTCATCTTCTTTAGAGAAAATTACTGAAAATTCTGCAGTAGATTCGAGAGTTTAGATAGACATTCAACACAGAATTTTTAGGTCTCGCCATGGCTCAAGCCAGCAACAATGTAAATTCCAAATTCTCTTCACTTTAATTGCTTTTGTTTCACAATATATGAACGAAGTAGAAATTTTCAGTCTTTCTGTTCCTCTCGTTCTTTATTGTAGTTTGATTGAAAATCTTTAAATCATTTACGTGATTTTATTGATTATGATTGCGTTCTTCTTGTTAATGATTTCTTATGGTGTGACACTGTAGGGTGGTGTTGGAGGAGTTGATAACACTTTTAGAAAGAAATTTGATCGCGAAGAGTACTTGGAAAAAGCTCGGGAGCGCGAGAAACAGGTTCGGTTTATAAAAATGGATTCTTTATTTATGGGTTTTGTTTTGAATTGTTGTTTCTTTGAAAATTTTTTGATCTGGGTGTTCTTTCTTTCTTTCTTTCTTTTTCGAAGGAGGTTGAAGGGAAATCTAAATCCAAATGTAAGTTAACAAGACCTTTAATTTTTGCATGGAATTGGAAATATGTGTGTGTATTTATTTGTTCTTGAAACTCTTAAGAGATTGGTGAGCATTTTGAACTGTAGATTAACAAAATGTTAATTGCAGCTAAAGGTCCTCCTGTACAAAGAAAGCCATTGAAGCATAGAGATTATGAAGTGGACCTTGAATCTCGCTTGGGTAAAACTCAAGTAAGTTTCTATGTATATTCTATCTCTATCCAATGATTTTTATGTTAAATGGGTTTTGAGCTATGTATTGTTAGTGTTAGCTTGTTTGGTACTTAGCAATGCTGAGTGCTGATGTATTAGTTCAAGGAACACTGATCATTAGGTCTTTTCTGGAGTTTATTTAAGGCTTCATCTGCTTGACTTGTGACAAACCTAAGTAGTCTTATAAGAAACTTAGGTCTTTCATACTTTCATTTTGCTTATTATGTATGGGGATGTATGCTGAAACTATTATCGACTTATCATGGAGTCTCTATGCTTTCCTCACAATTCTCTCATTGAGATGGTGTGCCAACCAATAGCTAAAAGATAGGGAGTCACATCACATTAGAACAATTAAGCTTTTACTGGGGTTCCTTAGGAGATGGAGTTGAGTATTACAAATGTAGAAAGTTCTCTCGGCAAGGTGGCTTTGGATGAGATCAGTGATGAATGTTGTAAAGTTTCTACTGGATTCTATTTCGTAATACCTAGTTGGAAAAACTAAAACACCATCCATTGAAGTTGTCTTGAATACTTTGAGGTCAATGTTCAGGCATAAGATGTGATGTTTTTGTGGTAGGGGAAGACATAGTCAGTGGCGGAACTTGAAACCAATAATAGATGGGGGCAAATAACAACTATTAACAAAGTATTTAATAATAAGTTAACTTATTAATTTCAAACATATATACACAGGTATTATTAATTTTTTCTTTTTAAAAAAAGAAAAAATTGGGGGCTCCCCCTCATACAGTTAGTTCCGCTTCCACCAATGGACATAGGTTAATGGAGTGATGTTGTCTCTTGGTGTACTATCACAGATGTTAGCCGATTCATGTGAATTTAAGTTGTTCCTTTTTTTTTGGTTAATAATCTAACCCTTTGGATGCTATCGTGTGTTAATTAGGAGTTTGTGGCATGCTATAAACTGAAATGTTTGTTTGCATATAATTACATGTACTTTTTGTATATGATCAATTTTGTGTCGATATTTTAACTGTACTTTGCATTGTTTTTGGGCTAATATATTTTCTATTTGCTACAAAGTTATATTTTGGGTTTCATTGTTTTAATTATTATTTACCATTTAATTATGTTTCTTGCAGGTTGTTACCCCTATTGCGCCTCTCAGCCAACAGGTAGATTTTTTTCACCTAGTTATCTGTCCAGTTTGAATACTATTCCGTTTAATTGCTCTATTGATTTAGTTTCTATTTGTAGTTCTTCCGGCTCATTTTTTTGCTTCATAGAAACCTTTAAATTTAATATGGTGTTTTAGTGCTCCTTAAATCTTGAGGTAGTCTCAGAATTTGGAAGTATCATCCATCACCGTGTTGTCTTAGTTGTACTTAGTTTTCACTTTTTCCACATTATGTTAAATAAACCACCACCATGATTTTGGTGATTTTTAAAGGTGAAAATGAGTATACATCTCTGTTTATGATGAGTGAAGTAGTTGATTTCTGATATAATATAGATTAGCATACATGATGTAATTCTTGTGGGAGGGAAAGAAGGTCATTTGATTCACTAAACATAAGCAAGAAGGAACTATGCTTATTGTACCATTTGTTTAAACTGAGTTTCTTTGTGATATCTGCTGTGATTGCTTAGTTTCTCTGTTTGTTCATTGTGTTTGTGTGTGATTTTGCAGGCTGGATATTTTTGTTCAGTTTGTGAATGTGTTGTAAAAGATTCTGCAAACTACCTGGATCATATCAATGGAAAGAAGCGTATGTGGTCATCCAAGTTGTTGTTGTCCTAAATCTATTTTTTTTCTTCTTATTTTTGGTAATATTTTATGTTTTCATTATTCTATAGATCAAAGAGCTTTAGGTATGTCCATGCGGGTAGAACGTGCTTCACTTCAACAGGTATATAATATGGAGATTGATATATTTTGACGTCGTTTTATGTAGATATGGAGATTGATAGATGGTTCTTGTTATATTGTAAATATGAGAGAAAATTGCTAGAAATCTGTTATTTTTGTGTGAAGTTCTGAATTTTGGATACTTTGCAGGTCCAAGATCGATTTGAAGTTCTGAAGAAGAGGAGAGTCCCTGGGACCTTCTCAGAACAAGGTGTGACAGAATAAAAAGATTCATTTTCTTTAGAAACTTACGTCATGTTAATTGATATTAAGGCTCTAAGATGGATATTTGATTATTCTTCTTCCTTAGATCTTGATGAGCGGATTCTAAAGCAGCAGCAGGAAGAGGAGGAGCGGAAGCGCCAACGTAGAGAAAAGAAAAAAGAGAAAAAGGTTAGCGTCACTAATTTAATTGGTGTTTATAGTATAAGAGCATTAGAAGTAAAACTCATGAAAGTTAGGGGGGTTGAAAATGCATATAATGTTCAATTCATTTGCTCTGTGTATTAGTTACATGAAGCATCATGGCCTGAAGCCTTTAGAAGATAGGGTATCAAAGTTGTCATAGGCATAGTCTAATAGTACTAGACCTCATAAAAAGGAGGTCCCAAGTTCAAATATCCCTCCCTCAATGTCAAAAAAGAAAACAATAAGGTGTCACTGTCATTAATAGCTTGTTAATAAACAATATAGTGTTGAGTAGGAGCCATTAGTGCTAAGGATGTGAATTGAAGCAAAAAGTAGCTTGAAAACTCCACAAAATATTCTCCCTAACAGCCATAATACTAAGCCTATCCCCTCTAAGTCTCTAACCCACTTAAAGTGACATAACTACCTCTAAGATATAACTTAACACCAAAAACATGAAAATACTTCATGGATTCTCTTTTTTCTTCTTTGAAATGGAAATATTTCATCGAATTTGAAATACACAATTCCTCTCATTCTTTCAAATCATGAAACTCATCAAAAAATTTAATTTTAAGCTGAGACGACGAACTTTTATTTGAACCTGTTTTTGACCTGATTCGAACCATGTTTGAACCAAGCGGGGACAAAACAACAGGGGTAAAAAACGCCTATTTCAAACTTGGTGAAAACCTAGTCAGAGACAACCAAGTCAGAACCTAATCCAAACTTGGTCAGATTCAGGTTCAAACCAAAAATCTTAATTCGTAGATTTTAAGTAGAAGTTCGCCATCTCAACACAAAAGTAATTTCTTTTGATGTATTTTGAATTCCATGAAGTATTGTCATATTTTTGGTGTTAAGTTATGTCATTTGAAGTGGGTTGGGGGATAATTTTGTGAGAGACAAAAATAGGGAAAATAAATAAGCTTTGTAGGGGTGTTATGAGGATGTTTTGTGGAGTTTCCCAAATAGCAACCCAGATAAATGTATCATATTGTGATTTCTTATATGGAAGCCACCAAATGATTCTCATCTTCCCATATTGTTTGTCTATTCCTTGGTTTTCAGAAAGAGAAGGCAGCAGAAGAGGAGCCTGAAATGGATCCTGATGTTGCAGCTATGATGGGATTTGGGGGTTTTGGTTCATCCAAAAAGTAATTTAACTTCAATCTTTGTAGTCTTTTTGTATTTTGTTTCTTCCATTTTGATCAACAGAGATGTTCTATATAGGTTTAAGTTAAATTCTAGGCTGAAGATTTGTACAAATATTATATTTTTAATGGATATTTGTGGCATAGTACCTACTTACTTAAGTTCAGTAAGTGTTGATTAGGGAAACAATACATTGATCTAAATTATAATTTATTTTTTTTTATCTAAAAATTGATTTGATTTTTAATTAGAAAAATTAGTTCAACTTAAAAAATATATATTTCTTTCAAAAAAAAAAAAAAAACTTAAAAATATATTTAAAATATAATAAATAATTTGATTTTTTTTTCTTAATTTTTTAAAGCGAAAATCATAAAAGTGGCGAAAAGATATACATCCAAATTGTTTTACTACATTTTTTTTGACAAGAAGTTTTACTACAAATTAACTAAATTAATTCTACTAATTTTTTAAAAAAAAAGAAAAAATGAAAACCTACAATTTCAAAAGTAAAAAGTTAAAATACCATATTAGGTGAAAAAAAGAAATACTCACAAAAAACAATTCGACATTGAGATTAGAAAGGTAAAACAAATCAGATCAAAAGGAACAAAGTATTTTAATTCCATTAACAAATTACATCGAAAGATTACACATAATAATTCACGTGATAGTTTTTATACTATGTTAATATATAATCTTTCGGTGTAATAATCTATGTATACATATATCATCGCTCTTTTGATATATAGACAAAAGCAAAAAGTTTAGGATAAAGTGCGTAAGCAAAGTTCATTGTTTCGTGTTTTGGTTACTTTTTTCTTAATTCTTTTCATGTGGATTGAAAAAATTTATTAATTGATATCAATAAATTTTGTCATTAGTTTAGCATTTTCTGAAGGAAAAAAAAAATTACTAACGAGATGGCAAAGGATTATACTAAACTTTTGAGCTTTATTCAATTTTGATGAAAACAATTCTAAATATTAATTGAAGAAATATATTTAGAAGTAAATATATTTTAATTCGTACGTCCACCAATAAACAATTTATGATTTATATTCAATTCAAATCTCTTAGACCAGATTATTTTAAATGATTTTTTTTTTAATTATTATAGGATATTTGATTAATCAATCTTAAGATAAGAGGAATTAATTAGAGGTTTGTTGCACCTTTAAATAACATGTTCAATTAAAAAGTGATTTCACTTTTGTAATTAAGGATTGGATTTGAAGCTGACTAGATTACATGCAAGCAAGCTGTGTTAACTTAAGAATTACGAAACCATAACACAAGCCTCCATTGCATTGCATTAATATTATCATATTAAAATTAGTTTTTTTTTTTGTTTGTATAGTCATATGAAATAAGTTAAATAACCAAATAAAAAGATAATGTTGACTCTCTCTCTCTCTCTCTCTCTAGATCTAGTCTATGTTTTAAAGTCTACTTTTTCTTCAACAAATGTTTATTCTTAATTATGTTTTATATGAATTAATTCAAGATCACATTATGATTTGTCACAATCTCAAACTTTAAAAAAGAAAATTGGTAGTTTCCATTTTTTTTTCCCCTAATACCCATTTTGTGTAATTGATTACACAATTCTTTACTTTTTTATCATTATGTATATATTTTTAAAAATAATTAATAATGATAATAAGAAACCTCTCAAGTTGTTAAAAAAGGCTTGGATTCATATAATAATAAAAAGTCTACTATATATTTTGAACATGTTGGGATTTGTTTAACCATTTTATTATTATTTCATCATGACTCAACCTAATGACCCTTTTTTCCTTTCAAAGAAATAGAGTCTGGTCTAAGAAAAGCTATATTTATTTATCTAATAGGTTAAAGCTATTTCCATTTAATATATCATTAAAAAAAAGATTTGTTTTCACAACCACAAAGGTGGTGGTCAATTCTGAAATTGATAAATAAAAATATGATTTTTTTTGTTTAAAAATTGGTAAGAAAAACTTGTTGCCCACACTAGTAATTCAATTTTTTGTTGTTATAAGACAATGTCAGTTCCTTAGCCCATTATAATTTTGAAGACACGTATGTGAGTTTATGTCATGATTAATTTATTAACAACTATGAAAATTGAAATGAATATTTCCCATATTCCTTAATAAAACTATAATTATTACTATGATGTTAAAAAATAAAAATTTGAATGGTCTAGACTCTAGATATGATTGGTTCAGTTGTTCTATGTACTTAACACTTTTTTCGTAGATCATTTTAGAACCGATTCTAGAAGCCAATATATTTTCTTCTTTGTTATTATTATTATTATTATTTTGTAATATTAGCTTATTGATTAAATATGATAAAGTAATTCATTAGATTTTTCTTTACTTTTAGATCAACTTCTCATACCATTAATGAACTGAATATATGGGACAGCCCAATGGTTAAAGATAAGGACTGTACCCCCTGAAATATACAAATACCAGCTAATCAAAACAACCAGTTTAATAAAAATCCAAACTAGTGCTAATTTACAATTTATTATTTCAACTTATTTCTCAACCTACATCTTTAAAAATGTATATATTTATAGGGATATGATTTTGTCCGTGATGTACTTTCACGGAATGTATTCTGCGGTACATTAAATGGGTCTCAGGGTACATTAAATGAGTGTCGGGTACGTTTTTACTTTTTAACTCTAATTACCCCTAGATCAATCTCAGCCGTTAGATCAAATAATTCTCTCATCTGACGGTTGTCGTACATCACAGATTACAATCCGTGAAAGTACAATAACGAGACAAAATCATATCCCTATATTTATAATTTATGACGGTATTAATTATAATTATAATTTTTTTTTAATTTTTAAAAAATTTATATAGTTTACGATGAATTTTTTTAAACACTCGTGTTAAATTAAAATATATTAGAAACTCGGTTGTTGGTATTATAAAATTTTCAAAAAAGTTTAAAAATTTAGAAAAAAAATTATCGTAACTACAATAAGCTAATACACTCTTAATATTATATTTATTTATATATTATAAGAATCTTGCCCAAGTCCAACCTGACTTTCAAACCTACTAGTTTCATATTAATTCCAAATGGCCATGCAAAAGAAAACAATCCAAATCCACTAACTTAATTTAAATACTAAAAAGGAATTCAAAATTGAATTCTCATTGAGCACAAAACAAATGTAAAAAATCTCTATTCATAAATAAAGATAAAAGTGTTACTTTATTTTAAGTAAGTCAATTGTAAAACACACAATATAAGAATTGGAATAGTTATTATTAGTTATAAATAGTAATTAGTCTTTGACACTAACGTGTTAAGTATATCTTTCTTGTGTATATAATATAACTACCTTCTCTGTCTGTGTAAGTGTATAATATAATCTGTTTGTTGTTCTTGGCCAAAATCTTGTTTGGGAAAATGGGTTTGCTTAGTGAAGGCCTGACACAGATTGTGATACCTTTATCTGCCTTAGTTGGAATTGGGTTTGCTCTGCTTCAGTGGTTTTTGGTGTCAAAGGTCAAAGTCTCTACTGCCTTTGGTAATGAACATAATGGCTATAAAGATAGGCTTATTGAAGAAGATCAAGAAGAGGGTATTGATAATCATGAGGTTTCCATTAAGTGTGCTGAAATTCAGAATGCTATTTCTGTTGGTACTCTCTCTCTCTCTCTATCACTTTGGCTTCATATTTTGTTTGATGACTATAGTTTTATGCATGTATGTATGTATATATATAACTTTTGTTCACTAAGTGTTTGTGCTAATTTTGACCTCTTCGCTTTAATTTTTGTGTTGTTTCCTTTGCAATGAACATATATAGATTTGGTATTAATCTATTTTCTGTTGTGTTTATGCTCTCATCTGGTCAAATTTTGTTTTACAATTATAAATAATTATTAATTTTGTTTTAATACAGTATCTGAAATATTACTCTTCAGTAAAAGCCCTTGTAACCACCATCTTCCATGTGTGAATTTTGGGGCTTCAAATCCCATTTGGTTCCAGATAGTTCAGACTAAATCCAAGATTTTAATGGTACCCATTAACATGGTTTATGTAAAATGATTACACAGAATGATCAATAAGGAAACACTTTTTTCTAGTTTGTTTGTTATTTCATTCTAATATAGTATCTAGTTGCATTAGAACTTGTTTGATTACATACAAGATTTTACTGAGAATCAAATGAAATGAACATGTACACAACTCTTATTAGTTCAATATGATGGTTTTTGTTTTCAGGTGCTACTTCTTTCCTTTTCACTCAGTATAGATACCTCGGTGTATTCATGGGAGTCTTTGGTCTTATTATCTTCCTCTTTCTTGGTTCTGTTAAGGGATTCAGTACCAAAACCGAACCTTGCACCTACAACACAGGAAACACATGTAAACCAGCGTTGGCCAACGCCTTCTTTACCACTGTCGCCTTTTTACTTGGTGCGCTTACATCAGTCCTTTCGGGTTTCCTTGGTATGAAAATAGCAACTTATGCAAATGCTAGAACAACTCTTGAAGCCAGGAAAGGTGTTGGGAAGGCCTTCACTACAGCTTTCAGGTCTGGTGCTGTGATGGGTTTTCTTCTTGCTGCAAATGGGCTTTTAGTGCTTTTTGTCTCAATCAATTTGTTTAAGTTGTATTATGGAGATGATTGGGAGGGACTATATGAGTCCATTACTGGTTATGGACTTGGAGGCTCTTCAATGGCACTCTTTGGAAGAGTTGGTGGTGGCATATATACAAAAGCAGCTGATGTTGGAGCTGACCTTGTTGGAAAAGTTGAAAGAAACATCCCTGAAGATGATCCCCGAAACCCAGCTGTAATTTTCTTTCATGACATTTTTTTATAGTACTTTGAGGCTATTTCATAACACTATTGTTTGTGATATCTTTTGTTTCAGGTTATTGCAGACAATGTGGGTGATAATGTTGGAGACATAGCAGGAATGGGATCTGATCTGTTTGGATCATACGCCGAGTCATCTTGTGCTGCACTATTTGTTGCATCAATATCATCCTTTGGAATTAACCATGACTATGTAGCCATGTCTTATCCTCTTATCATAAGCTCAATGGGGATTGTTGTTTGTTTGATAACAACACTTTTCGCAACAGACCTGCTCGAAATCAAGAGCGTGAGCGAGATTGAACCATCCTTGAAACGACAGCTTCTTATCTCTACTATTCTGATGACTGCTGGGATTGCTGCTGTTACCTTCATTGCTTTGCCATCAGAATTCACTCTCTTTAATTTTGGAACCACTAAAGCTGTCAAGAACTGGTAAGGAAATTTCCCTTCACCCATTGGTTTATGTAGGAATTTAGCTCTGATACGTAGGAATCAACCTCTATAATTTCAGGTTCAAGATCACACTTAAATAAACAAAAGTTAAATCAAAACAAACAGATTAAAAACTGAAAATCAGCAAACACATATTAAACTAGAAAGATAACACAGATGAATCTAGATAGCTTCCAGATACAACAACACACGAGAATTATATTGGTTCCGATCTTAAGTTCAGTGTGAACTTGGTCATACTCCAGTTTGAAAGTATCGCCACCAATCTTTATTGATAATGAGAATTAGAGATATTAATCTTATGAGTTACAAGAAAATAATCACAGTAAGTCATTCATGGTGTAATCTCTCAACACTTATTAACTTACTAACCCGAGCCAGCATAATCGACAATGTTGCTCAATACAATTTCCTAATCCCAACTCTCTCTCTCTCTCAATTTCTCACTTTAACTTCTCTCTCTACTGGGTTGTGTCTCTCTTGTTATTGCTCTTACTATTCTCTTATGAAAATAAGATGAGTAGTCCTCTTTATATAGACCAAAGAACTCCATATACTTGCTGTCATATTTTACAGTTAAGTTAGTTAACGAACAACTAATTAGCTAACCGAATCTTAATTGAGGGTTTATAGAATAATACCACAGGTTTATTTTTCCACAATCTTTCTGATCTTGTTATTTGAATTACATGTGAGTGAAGGCATCTTTTCTCCTGCGTTTCAATCGGTTTATGGGCTGGCCTTGTTATTGGATATATCACTGAGTACTATACCAGCAATGCATACAGGTTCATCATCTTCTTCATGATCTTTTAACATGTTCATATGTGTTGTTTTTCTTCACTTACAATGTTGATCTTGCAGCCCGGTGCAAGACGTGGCAGACTCTTGCAGGACTGGAGCCGCGACCAATGTGATCTTTGGCTTGGCACTCGGATACAAATCTGTGATCATCCCAATATTTGCAATTGCAATTGCCATTTATGTTAGCTTTAGCTTGGCTGCAATGTATGGAATTGCAGTGGCTGCACTTGGAATGCTCAGCACCATTGCCACTGGCCTTGCAATAGATGCTTATGGCCCCATAAGTGACAATGCTGGAGGAATCGCTGAAATGGCTGGAATGAGCCATGAGATACGCGAAAGAACAGACGCTCTTGATGCTGCTGGCAACACTACTGCTGCTATTGGCAAGGTGACTTAAAATGAAGACTTCTTTGCCTTCTTATCACAATACTAAATCGAACATAATCATGTTGTTTTTCCTTTTCAGGGATTTGCTATTGGATCAGCTGCTCTTGTTTCACTTGCCTTGTTTGGAGCCTATGTGAGCAGAGCAGGCATACAATCTGTTGATGTCTTAACCCCAAAAGTTTTCATAGGACTAATTGTTGGGGCCATGCTTCCATACTGGTTCTCGGCTATGACAATGAAGAGTGTAGGAAGCGCAGCACTGAAGATGGTCGAAGAGGTTCGTCGACAATTCAATACAATTCCAGGGCTCATGGAAGGCACAGCGAAACCAGATTACGCCACATGTGTAAAGATTTCAACTGATGCCTCATTAAGAGAGATGATACCACCTGGTGCCTTGGTTATGCTCACTCCTCTCATTGCTGGTACCTTCTTTGGTGTTGAAACTTTGGCTGGAATTCTTGCTGGCTCACTTGTTTCTGGTGTCCAGGTACTATTCCTAACATAAGCAACAATATATTACCAAAACTCGAAATTTTCTTAGGTTGCGTTTGGTTGGGGGTATGAAATGAATTGGATGGAATAGAAAGACAGCAATATTTATTCTATTTCTTTATTTGGTTGAATTTTTCAATACAATGAAAAATAATTTAATAAATTTTTTATTGATTATTTTTTATACATATTAAATTCTATTCTATTCTGATACTTATTTTTATTCGTGTGTTTTCATTTCTCCTGACCAAAAGTAATTTTAAGATTCGTTTGATTGGAAAAAACGAAAACATAAGATAAAAATAATATTATTGTTTCTTTCTTATTTTGCATTGAAATGACATTTTCATCCATTTTGAAATGAAAAGTCATTCTTATTTCATTCAAACACATTAAGATATATCCAAACAAAAAATTAGAATGAAATTTGAAATTTAATCTTTTCTCTTATTCCCAATTAATATTTGGTTTTGTATTATATGATTTTCCTCTCAGGTTGCTATCTCAGCTTCAAACACAGGTGGGGCTTGGGATAATGCAAAGAAATACATAGAGGTAAAGTTCTTCTTTCTTTTTTTGGTTCTTCTAACACTTTTTAAGTTGTAACATGTGAATATAAGTGTGAAGATTTTCATGTAATGTAAAATTGTAGGCTGGAGTTTCTGAACATGCAAAAGCATTAGGGCCAAAAGGGTCAGATGCCCACAAAGCAGCTGTAATAGGTGACACAATTGGGGATCCCCTTAAGGACACTTCTGGTCCTTCACTTAATATTCTCATCAAACTTATGGCAGTTGAGTCTTTGGTCTTTGCTCCATTCTTTGCTGCTCATGGGGGCTTAATCTTCAAATGGCTTTGAGTAGAAGAAGCAACCATACAATTAGCAATATAATAATAATAATATTAATACTAATAATCTGTTTTAACTTAGAGTGTACATTAATGTTCACTAGTAACCAAGTTAAATCTCAAATGGAGTTCTTTTTTCCACTGTTGTACTAATAGTATTATTTAATTTAAGATGTAAAATATATATATATTTTTTAAATTTGCAAATTTTAGTATGATGAGAAAATAATATATATATTTTAATATGCTGTCTTGCACTGAATTCTTTAACTTAAATTACACTACTTATGATGATGAGGCCTATGTATGTATGTGTGTCTATATAATGAGTTTACAGCTTCATATTTCTTAGTTATATATATTATTATATATTTAATATCCTGACTGAGAAGATCATCATATGGATATACAGCTTACAAATATATTATTATATATTAATGTATTTTCAAGTCTTATCTTATGTGAATAGTGAATCACACACTTGCAAACCTAATACACTACAAAAAAAAGGAAAAAAAGAAAAAGAAAAGGGTATTGAGTTCTTGTTTTGTTCTAATTTAAAACAATTGATTTATTAATAGATTTTATTATTGATTTTTCTTGGCCAAGTTTGGATCTACAAAAAAACGTAGAGTCACATTTGTAGCTAGTTATGGGCTATGGCCATTGGCCACTTGCCACCACTAAACAATACTTTAGAAGAGGATGGTCCACTGCCCACACACTCAAAAGTACTCAACTTTCATTTAAAGTAACATTTCACTTTAAAAGAGAAAATGCATTTATTTGCATACTTTTCTCTTTCTTTATTTCTTTGAGTAACTCCAACCAAAAATACAATAATTGTGTTGAACCAACACATGAATTAAGTAATTTTAGCATTCTATTTTTTAATGGTGATAGCTGATTTTATTAAATCATAATCTACGTTATAAAAAACAGATAGCAAATCAGTTAAAACAGACTCTAAACTAAAATTACGACTATGGTATAAAATTCATACTCTAATAAAACTATGAACAACTACGTTAGCTGATCGTTTAACAAAAAGAATAAAAATATTTTCCAAAGAACCAAGCGATTGTGTACAGTCTTTAATAGCTTGACCAAATATAAAAATCATCTCAATAGAATTCTGAAAGGCTTGTACCACTGTTAAACAATCTGTTTCAAGTATTACCCATTGCTATTTATGTTCTTTGATCCTGATGAATGTTTTTCAAACTCCCATTTCTACAAGTTTTGGTTCAACTGTACCTTAAGAGAACTTGGTGCACCCGCTAATAAGGAAACAATATTGAATTCACGAGTTATAATACCAAGACCATAACTACGGCCATCATTAAACAATGTTACATCTACATTAACATTGATACTATTATTATTTGGTAACATCTATTGTTTAGCTCTGTCCCCCACCAAATAAGTTAGGGTATGGCGACTCAATCTCAAACATTAAAAATAAATCATTAAGACTAAAAATAATATTATTGATGTAATTTAGTAAGATGTCATTTATACCAATAATGTAAGGTGTTGAACAAAATGATGCTCTTTACAATTTTTCTTAAAGTTAATACAAAAATTTATTCTCAATTAACATATAATATATGAAATTTTTCTGTGATCTTAAAATTACCGTACACCTCGTCTATTTGTACATTTCTCAATACTTATTTTCTCTCTCTTACTTGCATTCCGAAAAAGGATATAGATACAAAATATTATTAGGAACACGATGCTCTTATTTTTAGATAAGCACGACTTACTCCTTATAATATATTTATACAATTAATAAATATTTGGTATCCAATCTAAAAATCATATTTATATGAAATTAAAAAAATGTTAAATATTATTCCAAAATTTTAACACTCCCTCTAGTGCTATGTAAATTGGAATTAATCCTTTTTGTGTAAATCAAGTTTTAAGATTTGACTTTTTTTCTTTTTTTTTTTTTTTTTTTTGAGCAAAAAAGATGATTTATTCATTCATAAACATTCAACATCAACAATAGACTTGAGTTCAAGAGGAGCAGTATGCTCACTAACAATACGATCTAAATGGTAACAAGACGCTCTAGCAAGGCAATGAGCCGCCCTATTAGCAGACCGTTTAACAAAGTGTAAAGACACATGACTAATACAAGAAAGTAAATTACGACAATCTTGTACCAAAAAACCAAACTGCGAAGGCATCTGAACTGAGCCCGTGACAGCCTGCACCACCACAAGCGAATCCGTCTCAATCTCCACCTTCGACCACCCCTTACGCTTGATCCAACTCAGCGCTTCCTTCACCCCGATAACTTCAGCAATCTCAGGCCCCACAACACCAAACCTGCTACCCGAAAAAGCTTCAATTATCTTCCCATCAGCCCCACGAGCTATGCACCCAAAGCCGTACCTGCGTTCATCCGCAAAGATGGCACCATCCACGTTTACTTTGGTAGTGTGTAGCGCTGGTTTTTTCCACAGCACCTGATCCGAATGTGGACTAAGAACCAGCAACGGACCCTGCTGTTCCACACGAGCAGCTGTCCATTGTTGCAGCGTGGATCGGGCTACGTAATCTTTGAAATGAATGAAAGATTTTCATTTAAAAAACAATATATAATAAAAAAATGTATAATTTTTTTTTCAATATTATTTTTTTCTTGCTATAATTTTAATAAGTTTATAGTTTCATTAGCTTTTGACTGAAGCATTCAAACATGACTTAGAAATTGTTGTAAATGAGTGCCGTCCCACTTGAAAAGCTATGTATATAAAGGACACGATTTTGTCGCGTGATGTACTTTCACATAATATATTTCGTGATGTACGGTAACCGTTAGATGAGAGACTTATTTGATCTGAGGGCTGGGGTTGATCTAGAGGTAATTAAAGTTAAAAAATGGTAACGTACCCTGAGACCCATCTAATATACCCTGAGACATATCTAATGCACCACGAAATATATTCCGTAAAAGTACATTACGAGACAAAATCGTATCCCTATATATATAAAATATATATAAATATTGATCGACTCTGCATAAATTTATTTTGTATTATAAAATTAATAAGTAATTTATTTCTATTATGTTTTTCTTTTGCCTCGAGCACGATTCTTTAAATTATTATGCTTATCATTTACGTAAGGTTGCAAAAGAAAGCTTTTTTACTTTTTGTTTACAACTCACTAATGTAATCATATTTTTCTAAAGTAACATCTTATATCATCATTAATCAATTAATTATTATATTGATTCTTCCTATAAAATCTGTTTTTCTTAATTATACATAATACACAGATTGGTGTCACTGTTCTTTATTTTTAAAAAAATATCTCATTAAAACCTTCCGAATAGATTCAGTGAGTTGGAAAAACAATGCCAAAAAGATACCCATTCATGTAAAATGTCAATCTATAAGTTATACAATTGTGATGAGACAATATGTATTTATAGAGTTAGGGAGGGGACTTAGCTACATAACCCTAGTTGGACTGGGTCTGCTCATCAAATGCTTCAGTTAACTAGAAAAGCCCACACTTCTGCTTCACCTAGACTTTACACACAGATGCTAAGCCCATTAACAATTGATCACCAACAATATGGTCTAACACAGCAAAGAACTATCCAATCAACCCAAGTTTTAATAAAACCAATAAAAGTTCATGTAAGCCCAAATAAAAAGTCTAACAAGGACAAAATGCTCACTGTTGCTAATGTCTTAACATCAGCCCGTATAGCTCTTGATCATTGACTAAAAGCTCAAGATAACACATCTCTCTCTCACATCTACTCTGGTAATGGTGATGATGAGCTGAGCTTTAGACTAAACCGGATACAAATACAATTAAGATTAATGTTGATGTTGCTATATTTGCTAGTGACAATAAGCACGAATATGGTATGGTTGCAAGGAACGATTAAAGATCTCTCATTGAAGCTAAAGCTTAGTGCCATAACGGTGTCTTTGCCTCTGAAGTTGCAGAGATTATGGGAATTAAAGAAGCTTTAAGCTGGGTCAAAAACCAAGGTTGCCAACATGTTGAACTTGAATCAGACAGTTTAGTCTCTATCCAAGCCATTTGCAATCACTCTTCTCTTTGCTCCATCTTTGGGAACCTGGTTTTGGATTGTCACTCACTTCTGCTATCTATGCCTTTAGTTAAAATTCATTTTGTAAAACGATCAGCAAACTGCCTAGCACATGTTATTACTAGGATGTCACGATCATTTTCTGGTTGTAGCATTTTAGTGTCCAATGCACCAGCATCTATGCTGGATATTTTGTAATCTGAATGCTAAATTAATGAAGTTGCTATTTCATTAAAAAAAATTGTATAAGAGGGCCAATTCATGAGTTCCATAATAGTATTTTTTTTTTGAAATCCCATAAGGCAATCAAACTCCTAAAGCACACGATTGTACCCTAACCGAAGACACAACCCCATGCTAGCATGAACAGTCGAAGCCTTGGCCACAAATGGATGATACCGACCATCGAAACGCAAGGTAGCAGAAGCCAATGTTGAACCATCATTGTCCCTCACAACAGTACCAATACCTATTTTAGACGCTTTGGAACAAAGTCCAACATCACAGTTCACCTTCGTATATCACCCCCTAATTTCACCCATTTGGACCAGACACCTCACCACTTCAAGCAATACTTGAAATTACTACACATAGTGGATTTTTTTTTTACTTACATGTATTACTACATAGTAGAATTTTACTTGTATAGTAATAATTCATGAATAGTACCTCAAAGGATCATTTGGTAGGTCGTATAAGAATCATATTGTATTAAATAATAAATAACATTATGTTTGAATAAAATATTGTATTGTATTAATTATTACGACAAAAAAAATTAAAACAATGTGATTCGTATTATTTAATACATAACAAATGACCTGTATTAGGTTGTATTATAATATTTACAAAGGGCCTGGGGTCAACCCCAGTCCCAGACCCTGAATCCAGACTTGAACTCGGACTTCAACCCAGACTCTGAATCCTGAACCTCGACCCGGACCCTAGACTAGGTTTCGAACCCCAGACCCAAACTTGGACCCCAAACCTGGACCTCAAACCTGGCCTCGAACCATGGATTCAGACTTGGGCCCCAAACCCCAAACTCAAATTTAGACCGTGACTCGAACCTAGACCCTGAACCGGGTTCGGGTCGAGGTCAAGCACTCGGACCCGGGGTTGGGTCTGAGTTCGGGTCGGGGGTCTTGGATTTGAGTCCAAATCCACGAATCTAGGGCTCAGGTCTGGATTTGAAACTGGGGTATGGGGTCCGCGTCTAGATCTGGGGTTTGGATCCGAGTACGGGTCTAGGGTTTAAGGTCCGAGTCAAGTAGGGCTGAGCATGGGTTGGGTTAGCCGGGTTGAGGGTATTTTAATGACCCAATCCAATGACATCGGCCAAGAGATATTTAACCCATTCACATTTTAAATTTTTATAACCCAACCCATTTTTTCTTTTGCGGGTTGGGTTGGGTTGGTTTGGGTTGGGTTATAATCCTTATTCCATAATTAAAAAAAAATCAAATTTGAATATTATCAAAATCATACATAAATTTTTTAAAAAAAAATTAAAAATTCTGACATAAACATATCCATCCAAACTTACAAATCATTCAAGATTAAATATTATAGTCATCTTAAATTTTAAAAACTATTAAAATTGTCCATAACAAACTTAAAGAAAATCAAAATCAGTTTTGATATCGGTCTCACTCAACAATCTCAACGTCAATTGTCTTTGCTTTTGGTAATGATTCATTAACCTTAGATTTTTTGTTCTGCAATTATAAAAACATAGTTACTAGTTAGTCAAATTATTATAAATAAATAAATAAAAACATAATAAAAAAACATTCAATATTCATCAAGAAAATTATATTACCTACAAGAAAATCATAAGCTCCCTCATAAGGAAAAAAAATAGATTATAATAATAATAGCAACTACCAAAAATTTTGTTTACTGTATACTAAATATCATAGTAAAATTAACAGTATAAAAAATAATCAAATCCATGAAATTACAAATAAAAAAATCAGTAGAAAAGAAAAGATTATATTATATTTATTTGCAACTAACAAAATTTTGTATGGTAATTGCTATATGCTCAAGATCATAGCAAAAAAAATAATAATACAAAAAATAACCAAATCATAAATAAATAAATGAATAAATAGTAGACAGTAGCAAAATTAAAATAAAAAATTTATATAGACTACCTTTTTGTCAAAAAAAAAAAAACAAACATCACATACCTAATCAAGATTCAAATTAATTTCATTTCCATCTAGCAAAACAATGAAAAAAAAAATTATTTCTATTCAGCAGAGCAATGAGAAAAAAACTTACAAGTTGAAAATGAAAACTTACAATGTGCGGCTGGCGTGTGGAGAGCTCTGGACGGTCGGTGGTGGTTCCTGGTGCGGAGTGGATGGTTGGCGCGGCTAGAGATCTAAATGGTATACTGGTGCGAGATGAGCATGACACGAGCAATGGCTGACGTGCGACCATGCGTGAGACTAAGAGTGGCTGAGTGTGGTGGTGGCTGATACGGCACGGTGGGAGAACACGACTAGTGGCCTAGGCGTACGTCTGCTGAGGTGAGGCCTACCTGACTTGAGAGGGTTTTTTTTTTTTTTTTTGAAGAAATGAGTTTTGTTGCTGCTGCTTTGTTAGGGTTTGAATAGAGAAAAAGAGGAAAATAAAAGGAGGGTTATTAGGTGTAGGGTTTTGATTTGGATCTGATTGAATGAATTATAAAAGTGTATATGTATATTTTTTTACTTGGGCTGGGCTTGACCGGTTCAGTATGGGTTCATTGGGTTAGAAAACCCCCAAGCCGAAATCAACCCAATAGGAGCGGGTTGGATCTTTCTTAACCCATATGTATTTCGGCCCACAAAAAATGACCATGTTTCGGCCCATTTCGGGTTGGGTTGGCCAGGTTGGTCGGCCCATTTCCAACCCATGCTCACCCCTAGAGTCAAGGTTTTGGGTTCAAGTTTAGGTCCGGAGTCTGGGTTCGGGTCCGAGTCCGAGTCTAGGTCGTGGTCGGGGTTGGGGTTGAGGTTAAGTTTATTGTAAAGAATTTATAATTTTATGTAACTTATTAATATAAGTCAATACCAAGCATTAATACTATATTAATATAATATTAATACAATACAATACAATCTAACACAATACTATACATACAATACAATACAATATTTACAAAGGATTTGGGGTCAAACCCAGCCCAACCTCATCCTTGGACCCCAAACCCAGACCTAAACCCGGACCCGGACCCCGACCCGATCCCTGTTGGTTTTTATAGTTTATATCAGAGTTAGAAAAACAGAAGTGGATTTGATTAAAATTAATTTAACCCAATATGAATCATAAGCCTAAGGATCTCAGCATAATGTATATAGATTAAATCTAAACTAATGAATAGAGAGACAATACCTCTTGTAGCCTTCAGAGGATCCTCGCTATCTTTTTCGTATTATTATTGAACATCCAATCTAAGAACTTGCTAAAGAGTTCACTCCACAATCTTTCAAGCAAGTCTCAACACTTAGAAATAGAGTGAACTATTAGTAACTATAGGATGAGTATAATTATGCAATCATAGTATATTATCAACTCATGAGATACTGTGATGAGATAGGGATGATCATAAAACTCACACCACACTGATGTGTGTGGTGCGTGTGAGTTGAGGGGAGAGAGAGAGAGAGAGAGAGAGAGAGAGAGAGAGAGAGAGAGAGAGAGAGAGAGAGGCGTGCGAGTAGGTGAGAGAGAGTAAGAGTGAAAAGTTCAATCCTATTTTCTCTCAAACCTGATCACTTGTAATCTTTTTTATAAGGTGTTTGTTATACTGATATATATAGGGATATGATTTTGTCCCGTGATGTACTTTCACGGAATGTATTCCGTGGTACATTAAATGGGTCTCGGGGTACATTAAATGAGTATCACGGTACGTTTCTACTTTTTAACCCTAATTACTCTTAGATCAATCTCAGCCATCAGATCAAATAACTCCCTCATCTGACGGTTGCCGTACATCACGGATTACAATCCGTGAAAGTACAATAACGGGACAAAATCATATCCCTATATATATATCTATCATATATATATATATAAGGTTATAAAAAAAATCTTTATTTATTCCATTAAAATAAAATATAATATTTAATTTAATTTAAATTTATAATTCGAATTCAAATATAAATATTATATAACTGATGAACAAAAATTAGATAAATCTTTTTATTTTATTATTATATTTTTAATTAAATAGATTATTAAATAATATATTTAATTCAATAATTAAAAGATAATTAATTAATTTAATTTGAATTATTTTAACAATAAAATAATCAAACAAAATTAATATGAGCTTTTATATGTCACCCTACGCATGTGGGTTAGGTCTACACGTGTAGGTTGGGCCATATTATAAGGTTCAAAATTAATTTTTTTAATTTTACCATAAATAAGATTTATTGTCTATTCTGCCAATAAATAATAATTAATTAATTATCATTAATCTTTTATTTCATAAGAATTAAAATAAATATTATTTTCATTAAAATAATATATATTTCTTTAACATTATTTATGAATAATATTATACTTTACTAGTTAAATACTATTTAATTACACAGTTCATAATTGTCGTAATTATTTAAAATAATAATTTCTATAAATTACTACTTTCCCCTTAAGAATTTATTTCTCATAGGAATTAATTTACACTCAAATTTACTCATCAAATAAAATCTCCCCGTGTACAGTGTTGTATAAAGGTGACTTAGGGACCATGCACCTATATTTTGAAGCTTTAATAAACACTTGATTATTTTCGATCTCATCAATAGAATAATCTGTTTATTAATTCTATTATTACTCCACTATAAATATGGAATTACACTCTTTGACAATATAGAATTATATTTACAAAATTCTTACTTGTAGTCTATTGATATAATCAATATAAGTAGTTTGCCCTCCAATTATTAGTTAATAATTAGAGTTAGTCAAAATTATTGTTTTATCCTTCTAATTATCTCTTGACTCCTTATGTACTATTTATTTGATGTGAACAGTTAATTTATAACTTATTATAGATTTGGATCTAACTGCTAGCACTCCTGGAATTAACACTATAAGGGAACTAATATTCGATCTGTTAGAAAATTTTGGATTCCATTATTGTATAGCATGTTCTCAGCCACTCATGTTATTAAGCTCTCAAAACAAAAATTGTAAGAATCATTTTCTCTGAAAAACTTTAACGATGAATCAAAGAACTCAATGAACATAAACATGAGTTCATGTATACTTAGAATTCAGACTAATCTAATGATAATCGTTGTGATATGAATAATTTTTTCATGATAAACGACACGTTAATGAAAGATATTATTATATATCGGTTCAGTCATGCATAATCAAATTATATACAACACATTTACTAAATGTTTATCCACATATGTGATCAAAATCAAAATTACATACTTAGCAGTTCTATATTAAAGATTCATTTTACTTTGATACACTACAGACTAGTTTTATCCATCTCGTATTTTACTTCTCTTGTTCATCCTTACAAGATTATACCTTCTCCATATGAATAAGGAATTTTCAGATATTTATTAATTATACTACTATAATTAATGTATTCATTTATCTATAATTGTATTTCATATATTCTGTAATATATTATCCATTAATTACTTGCTTTTAGGACCTAAATCCCAACAAACTCTAGACCCGGACTCAGACCCCGAACCCGGACCCCAGACCCCAACTTAGACCTGGACCCCGGACCGGGCTCAGGTTAGGGTCCAACACCCTGACCTGAGTTTGGGTTCGAGTTCAGGTCTGGGGTCCGGGTCCAGGATTCGAGTCTGAATCCATGAATTCAGGGCTCGAGTCTAGATCTAAATTTGGGGTTTGGGTCTAGGGTTCGAGTCAGGGTTTCAAGTTCGGATTTGGGTCCGGATTCTGAGTTCGGAAAAGTGTACGAGTCCAGGTCGTGGTTGAGGTTAGGGTTGAGTTTATTGTAAAGAATTCATAATTTTACATAATTTATTAGTACAAGTCAATACCAAACATTGTACTGTACTAAATAATATTAATATTATACAATCTAACATAATACTATACAATACAATACAATACAATACAATACAATACGGTATCCCAAAAAAGCAAAGTTCAAAACAATAAAACAAAATGAATAGCATATAGCAATAATGTAATAGTTCCATGGCCAACCACTAATGTTGTCTTTGGTGGTATCAAAATACAAATTCATGAAAGTTATAAACTTTTGTCCTTATTCTCTATGGTATCAACAAAGATGCTAAGAATAATTTCTTAAACAATTCAGTGGTATCCGAATATTATCATCATATTAAGAATTGTTAGTCCTTTAACTTTTTTTTTTCTTTTACATGAAGAAAAATGTTGTGATTAAATATACAAGACTAATAAGAGCCCTAGCTACAATGTTACTAATTTTCGAAATTTTCTTCAACACAAATGATCATAGTTACAATAAAAAAAATGGAAACAACTTTCAACTTTTTAAAATAAGAATTAAGTAATAATTTTAATTTTTGCAGCTAAATTAAAATTAGTAAACTGATCTTGTAACTTATGTATATTGTAGTATAACTTATAATTTTTTTTTTACTGAATATATTGTATTATAATTTATAATAATCTGTACATAAAAGAAAATACAAAGTCAGAAATCTGGTCTAATTTAGATTAGCAATGCCCAACAATTGCCATAGTTATTAGTTATCCCTAAAGTACTATTCTAATTTCTACAGACCTACGGTTGAATATTCTTTATTAAAATGAAAATAATAATAAAAAAAATCAATAACAATAATGTAATTTAATAAAATATATACGGCTGAATAGTCTTTTTTTTTTTAAATAATAATAATTTTTTTTTAATTTATTTATAATATTCGAAAACGTATTAAAAAAAATCCTTAGATTGAAAAATTCAACCATCACGCTTTCAATAAAAAGGGTTGAAATTCTTACAAGTCCTCAGCCTCTTGTTATGCATAAATTAGGACCAGTTAATACTTTTTAATTAATTTTTATTTTTGAGGAAAAGTTTATTTTTATTTTTAAAAAATCAGATTTCAGTTGAAAAAAAAATAAAAAGGATCAAATTTACCTATTAATTTTAATACAATGTTTTTTTCCATTAGGAAATCGAATCTTATCTTAATCCAAAAGCATTTTTAAGAAAATTAATTAACATTTTTTAATTTTAATTTTAATTTACAAAATACAAATGAAGCGTTTAATATTTTAAGAAAATAAATAATAATAAAATATGGCCAACCTCAACAATGCAATATAAGTTGGGACCAGGCCAATCCACAAATCCAAATTAAATTTCATAATGAAAGGGGCATTTTAGGAACTTTAACGTTTATATTTTAACAGCCTACGTGGTCGCGTCCAATTGAAACCACACGAGCGGAGCAGTATCCAATCACAGTACGCCACGTGAAGCCAATGACAAGTAGAGACTACGTGTCACTTTTTGATTGGACCACGTCAATATTTTGAGCCACGTGTGCACCTAATAACCGCGAATGGAAAACCACGCGAGTCCTCTTCCTCTTATAATAGTCCCTCGTCTCGTTCGATAGCTCAGTTCTCACTCGTTAGCTTTGCTTCATTTCTCTCTCTCTAGCTTTCTCTCTCATCGTTTCAGCTATGGCGGTCGGGGTTAGGAACCCTAATTTTCTCTGTTTGATCTCTGTTCTATGCCTTCTATCTATAGCATCTGCTAAGGTTTTCTTCGAAGAGCGATTCGAGGGTATATATCTCTTCATTTCTCCTTCATTGTATTTATTTGCATTTTGTATTTTCGATTTGTGTGATTTTCGGTTTCGGTTTGCATTTCTGGTGAATTAGGTTGTTTTTGAGGCTGTGCGTCTGTCATTTTTGTTAATTGTATGTGTTTTGCGAAGGATCGGCAGTTTTGTATGTCTCTTTGTTTTGATCTGATGGTTGTTCGTGTTTATTTTAGCTTCGGTGTTGATA
Organism: Cannabis sativa; assembly: GCF_029168945.1. Classification (NCBI taxonomy): domain Eukaryota; kingdom Viridiplantae; phylum Streptophyta; class Magnoliopsida; order Rosales; family Cannabaceae; genus Cannabis; species Cannabis sativa. The sequence continues at coordinate 87,765,439 of NC_083602.1, read as the reverse complement.
TGTGAGCTTACATTGTTGATTTAAAGTAGATCTGTGAATTTGTGATCTGTTTGTTGGTTTTGGCTATGGAAATGGTTTTAGCTTTCGTCGAGATAATGCCATTTAGTGAAGAAGTATTATAATTAAAGTGATTTAGCTTTCTCATTAACATTTGCGGTCTGGATTCGATCCCCATGTGTAAAATCTATGAGTTCTTTTCTGTTATAAGGTGTAATATAAAATTAAAACTTAAGGTTCATATGATATGGTTCTGATCTGATCAATGTATAGCTCGGCATAGATCATTTAAGGCATTGGCGTTTATCAGGTCGGGATGGTTTAGTCTTTGGATTCCACATTGTTATCATGTGAGTTCTGAGGTCTTGATTGTTGATTGTTGAACCGCATAATTTATCTCATTCGGAAGGATTAGGATTGTGTTTGTTTTCAGTCTAACTTACTGTTTGGTATGGAATAGGATTGAAGTGGACATCCATTACACTGTTAGAATCATTGTGTGTATTAGAAAGCTCTTTTAAGTACATAGCTTTGCCTATACATTTTGTGTGAAAAGTTTGACATGACTACTTATATGTTTAAAGTCAAAAACTTATGAGAATTCCTTCTTGAATTTACAATGCTTCGTGATTAGTCTACTCTCGAAGGATGGAAGGGTAGTTCGGGTCAAATTTGCCTTTGTGGAGTGTACTATTTATTTCTTTGATGTATCCACTGTTAAATACGAATTTTTACTAATCTATGTGATTTGTTTGCTAATGTACTTTTCTTCTATACTGAAGATGGATGGGAGAACCGTTGGGTTAAGTCTGATTGGAAGAAAGATGAGAACATGGCTGGGGAGTGGAACTACACTTCTGGTAAATGGAACGGAGATGCCAATGACAAAGGTACCACACTTTATCTAATGTTGAATAGGATGCTGTTTTGTGTTTTGTTTTTAATGTGCTTGATGTACTAAAAATAAATTAAGCATTTGCTAATGAGCTGGGACATGTTTTAATTGATACAGGTATCCAAACAAGTGAAGATTACAGATTCTATGCCATTTCGGCTGAGTTCCCTGAATTCAGCAACAAGGACAAAACTTTAGTATTCCAGTTTTTGGTTAAGCATGAACAAAAGCTTGACTGTGGTGGTGGATACATGAAGTTACTTAGTGGTGATGTAGATCAGAAGAAATTTGGCGGTGATACCCCATACAGGTTGATACTACCTCTCCATATGATCTGTTACTCTCTTTTATTGTAATTCGTTATTTATGTTTAAAATTCTGATTTGTACTTGATGTTTGGTTATTTGCCAGCATTATGTTTGGACCAGATATCTGTGGCTACAGCACCAAGAAAGTTCATGCCATTCTTACCTACAACGGAACTAACCATTTGATCAAGAAGGACGTTCCATGTGAAACTGACCAACTCAGTCATGTTTACACATTTGTCCTCCGACCAGATGCAACCTACACCATCCTTATTGATAATGTTGAGAAGCAAACTGGCAGTCTTTACAGTGATTGGGATCTTCTTCCTCCTAAGAAAATCAAGGATCCCGAAGCTAAGAAAGTAAGCACTTATCAATGAATGGTAGGCGTCTTATAGATTTCTTCCCTGTTTTCCAGCTTATATTAATTCGATCCTCTAATGTCGACAGCCTGAAGATTGGGATGACAAGGAATACATTCCCGACCCCGAGGACAAGAAGCCAGATGTATGTCCCCATAGTTTTGATTGTCTTTTATTTAACGTTTTATTGAACTTATTGAGGAATGTATTGATTTCATTTTTTGTCATTTAAAGGGTTATGATGATATTCCAAAGGAGATCCCCGATCCTGAAGCAAAGAAGGTATGCACAGGCTTCTGTTTTTTTTTTTTCCTTTTTCTTTATTTTCTATTATACTTTAATACAAGTATTGTAGTTACTAATTCAGTTTGTCTTTGCAGCCTGAAGATTGGGATGAGACTGAAGATGGTGAATGGACTGCACCAACAATTCCCAACCCCGAGTACAACGGTCCATGGAGCCCAAAGGTATGTGGAGCCCTGGAAAAGTTGACCTTATTTGGCACTAAATTGCAGCATTGTCCTCATGGTTTTTCTCCCTCTTTCTGCAGAAAATTAAGAACCCCAACTACAGTGGAAAGTGGAAGGCACCACTCATTGACAACCCTGGTACATTTTCTGTCTGCAGTGTTATGATACTCAAATCTTTTCTGTTGTAGTATGGGTTAATGATCCTCTCGGTTAATTTCTTCACAGATTTCAAGGATGATCCCGATATTTACGTTTTCCCAAAGCTGAAGTACGCAGGAATTGAATTGTGGCAGGTAAATCTTTTTCGTGTGTTTTTGCGTTACATAGTTGCTCCCATGGAAACTCAGATGCTGATAAGCTAATTTTGCAGGTGAAATCTGGTACCCTGTTTGACAATGTCTTGATCACTGACGATCCCGAGTACGCAAAGCAGGTGGCAGAAGAAACATGGGCCAAAAACAAAGATGTATGTTTTTTCTTTACTCTATTGTTAGTGTAACTCCCAATAACATTATCTCTTTATATTATTTCTTACGGTTTCCAATGGTTTTTCCAGGCTGAGAAGGCAGCATTTGATGAATTAGAGAAGAAGAGAGAAGAGGAGGTAGAATCACTTTTTCATATTTGTTATTATTTTGTCAAGAATGTTCTCCTTTTCTTTTTCTTCCTTTTCCCATCATGTGGTATGGTATTGACACCTAAATTTAATTCTATTTCAGGAAACTAAGGATGATGTAGTTGATTCAGATGTAAGTAAAACTTTGCTTATTTCTAAGTATCTCCATAAAAATTCTTCTGCTGTGGTCCTAATAGTGTTGTTGTGTTTGTTTCCAGGCTGAGGATGAAGAAGAGGCCGAAGAACACGAAGAGGCTGCAGAGGAATCTGACGCCGAATCAAAACAGGAGGCAGCCGAAGACAGTGACGATGACAAGCATGATGAACTTTAGGAAGGTTAAGCACAACAGCAGAGTTGAGGAGAGAGATAAGCTGGGAGTGTTCGAAAACTACTCCGAATTTTTTTCTTCCTTATTTTAATTTTTTACATGTAGGAATTTTCTCAGCAAAGTAAACTTTAGCTGTTTGAGCCTCTAATTAGATAAAAGAAAGATATGATGAATTGTGTTTTTTTCATCTTCACAATTATGAATAGCTCAAACTTGTTTAAATTGCCTCCTCTTTTTAATTTAAGTCTCTGTCTAGGCCCTTACTTAACTTAATTGTTTCCGTAAAAAGAAAAAAAGAAGAGTGCTACTGTTAATTTTTTTTTTACGGGTCTTCGTTAAGCTTATAACATCATTTTTATAAATTTTTGAAAAATTTCGACTAATTTACAGTGTCGAAAATATGTTTGAAGTTTTGTGAATACACGTGATATTAAGAATTTTGTTTTCGGTATCGTAAACTATTTGGAATTTTTCAAAAATTTACAGGGATATTTAGAGGGATAATACTGTAATTATAATTAATATTGCTATGAAAAAAAATTTAAAAAAAAATATTTCTACATGAATTTTAGATTTTAGGCTTGAAGGTTGATTAAGAGGTTTGTCATAAAATGTTAGAATTAGCACTCTTCCCTCAAAGAACAAAAAAAAAAAACTTAATTTAGTTTTGAAATCTCTTCCAACAAAAGTAACACCGTCCTTTGGTCCTCTCTTCTGTAGTGGTTGTTGTTAGTAATGATTTGGTTGAGGGATTTCATTTATTGGTTACCTGGAAAGGATCTTCGTGGGAAGTTCTGTCATACTCTGCGTTTTTGGTAGTCTGCAGTCTCTCCACTTTTAAATTTGTACCCTTTTATCTTTTGCTATTTTCGGGTTGAGTTGTGATTAGTTTATTTTATTAAAGAAAAAAGACACTGAAATTGTTTCTGACTTGATTTTCGTATCTTATTGGTGAGAAATGTTTAGTAGCAATACTTTTCGTGTGATTAATCCTTTCATCAGCGGCATCTGAATTCTGGATCAAACGAGAATTGTTCACCTAAACAATGAATTCACTTATTCTAAAAGCTTTCTTTCTTATGAGAGGTGAGATATTGATTGGGATTACCAACTTCAACATTTAAGTTTGATTTTTCTTTATATGGAGAAGTTATTAGTACCGGAACATAATCCTGAGGTAGAGTTAATGCGCCAGCAATTTCTTGTAAAATTGTCTCTTTGAAATTTGAAGTTAATATAGAACTCAATGATAATGAATGAGGTTTGGTTGGAGTATAGGTGGGGCGCTGTGCTGGCAAAGGTGTTTGGCAGAAGAGGAATCTCAATATGTCACTTCATAATGGTGGTGTTGGACATTAATGGCAAAAAGGCCACGGATCTTCTCAACATCATAGAATAGACCGAGGATGGTTGTGACTTTCTTCCTCTGGCTGCTGCAAGCCCATGGTTTACGTACACCATATCTGACATGGTGACATGGGAACAACTGAACAAGGTGGTGATTAATGATTATCTAGGCTTTGATTAGTCTTGACTCTTGAATATCTCAAGTGATAGAAGAAATGAGTGGGTGGATGATATGCTTCAATAGTTAGTGGGTATATTTAACGGCGAACCCAGGATTGAATTTTAGGGTAAGCTTACTTATACATTTAATATAATCCAAAACAATAAATAACTAGTTAAACTTAAGTGGAATGGTGGTTTAGCAGCATCTTTCTATTCTAGTGGTCATAAGTTTGATCCTAATTCGAATCTTATACTTTATTTAATTATTTAATAAATAAAATGTAGATACACATAAAAAAAAGAGCAAAAAAATTAAAAACATGGTGTCCCATGTAAATTTAAAGTATCTTAACCAAGTGTTCTATTTAACTACTATGTATATATGAAAATAACAATTGTATATTAATATATTTTTAAATCTCGAAGTGGGCTTTAGCCATCTCTCAACACACTTAAGTCCGCCTATGGGTATACTTGGAGTTCATATAATAATACAAGTCAACAATGAGCTATAGCCCTATGGACCTTTAGTTGAAAGTTCACTCTCTATTGCCAAAATTGGAAAAGACCCTTTAGACGAGCGACTCATAGATACTCAATTTCATGGAGAATTTGGAGGCCCTCAGGGGAGTAGATGCTTGAAATATCACTTACCTCTAGGTGCCCCCAATATTTCTTTCATTAATGTATAAGTACAAGAGCATATATCTTTCGCAGTTAATTGGCGTGAAAATATAATCAAAATATTTAAATAATATTATTTTGTGAGACATATTTTGAAGGATAAAATTATCATGGTATGTTTAATTTTAAATATAAAAATAAAAATAAATAGAAGTCTTTACACATTCTTTGGAAATTTGTTAGGTAAATATTCAATTTCTATTATCTTTTATTAAATCAAATTGTCTCTTTTTTAAGGTGAAGTTCTCTCTCTTTTTAATGATAGTAAACAAATATAAAAACAACAATCTATAAGAATAACTATCTTACCACTAATTTCTTTTATCCTTTATTTACCCATTATTATTATTATCTTTTAATAATTAGTACTAGATTGTAACTTTATTAGTAGCCTTAAGAAGAAAAGAGTTACAACCCTAACAAAGTTGCAGTGATTTTGCTGTCAAAATTATTACTTAAAATAAGTAACTAATCGAATGAGATATGTAATTATGCCAAAAAATTTCATATATAAATTTGTAAAGTGTAACTTAAATCATTTTTTTTTTTTTTTGTAATAAGTAAATAAAATCAATGGGAAGTATGGTATATAGTTATTTATTTTGGCTTTTCTTTTCTTCTGAAAACTATAAAGATTGCTCATTGGAATTTGGAACTGCGTAAATCAACATCAAAAAGGATACTTTTCCACTTTTATTTTTACCATCTAGGGAAAACTCTCGTGTCAGTGATATTTACATAAGTGTGAAAATACAAATCAAAAACAAAAACAAAAAAAATAGTACATAATTCCTAAAAATCTTTAACTGAAAAGAAATAAAAGGAAGAGAAGAAAAATATATAACACAATGGAAATGGAATCATTTCATTTGTTCTCAACATTTGTTTTGGGCTTCTTCACTATCAACACTGGACATTTCACATTCTGGGCACAATGGTTGCTCACACTACCAAGAAAAGCCCTGAAAATTAATCCCCCAAAAACATTCAATCCTTTTTTAAAAAAATTCAATTATTCAAAAATAAAAAAGAATCAACATCTTTAATATTAATGAATTGAGTTATATATTTAACATTCAATTTTTTTTTAAAAAAATGAACAAAATATTTAAGAAGATGAGATTTATAATAATTAATGACCTTTTAAGAATACCATAACCATGGCTTCCCATGACCAACACGTCAGCACCAATCTTCTCCACCACCTCGCAAATCACATCTCTAGGATCACCACACTCTATTCTTGACTCTACCTTAACCTATACCACAATCCAAACTCAATACAAAATTTAAAATGATATAAAGAATTGTTAATAGGTAACATTAGTGCTCCACTTATAGGATCTCCAATGGTAGGCTTTATATCTCTACATCATTTAAAATATAATATTTTATTTTATTTTTATTCCATATTATTTTTGGCACCTTTACTTCTAAAAACACTCTAATATTATAATATTTTTTAAAAATGCTATAATTATGATATCACACATTATTAGATATATAATTTTTTTTCTTTATTAAACTATTATATATATATTGCACTTTTAATTTTTTATTGTATAAAAAAAATATAACATCAATGCCATTGTGTAGCATCAATGCAAATTTTAAGAATATCATTCTTTTATTTCCAATGCTATAACATCCCTATATTTTGCTAAGCATTCTTCAAAATATTACCATTGGAGATGCTTTTATTGTGATATTAATATTAGTGTAATTAAGTAGCGAATTTTATATAATTTTAAAATATAAATAACTTTTAAATACGTGCACCTAATAATAATGATTATAGAGAGTTTTGTTAATTTTATTAGGAAAAATTGGACAATTAATTTAAGTTAATTTTATTTTAATAATAAGATTAGATTAGATGATTGGAAATGACATTTTTAACCCTATTATAACAACTCTTAACTAAACTCACATCCTGAAGATCTGTGCACGTTCTCTTAGCTTTCTCGATGACGCAGTCTGCCACGTCATTGCCGTATCTAGCCATAGCAGCCATTATATCACTTGAAAACAAATACCCTGTAACCATGCATAAAATTACTAAAATGCCACTAAACCAACGATACTATGAAATTACCAGACTAGCCCTCCTCCTCACCTGTGCCATCTAGAGCCGTATAAACGGTTCGTGGGGGCTTGGCGTAGAGTAAGATAAGGGTATCTTTGGAATTATCAGTGATCACGTTCTTCAGACACCACGACAGCGCGTACGCACTCTCCTCACCTTCATCGACGGCCACCAGGATTTTTCGCTCCTTCGTTGGTATTTCAGCCATTGATCTTCTCTGATCTCTAATCCGACGGCTACAATTTTTTTGAGAATTATTGTTTTCTTTTCTGTTGAAGTAAATACTAAATATGTAAGAAGAAATGTTGTTAAATGAGTATTTATAGTGTGTGTTGCTGGTAATTGGGGTTTTGGTGTTTTTTCTTTTAATTTGTTTTATTGATTATTTTTATTATGATTTTCTGTTGGCGGTTTTGTGGGTTTTGGGCTTTCTTGTTTGATGGTTTTCCAAGACAGTGGGCCCATTATTTATCTTATTAATTTTTTTTTTTTTATTAATTTAGATTTTTGTCTTTCAAATTTTAAATTTTGACAAATAGTAAATGATATTTTTTGAATTTTTAAGGTTATTAAAAATACTGTTGAATTATTGAGATTATTCAATTTAAAGATTTTTATTCAATTTTAATAAAAAAAACTCTAATATAATAAAAATACAAAGGGTATGATTTAGTATATATTAAAGTTCGAGAGACATGATTTGGTAGATATCAAAATTTGAGGATCATAGTTTAGTACATAAACAATCACTAAATAGTAAAATTGAATGAAATTAGACAAAAGTTCTTAAATCTAACAATTTCAATAATTCAAGAGAATTTTTAACGGCCGAAAAAATTTAAAAAACATAATTTAGTACATACAAAAATCCTAATTATCTTATTTTTTTTAAAGTCATTATTTATTATTTAAGATATTATAATAACACAATTATTTCACAATTATCTTAGAGCTTGTCTCTTCTGCCACTGACACGTGGCACCTTCTTATGGTCGTTGTGAATTTACAATTGGCTTTTAATAATTTATCCAAATTTGCATTCTCTTTTGAAAAGATGCATTATTTATTTGAGAAAATAATATTATCTTGGTTTATTTTATTTTATTTATTTTTGCTTTATTCTTTTCCTTATTATAATGGAGGAAATTGACAAGCACTACTTCATCATAACGTTAAACCATCTTGATGGTAAAAAATATACTAAATTTTATATACATTTATATATTTTGTAATTATATTCTGATAAAATAATATAAAAATAATTATCAAATAAATTAAATATTTTTGTAACAAAATAATGATAATATTGTAATTAAAAATATGTATTTAAGTCATGATAAAAAAAATTGTATTTATTAAAGTCATAATAATATTGTTGTAAATAAAAAAAAATAATAAAGTATATTAAGAGCTAGCTCATTAGTATGGTAGATTCGATTGAATTGTACTTGACTATTAGTTAGGATTTGATTGATTCGGTTGAATTATATTAATACTATATTATGTTTGGTATAATACAAATTAAATAGGGTTTTTTTTTTTTTTTTGCAATAAATTTAATATTTTCTCCAATTTTCAATTCCCCAACGAGCAACCAAACCGTTGATCGAATTGATAACCACTCTAGAATCGCTCTATAATGATAAATTTCCAGCCTTCCTCTTTAGCCACCTCCAAAATTAAGCAACAAGCAGCCGCTTCTCCACAAAGCGATCAAAGAAGGCCAAACTAGAAGACTGAATTCTTTCGAACAAATCAACAAGGAGGATTAGGAGAATGATTGTTAGAGATAATTTTCCAAGAGAGAGTTCATTCTCACCTCGAACATTACCTCATGAACTTACAGCATGACCCCTTTGTTGAAGGTTCAAAATATTTACTGCCTCCTCGAGATGAACTATTTTAAGAATGACACCATAAAACTCTGCTCGACTACAACGTGTTATGACTTAATCAACACTCGTTGCTTACACCGCAAAAAACAACCGCTAAAGCTAGTACCAGTAGAGGTCCGTCGCTATTGAGTCGCCGGTAATATTGGGTGGCTATTAAAATTTCCAAAACTTCTAATTTTTTAACTTTTAACTAAAAAAGATTTTCCTATCTTCTTTATTCTAAATTCAAAGAATAATCTAAAAAAATTACAAAAACTATCAAAACAATTTAATATTTAATATCTACCTAAATATTATCAACCAATTATATTTATCTTTAACATAATAAAAAAATATTTTAAATTTTCAACGACATAAACATTTAACCTAAACATTACTCAAACAAATTTAATTATATCTTTAACAAAATAAATTACATTTTAAAATTTCAAAAACAATATCTAAACAATTAATACAAAAAAAAATTATCAACCTATTACACTTTTATTTATTAATAGAAATAACATTTTCAAACGCATAGCTCAATATCAAAACACATCTTCCACAAATTAAAATATGTGAATACTTCTTACTCCAAGTTGCAATATATCCCAATTTTTTTTACCAAGAGATCTAATAAATAGAAAAAAAAAACATTAAAAAAATATTGATATAAACTCATAACCACATTAAATTTTATACACCAAAAAAATGAAAAACTCATAATTATATATCACATAAATATATATAATATTTAACAAAATATACTAAAAAATAATACAGATCACAGTTTTTACACAAATATATAATATTGTATAAGATTTATATTTAAAAAATTATATAAATTTAATATACATATGTAGTGATTTGGTTTAAATGTTGAAGACGATTACCGGTTGACTTAACTTCAAACATCGATAGTGTCGTAGACTGGAAATAGAGAGGAGGAGAATGAGAAAGAAATAATGCATTACAAAATTTTTGTAACTAAAGTTACTTTTTGTCATTGTCTTTTTTAAATTCTAATCATTAATATAATTCATATACATACATATATTTTAAATCAAATTAATGGAAAGAAAAAAAAAAATCTACCCTCTACCCACCCTTCTTGGTGGCTTAAAATAGTCGATAATTTTCTCCACCCTCAAAACTTATTTATTTTATTTTTTTTCCAAAATATTGGTGTAGGCTATACTATCCAATTTCACCCACTTATTCCATATGATCTAATTGTGTTTTAAATTTAACCCAATTTTTAATAGATGTCAAATTAGATACAAAGAAATTAATATTTTTTTACAACAACATCAAAATATATTATTATACCATTTATTTTGTAGTCCATTAATTTAAAGATGCTCTTATATTGTTTTTGGGTATATAAATATGTAAGACACTTTGGATAAGGTCATCAATAGAATAATTAAAAGATTAATAAGACGTTTTCCTTTTCTGCTTTATTTATTTATTTTTTAAAAAAATATATATATAATATAAGCAAAACACAGTGAAACTATGGTTTTCTTTTATGAGATAGTCAAAAACTATGGTTTATTTATTATTAATAAGATAAAAGGAGATTTTGGTAATTTACTAGCTATAGACTAAAAAATTCGTAGATACCATATCTATTAGATTTAGAAATAATTATTTTAGTTTCCACACAATTTTTTCATCCTTTTTTAAGTAAAAGAAATGAAGAACATGGCATATAAAAGATGTTGGCACGTGAAAAGAGTATCATACCAATATTAAACTCTTGAGATGCCCATGCCCCCCAAGAAAAAGACATAAAGAAAACATATATTTATGGAGTTGCATCAAATCAAGACAAAGCAAAGAATTAGTGTAATTGAATATCAATATCATACCTATGAAACTTGTTTGCAAGACTGGCACAAATTACTAATAAAAATAATTGGGGAGAAACTGTCTGTCTGAATTTCAAAGTTTAGTACGATTAACTTCTGTTATACTCGAAATTAAGCTGGCACTTTGAAAGAGGACACGTGTTAACTTTGAGAATACGAATCAACGAATATAATGGTAATTATATTAAAGGATATTAAAATAGAATAACTCATTAAATGCGGAGTTGATAGAGTATATTTATAATTCGCTAACTGTAAAATCTTAAGCGAGATAAAGATGTACAAACTGTTGACTCATGCGTTGGCGATAAACCATTATGCGTCAGAAGACACAATCATAAGGACGACATTATTAATACAGAGCGAGGCACCAACCTCGCTACGTATAAAAGGTGGTGACGAGACATATTGACTGTTAGAACACTTAGCGTATAATATACATTATATAAACTAAGCATAATAGTTGAATGAATTTGAACAACGAATAGCGTGACATCCATATCGCTATAGGAATGCATACTCATGGTACCTTCACTAATCAGCTCAGACATCTTTCAATGAGATCCACTGCTCCGTCGACTCAGCTATCTCAGATAGAAGCTGACATTCAAATGATGTTGACTGCTGAAGTTCACCTTGTCACCAAGAACTGCGATTATCAGATGGAGTTATGTCTTCGATAACAGAAACAATAGGATTCAAATTATCAACCTCAAAAAGACATGGAAAAAGCTCCAGCTCGCCGTCAGGGTTATTGTTGCTATTCCAGCGAGATGACCCAACGAGATACACTTTGCAGCGTATCTAAATCTATGTCAGCATTGACCCAGTAAAAACGAATAAATCACAGCTGTATGATTTTTAAATAATAACCACATTTATTTTACGTGGGACGTAATCAAATCCCATAATTTTAGGAAAATATTATTGTGGGATATGAATCTGATTGTAATTAACTGTCTCCTTATGTAACTATAAATAGGGGTAGAATGTACTGAAAAAGAGACGAAAAATCTTGGAGAGAACCCTAATTTGTATCAGAGAAAGCTAATAAGATAGACTCGTAGACTATGCAAACTTTTAACTTCAAAACCACGTAAAAAACTTGGTGTGATCTTTACATTATTCTTCTTATTTTCATTCTCAATTATTTCTGTGCTAATCCTATCACTAAAATAGGCTTATATCGTTAACGAAAATCTATGTTAACAACTTCCAAAATTAGAAAAATTAGGGGGAGTTTAGGCTAAACTTCTCAACATCTATATCATTTTGCTCTATATATCTTCCATCCACTTTAATTTATTAAGTGCAGTGACAAACCCAAATTTTTACTTTGTGGAGACTTATTTATCATTAAAAAAAATACTTATATACATTATAATCACAATCTTACCAGATTTATTTAATTTTTGGGAGCTTTTTTACTATTTTAGTATATAATTATCAAATTAAAAAATTTACGTAATATTTTTATTAGCGTCAGTGGATCCGTTCCTAGTTAAGTGCCAAAATAAACTGTCACTGCAGTATACACAAGTGTATACATACCTAATATTAATCATTAAAAAATACATTAAAATATTTAAAAATTTCAAAATAGAACAAAAATAATTATTTTATTCCTTTTTCTTTTTTCTTTTTCTTTTTCTTTCTTCTTATTCTTCTTCTTCTTCTTCTTCTTCTTCTCAAAAATCAAACCCCCACCCACAAACACCAACCCAGAAATCGAACCCCAACCTAAAAAACTCTAACCCAAAAATCAAACCTAGAAAACTCTAACCCCAACCCAAATAATCGACATATAAATTACTCCAACCAAAAAAAATCTAACCAAAAAACCCATGAACCCCAACACAGAATTCAAAACCCAGAAATCGAACTCTAACCTCGTCGTCCTCTCTCTCTCTCTCTCTCTCTCTCTCTCTCTCTCTCTCTCTCTCTCTCTCTCTCTCTCTCTCTCTCGATTTCTTACCTTATCATCACCGTCCGACCCTCCTCACCTCAACCTCGTCATCCTCACTCTCTCTCTCTCTCTCTCTCTCTCGGTTTCTTGCCTTGTCGTCTTCTCCCAAGATCTAAAGAACGTCACTGGAGCTGAAGTCGGTGTCTCAGAGTTCCTTCTTGCCTGCTCGTCTTCTCCCCAGATGTGAAGAACGTCCTCGGTATCCCAAATCTCCTTCCCACCTTCTCTTTCACGTCGTTGGACCTCCTCAGATGATGCTAGGTTTTTTGAGTGCGAAATCGTCGCCATGGAGCTTCAGCTCCGGCGATGTTCTTCACAATGAGGTGCAGCTAGGGTTGCAAACTTAAACATTTTAGAGAGAGAGAAGAAATAAGAAGAAGAATAGAAGAAATAAGAAGAAAAGGAAAAAAAATGAAAAAAAAAAAAGAGAAAAGAGAAAAAAATAATTATTTTTTGTACTATTTTTTTAAAATTTTATAATATTTTAAATTATTTTTTAATATTTATATTATTAATATTAGGTGGACTAATGAAATTTCGCCACGTGACAGTGACAATCTACTTTGGCACTTAACAGACTAAAGTGAACGAAAAAAATACAGAACAAAACGATTGTGGAGGTTGGGGAGTTTAGCCTAATTTTTTTAGTCTAGGGGTTAATCGTGCCAAACTTCAAAATTTAAGAAGTTTAACTGCAAATAATCTATGTTTTGGCTTGTAACATAGTTTAAAAATATTTTTTAAAAATATGTTTTATAAAACTGTTTTTACTCTTTATTTTTTAAATGAGAATCAAATTTTAAAAATTTTGAAAAGAAAATTACTTTCAATTTTTTAAACAATTTTTTTTTCTTAATTAATATTTTAGATTTCGATCCTAACCTGGACCTTGGGACCCGAACTTCGACCTCGGTCTCACTTCCAGACTCCAACCACAGCCCCGACCCCAAAGCTAGACTTAAACTCGATTTAAATAAAATCTAAAAATAATGGGAAATTTGCAGCAAAAGTACCTAAAAAGTTTACTATGATACAGATTAGTCCCCAACCTCCAAAAATAGCGACAATAGTCCTCAAGGTCACATATTTTGTAAGTTTGTTAGTCCTAAATTTGACAAATATGTTAAGTTATTCATAACTGACATGTGTTGAGTCATTATTGATCCAAATAATACTTTTAATAAAAAATATTTTAAATTAAAAAAGTTAAAAATATATTTTAAAATATAATTTTTTTTTCTCCTTCCTCTTCTACCTCCAGCCACACCCGACCCCTCTTATTCACTTTTTTTTTCTCAAACTCAATCCTCCCATAACCATGGAAGAAGTGTGAAAAGACAAACCTTTATGCCCCGACCCCAACTCTAAAGCCCTAAATCTCTCTATCTCGGGGCTCGATATTTTTCACCTCTGACGAAGAGGCCACCACGGGCCTCAACGTCGTTAATAGGAGGCAAGGCCACCATGGCCTTTGTCGAGTTTCAAACTGAGGTTCCCGTAGCTCCCTTCGCTGTTCAGTCGCCGTCAAAAGCCTACCGGAGTAAAAAATTTTGGGTCCGATCTAGTCATATCCGAGATCCATTGAGTAAAATGACTTTCAAAAATGTATGCTATTCGTAAAGATCTTTTAGATCTCGTCGATAGTTTCTGCAAGCTTCGCCTTCAACGGTAGACGACCACCGTGCGCGGTGGAACTCCGGTTAGCTCGAGGACCGGAGTTGTGACAGTGAGTAGTCCCGTGATCCATAAGGGGAAACACCGGGTAAGCTGTGCAATCCCACACCGCCTGGGGAAGGTCAAGTGGGATGATTGTGAGACTGTGTAGGTATGGGACTACACAGTTGAAGAGGGCTTAAATGGATTGATTGGTACTACCTATATCAACAAGGTGCATCTTGTTTTTCGGTAGCCCATCTCGAAAGAGCTCCACAGTTAAGCGTGCTCGGCACGAGCAATTTCAAGGATGGGTGACCTCCTGGGAAGTTTTCTCAGGATGCGTGTGAGTGAGGACAAAGCAGGCTGAAAACACTCGTGTTGGTCTGTAGGGTCAGTCATCAATCCAGGAAGCAGCCAGAGTGGCGTACTCGTGTATAAGAGCCATTAGTCCGTGGGTGTAAGGGCCCAATGGAGGCTTGAAGTGGGGACGTTACAAATGGTATCAGAGCCTTGACCCAGCCGGAAGTGTGGTCGACGAGGGCGTCGGACCTGTGGGGGTGATTGTGACGGTGAGTAGTCCGCGTGATCCATAAGGGGAAACAGGGTAAGCTGTCCAATCCCACACCGCCTGGGGAAGGTCAAGTGGGATGATTGTGAGACTGTGTAGGTATGGGACTACACAGTTGAAGAGGGCTTAAATGGATTGATTGGTACTACCTATATCAACAAGGTGCATCTTGTTTTTCGGTAGCCCATCTCGAAAGAACTCCACAGTTAAGCGTGCTTGGCCTGGAGCAATTTCAAGGATGGGTGACCTCCTGGGAAGTTTTCTCAAGATGCGTGTGAGTGAGGACAAAGCAGGCTGAAAACACTCGTGTTGGTTTGTAGGGTCAGTCATCAATCCAGGAAGCAACCAGAGTGGCGTACTCGTGTATAAGAGCCATTAGTCCGTGGGTGTAAGGGCCCAATGGAGGCTTGAAGCGGGGACGTTACAGGAGTGTGGCTAGATAGGGGTGGGTTGGGATCAGGGTGTTGCTGGAGGAAGAAAACAAAGTTGGGGTGGTGTGGTTGGAGGAAGAAAATGATATAGGGGTGGTGGGGGTGGACTGCTGGAGGTAGAAGACGAAGGAGAAAAGAAAAGAAAAAGAAAAGAAAATTATATTTTAAAATATTTTTTAATTTTTAATTATTTTTGTTAAAATTATTATTTGAACCAATAATGGCTCAACACGTGGCAATTATGAATAACTTAACGAATTCGTCAAATTTAAGACTAACAAACCTACAAAAAAATGTGATCTTGAGGACTATTACCGCTATTTTTTGAAGTTGAGGATTAATCTGCATCATAGTAAACTTTTTATGTATTTTTGCCGCAAATTTCTTAAAAATAAAAATTATAAAACACACATTTATTTTTTTTATTTTTAAAATAAAAAAAAATTGTTAAGGAATATATTTCTATTTTTTGAAAATAAAATTTTAAAATTCCTTTAAAAAAAAAAAATTTAAAAACACAAATATTATTTTGTGATTAAAAAAATAAAAAACAAAAGTGTTAGAATAAGGATAAATACTATTTTGGACCCTGTATTTTGTAAAAGTCACTAATTAGATCCTCTGTTTTGATAAATGACAAAATAGACGCTATATTTTCCAAAATGGTATAAATAAGACCCTTAATTGATTTTTTTGTCAAAATAAAGTTTAATAATAATATGATCTAAATGTGTTATGACAAAATTGTTTACATTTTCTGTATTTGTTCGTGTTAAGAATTGTCTTCAAGTTAGTTATATTAAAAAAAAAGTTACAAAGATTAAACTCAAGTTTTATTTTTACTATTTTAAAAAATATATGGTCTATCTTACAATTTAACAAAATAAAAAGTTTAATTAATAACTTTAACAAAACACAATGTACAAACTACTATTTACACTTAGAATAATAATAAAAAACTTACACGCGAATCATATTTTAAAATCAACGGTCCAAAATTGGCTTATGTATATACCTAACCCTCGGATTCGACTAAACCTCGGTAGCAGTAGTAGTTGTACTAGATACCATTCTCACTCTTCTATCTCCCTTTTTGGAGTTTGGGGCTTCGATCCATCGGTTTTTGTAGTGGGTTTCAGTGAAGCACAATGTTTTTGGTGGACTGGTTCTATGGTGTTCTTGCCTCTCTCGGATTGTGGCAGAAGGAGGCCAAGATCTTATTTTTGGGCCTCGACAATGCCGGCAAAACCACCTTGCTTCACATGCTCAAAGATGAGGTTTTTATTCTTCTTTATTTTCTTCCCCAAATTGAATTATATGGAATTGAATTATGAATGTTCGCTGTTTTATTTTAATTTTAAAAATTTCACTTTTTTGGGGTTATTATTATTATTACTCGGTGAGTTTGTTTCCCCTGAAAAGAAAGGAATTTGAATTGGGAATTTCCTGAATTTTACTTTTAATTATTACAACTATTGTATAATCGTTGATCTGAGCTGAATTTTTTGAGTTTGCCTAAAGTTTAGGTATGGTTTTATTGGTGTAAGTAGGTTAAAATTGACCAATGGAAAAATGTTGGGTTGGTGGGTTTGTACTGAATTTTACTCACACTATAAGAGAATTAAGATATCAATTTTGTTTAGCTGTGTTCTTCTTTTGCAGATGTGAAAAGGGTGGTAGTTTTTTCTTTTTCTTATAATGTTTTTGATTTAAGTATCATACAATTTTATTTATTGGTGATGAATATTGGCAGAGATTGGTTCAACATCAGCCGACACAGTACCCAACATCTGAGGAATTGAGTATTGGAAAAATCAAGTTCAAGGCTTTTGATTTGGGTGGACATCAGATTGCTCGTAGAGTTTGGAAAGATTATTATGCCAAGGTATTATTATAATTTGAGTATTAAAATGCATGCTCACTGCAAATGGTGACTGCCATTTTCTTTATAATTGGCTATTTGAACTTTGTTATTTATGTGGAAGTAGTTTAGGAACCATCTTTGCTCAAACTGAGATTAATGGTCGTCGATTTGTTTGATTTTATTATTATTAGGCTAGTTAAGATATTTGCCTCAAAACTTTTTAGGCTGTTGAAGTTTTTTCCTCAACTATTAAGATTCTTGGATTAAAAGACTTTTCTCCAATTTAGGGGACATAATTTGGTATATGTCAAAATTCGAAAGTATGATTTAGTAGATATTAAAATTCGTGGGACATTAGTACATAGAATATACCCTTATCTAACTTTATAGCTTACTTTAGAGAAGGATTTATGTATTTGGGAAGGGGGAGCACCACAAAACTAGCAAAATTTAGACAAGAGTTTTTCACTAGGAAGGATTTGGTTGATTGTTACAATGATCCGAATGGGAATTAAGTTCATTTCAAGGAGCCCTCTCTTAGATTCGTGTTGCATAATCTATGTTCTATTTTGCTCGAAAAACTAATGTAGATGATTCTTCGTCTTAGATGGCTCTTTTCTAGTCAATTAGTTTAGGAAGTAACTAAAATTTTGTGTTTTATTCATTAAGGTGGATGCAGTGGTTTACCTGGTGGATTCTAACGACAAGGAGAGATTTGCCGAGTCAAAGAAAGAGCTGGATGCTCTCCTCTCCGATGAGGCATTGGTAGATGTTCCATTTCTTATATTGGGAAACAAGATTGATATACCGTATGCTGCATCTGAAGACGAGCTGCGCTACCACCTTGGACTGAACAACTTCACCACAGGGAAAGGGAAAGTAAATTTAACAGATTCAAATGTCCGCCCTCTCGAGGTATTCATGTGCAGCATTGTGAAGAAAATGGGTTACGGAGACGGTTTCAAGTGGCTTTCTCAGTATATTAAGTAGAGATTGCAGTTTAGGACGTAAAAGTAAAGATTTGGTTTATAATTTTTTTAAAGCGTTATCTTATTTCTTGTTAAACCAAGCTGTTGGTATTCGAAATACTTTACTTTGTTCTGACAATAACATACAACCTTCCTTCCCCATGACATGTTGACCAAAAAGGAAAAAAAAGGCATTATTGATTTGCTGTGATTGACTATCGTTTTGAGAGATTTCTAGCATTTTATGCTCACTTTTGCCCCCCACTTGGGTCTAGTGGAATATCCTTTGCTCTATACCTTTTAGTATCCTACAATACTATCATAAACTCAATCAAACCAGAACAGAATCTTTCCTCTACTTTTTCTTTCTTTTTACCTTAAATATGGTTATACGTGGTGGAAGGGTCATTCTATTATAATGGTATGTTTTAACACAATATTGTTCTCCAAAAGTAGCACCAATGACAATCAAAAAAGGAAGCACCAAAATCTCGACTCTATTTAAGTCCAATCAAAAGAGCTATTAGTGCTTTTGAAACAATTTGTAATACAAAAATTAATACAAATAAGAAATTTTTAACCTTAAAAATGATTTTCCTTTTTTATGAGAAAATAACAACACCAAAAACCCACTATATTTTTAGGAACAAAATTTGTTGCATTCACATAAAGTGTGAGATCACGAGTTTTTAGTTCATCCCTAATCTGATTAAGAGGTTTTCCTTTATAAAGTTTATCGTCATCTTGAATTTGCACATTGTGAATATCATTCCAATAGAAACATAACTAAACTTATAATTATTATGGTGTTCTAACTTATTTAAAAGGAAATATAAGAATAAACTGAATAACAATGTTGAAATGTTTAATATCTAATTCATTATGACTGGTGATAATTTGTGTTAATGAGTCGTGTTCATTTAGAGTCAAGACTTAGGTAGCCTGACTCAAGCATTAGGTAGCTTGGGCGCATAAAGTCCCTATATTAAAAGGTCTAATTTTTATCATCTTTTTATATATATAATAATATAATAAGTATTCTTTTATAATGTATATATAATAAATATTCATAATAATAAACACACTTACAAAAAAAACTAATAATAACTTATTATTTATTCTGTTTTTTCTTTTTCTTTAAAACCTAAGTACATTTAATTTTAATAATTAAATATAAAAGAAGTTATGAAGTCTTTTTTTTTTTTTAAAAAAACTTAATTTATGAAGTATTGATATATATTTATATTATTCTTTTATAGAAAGCTCAATTTTAATTTTTCGTCTAATGCCTCCAAACCACTTGGTTTGGCTCTCGGATATTATTAGCAAATGCTAAATTTAAACCAAACTCATTAATTAATGGGGTAAGTTGAAAAATGCCTTTTTTATTCATCAATTAATCAAATTTACCTCTAATTTTATATTTATTTGAAACATACCTCTTTTTATATGTATTGTACCCAAAATACCCTTACATAAGAGAATCACATGGAGAGTATCTTGAAGTGACAGGGGCAAAATTGGTACAATGTTTAAAAAAAGAGGTAAAAATGATATATTTTAAAAAAGAAGGTAAAAATAAAAGAGGACAATATAAAAATGGTATAGAATGTAATTTCCTCTTAATTAATCCCGTGAAAAACTAAAATTTAAACTCAACACTTTTATAAACAAGTTCACTTGACCCAACCCATTTAATCAGTTTATATAAAGAATCACACTTAATTTTAGTTAACTTATTAACCCATTAACCTATTTATAACAATTTAAATATATTTACAACAATTTTATAATATATTTATGAGTCATTTAACATGTTTATGTCCTATTTAACTAACACAATACATTTTACTAGAAATAAGTATAATAAATATAAAAGTGTATATTTTCAAATAGGTCGTTTCGTGCCATTTTTGAGTTAGGTGTATCAATCCAAAATAGGTCGTTGTTACCATTTTTGAGTCCAAAAATAACTTGTTCAATAAATAGAATAGTCGTATTAATCCGAAAAATAGCCTAATTCATTTAAGAAAAATCTAAACTTATCTATTTCGTGCGAATTTCAAAATACATTATCTTGTCCAACCCGGTTTGCCAGTATTAGTTCATGTGAATTGAGTCTTCTCGAGGACAATGTAAAATGTGAAAAAAGCTGAGCAGAGATTGAGTTGGAAAATCAAAGACCAACGAAGATTGAATTTTCACTTCCCACACAAAGTTGCAAAGTAGCCATAAATGTAAATAGCTATTATACATATAAAATAAGTAATAGAACAACTTCAACAAGGGGATGTAGCTCAGATGGTAGAGCGCTCGCTTAGCATGCGAGAGGTACGGGGATCGATACCCCGCATCTCCATTTTTTGTTTAATCTTTTTCAACACAAGAATCTGACAAATCTGACGTCTACCTCAATCTACTTCCAACCATTTCATACCAAATTTTAATATACTTCAAAAATCAAACCCATCATCATCAAACCCACAAATTCATTTTCCATGAATCTTAACTGATTCTCTCCCTCCCACATTTTCTTTGGCTTTTTCTTCATTTATGGCTCCTCTGCCCTTATCAATATTCTAACAAAAACTTTGGCATTTTCTACCCACATTCTATCTTTACCACATAACATTAATAAATTCCATCTATCCATCCATAAATTCACTTTTTTCCTTTTTTGTTAAACAAAACTAATAATAATAATAAATAATATAAACCTTTAGTACTCAGTTCAAACACTCAAAATGACAAATAATATCAGAACAAGTACTTGAAAGTAGGTATTTTGGACACCAACTTGGTTCCTTTCAGTCCCTTTGTCTCCAACTCCTTGTTTCTAATAAAACTAAGCTTAACCCACCAACCCTAACCTCTCTTAATTTCTCACTTTACCCAAAATGACTATGAACCCTTTATTCTCATGCACTAATAGGTCATAGCAAAGAAAAAAACAACAACATTGTATTCTTATATTAAAACCAATGCCCTGACAAATGAAATCAGTTCATAAAAAACCCTTTTACAGATCTCAAGTTTTTCACCCATAGTTATTGTTATGGCTCTCTTTACCATGCCAAAACACAAACTCCTTGCTTTCACTCTTCTTATCATCATAATCTTCTTCTTTTCAGGTTAAACCAATAAATAATGTCCCTACTTTATAAGTATGTGAATATTATTATATAGTCATTCTATTTTCTTATGTTTGAATTATAATTGGGTTGGATTCAAAACAGGAATATGTAAGGCAGAAGACAATAATAATCCAACAGAAATGTTTCAGAAAGCCTTGTTTTGTTTCAATAACAAGTTTGTAAGTACTCTAAACCGATGCACACTCTTGTGTTTTTTATATTCAGATAGTCTTAATTTTAAACGTTTTTTTTATATGAGATTGTTCTACTTAGTTTCTTAATAATTTCAGAAAAATTTATATATATAATTTAGGGTGATTCTACAATGCACCCTCTTAAAATGGATGTACTTATGCACGTTTCGGCATCTAGAAGAATTTTTTAGTCTATTTTTTTTTTATATTCATGTACATTATATCTATTTAAGATATCCTACAAAATTTTAAAAAATTCGAAATAATTTACAATATAGAAAACAATGTTCAAACAGTCTATTTTACACGCGTATAAAATAAAATAGTCACGCGTGCAACACGCTGTTTGAACGTAGTTTTCGGCGTGCTAAACTTTTCTGAATTTCTTAAAATTTTAGAGGATGTCTTAAATAACTATAACGTACATGACTATGAGAAAAAAATTGACCAAAAAATTATTTCGGATGCTAAAACAGATAGAAGTGCATCAATATATCCATTTTAAGAGGGTGCATTGTAAAATTTTCCTATAATTTATATCATTATTATAAAAAAATTGAAATTACAACTATTCATATATCAAAAACACACAAATGGTGCATCGATCTTATGATATATATTATATGTTGTTAAATTTTGTCTAAAGAGCTTATTTGTTACACTTATATTTAAATTATGAAATCAGATCTATGCTGGTTGTGATAAGACATATAGATTGAATGAAGGTGGAAAGCTTAATGTGCCTCCTCAAGCAGTTGAGTTGTTCTGTAATGGACCTTGTTTGGCTGAGACAGAGTTAGTCCTCAATTGTGTTGACAATATTTTCTCGAACTTCTTATTCTATAATAAGGCAACTATAGGAGACATAAGGGGTGCTTTAAACGTCGGCTGCACTGAACACCGCAAAGGTGAACTAATTTATTACTATACGAAACGACTATATTCGAATTCGAGTGTCATTTTTGTTTTTATCAGTATGATTTTTTTTCTATTTAGAGAAATTATTTCACTAAATACTGAAAAATTCTAAATAATTTACGATACAGAAAAGTACTAAAAATTCGAAACCTGTTTTTGTTATTACAATGTACATCTTTTGAAGATGATCTTCATAAAATTTTGATGTGTTATAATTCTCAAAGTGTCAAAATTAGAGACTTTTCTTACCTATAAAAGCAAAAGTGGTATCTGTGTATTGTAAAATTTTCTTATATATGGATTATTGTTACAAGAATTTGTTGGTGTAATGTAGGGTTATTCAATTTCCAAGGGTTTCCACAAGGTAATTTTGGAGGATTTCCACAAGGTGAAATAAGCCATGGAGAGAGGCCGAAGATTTCAAGTGTGGTTTATGCATTGATACTACTAATTAGTGGAAGCTTTTGCTTCTTTTTGTAATTCTGATATTTATTTTCTCAATCAAATGAAGAACTACAACTACTACTTAAAAATCTGTATTCTTCATTTTGTAATTTAGATTAATGTATGACATTTGTATACTACTGCTTTTCACTTTACAAACAAGGTCTAGAGCAATCTCACTCATATATTCTTACTGCTTTTATTCATTAATTCAAATCAAATAACATAGCATCTTGAACTACAAAGGGAACATCAGAAGTAAAACAGGATGTTCGTGCTAGACTGAGCAACCCCATTAGTAAACAATTTGATAAAATACTAAGAAACATTTGGTCATGTTTCTAATTAGGCGCTTGCAATCCTCTACCACCACCCCTAAGTATGACACCATCGGACCACCATGAGCAACAGACCTCCAGTGTTGAATAGCCTGAACTGAACCAGCAATAGCAAATTCATTTCAACGACCACCTTCCAACTTGGCTGTAGCTTAGCACCTCTTTCAGTTCAATTGCCTCGGCCATATTCGGCTGAATCAACCCGTCCCTGCAAGCCACACGAGCCTCCACCAAATTCCCAAGATAATGCAGCATCAGTGTTGATCTTAATTGTATTTTCAGCTGGTTTAGTCCACTTTTCGATACCATCTCCCGGGACAAAAGAGTCCAAAGAGACATCATTCTTGTCTTGAGCATTACACCATTGGTCATCAAGAAGGGGACCAAATATTTGAGATCAGCCACAAATAAAACAATTCTAGGCTTCAACAAACATATTTTATCAGCTGAATCCAACTGCACTGTGTCCTGGCTCTTTTTTAACACAATTTTCTCTCATCAACACTCTGACCTGCTCCACCTTTTCCCACCTACCTTCTTCTGCATAAATGTTTGACAACAACACATAATTACCAGAATTCCATGGTTCAAGATTGATAAGCTCACAAAGCGCTGTTTCCGCAAGTTCCAAATCACCATAAGTACGACAAGAACTAAGCAATGAGCCCCATAAAGCAGCATTTGGTTTCATTGGCATGCTTTTGATCATGTCATGAGCCTCTTTAATACCTCCATTTCTACAAAGAATATCAACCATACATCCATAATGTTCAAGTTTCGGTTTAACATTATGAGACAACGACATTGAAGCAAACAAATCTCTTCCTTTTTCCACCAAACCAGCATGAGCACAACATGCCAAAACCGATACAAAACTGGCATGATTAGGCTTTACCCCTTTGTTCAACATTTCCTCAAACAACTCAACACCATGTTGTCCTTTCCCATTAAAAGCCAGGCCTAAAACCATTACATTCCATGTAATAACATCTCGGTGATGCATTCGCCTGAAAATAGCTGAGGCTAATTCCAAACTTCCACATTTACAGTAGAAATCGATGAGTGCATTCCCAACAGAAACAACTTCTTGTAACAGTCCTTTAGAATCTATATAAGAATGTATCCATTGCCCAACATCAACAGCCCCCAAACGAGCACAAACAGGCAACACACTCACCACAGTAGCATCATCAGGCTCAAAACCTTGTTCTAGCATTTCAACAAAGATTCTCAAAGCTTCACTATCTCTCCCACTTTGAGCTAGGCAGGAAATCATTGAATTCCAAGAAACAATGCTCCTCTCACTCATTTTTCGAAAAAGGGATAAACCCATATCAACATTACCACCTTTGCAAAAGCCACGGATAAGTAAATTCCAAACAATTACATCTCTGTGAGGCATTTCGTCGAACACCTTCTTGGCATCGTCCATCCTCAAACAAGTTGAACAAAGCTCAACAATCCCAATCTGTATGGAACTAAATGACTCAAACCCAGATCTCAGAACTTGGGAATGAACACACTGACCGATTCTAAACTCACAAAGACTCGAGCTTGCCTTGAGCAACGGCGCGAAAGTGTACTCGTCTGGAAAAATGGCTTGACTCTTCATAAGATTGAACGAAAGCAGGGCATTTCCAAAGGGTCCGCGTAAAGAGTAACCCTTGATCATGGAATTGAAGAGGTTCTTGTTGGGGTTCGGAGTCTGTTGGAAGAGGCGAGTGGCGTAACTCATTTTGTTGAGAGAACCGCAAACGGAGACGAAGTGAGCGAGGACTTGGTTGGATTTTTGGAGACCGTGGCGGAGGAAGTGGGCATGGATTTGAGGGAGGTTTTTGCGAGTTTCGTGGCCGTGGAGGAGACGGAGAACCCTCCGTTCGGCCTCGCGACAAGCTTTGGTCATGGAGTCCAGTCTTCACTGTTTTATA